>NW_015505268.1:1193001-1208808 GCF_001515645.1 Sinocyclocheilus grahami | reverse complement strand
GAGTCAGAGTATTGAACCACTATATGGTTCTAAAATAGAAAAATAGCTTAATGTGGGCCCACCACACTCACTCACTTATACACACACACACACCGTAGCAGGCCTGAAACGTCGCTGGTGTGCGTTGAGGCCAAGTGAAACCTAAAATGGCCGCTTCGCTCTCGAAGAGCACAAATAAAACAAATAAAATGCACCTGAATGAACTTGCAAGAGTTCCAGGATCAGATCCTGGAACTCTTGCAAATCAGATCAGTCCACGTGAGGCGGTGATCGGTCGGCAAACTCTGTGACACTCCCGTGATGCCAGAGGAACCCCTAACCACTCGGCGATTAGGAGCGCTATCTGGATTTCCTCAATGCACTTCACAGTCGATGCAACAACAGTCTGTGCCAATCACTCTGATCACCTCTAGCTCTCTTACAGTCGCTGATTTAAATGATAAACTTGATTTAAGTTTCTCACCAGCGATTCACGTTAGTCCCGTTTACTGTAATGGCGATCAAGCATAAAACCCGCATTTCTTCCGCATCGCGTCGCGTTGACTTCTTTGTGGCGTCGTATTGACTTCACAATAGAATAATATGCTAGTTAACACTTAAACGATACAGTTCTGACTATGTTTATCACAAAATAAAGTGATGCATTTTCTGTTATCATACCGACAACATCACCTACGAACTTCTTTTTTCACCTCCTCTCTCACTCCCCCGACTGACATTTTCCGTGGCCAATCACAGTTGCCCTACTTGACATTAGGCGGGATTAAGTCACTTTTCAACCAATAACATTAAATCAAACACAACTTCTTGACACAGACATTTCTGAACAGGTACAATTTTTTATATAAAAAATATAGAAACACTTTTGTCACGAGGGAAAAAATAAGTAAATAAATAAATGTAAATAAATGCTTATATTAATAATAAATTAACCCAGGATTACATAAGGACTGTGGTTAACACAAGCTCAAGATATTATGTTTTATTCTACAACATAAAATACATTAGGAAAAACAACTTGTGATTTTTTTAAAGCTTTTACCTGTCTTCAAAAAGACGGTTGCTCACAAGTGGCTAAATGGGTTTAAACAAGGCCTAAACTCAACATAGCTGCTAACTGTTTCTCAACAAATGCTCACATTTATGAAAATCCAGCATTTCCAGTTATTCTATATTTCTGCAGTACTTCACACACAACATAACTGAAACAATATTACTTTGTATGGATATTATCTATTGATGCTGCTCTTCAAAACACTGCTGTTGATCAGCCACCATGAATTCTTAGCAGTTTGACACTGCATCAGATTGGAATCCAACAACAACTTGTCTCTGTGAATTAGGATGTTACTCAATACTATGTGTAACATGACTAAATTCTTGCAAATTATCAACCACATCCTTCCTAAAAATAAGCTGAAACAACGTAGTGCTCGTGAAACTTCGTGAGATTTTCATCACACCAAAGAACATGTTTTATACAAAGTTGCATCTGTAACAAATGCCCACAGCAGGGTGTTGTCCCCTGGGCTTATCTCAGTCAGACACCATGGAGTCGTGCTCTGGATGGATCTTCAGTTGGTAGCCTATGGCTTTTCCATCTGCTCTGATTTTCAGATAGTACCTTTTCTAATGTGACACCACTTGTAGAGTTGCACCACAGCCGTTCACAAGTTCTTACTTAAATGGAACATATAGTCCACACTAAAGGCTTAGTAACTACTAGTTAGTGTCAGTAGTGTGTAACTAACTGTACTTTATTTGGTTTCACAATTTGTACTTGAGGCAGAATCTACACTATAAACATAAAGGTTCCAAAAGGGATGCCATAGAAGTACCAAGAATAAAGACATTTTGGTCATACTTTATTTCAAGGTCCAATTCTTGCCATTAACAAACCATTAATTACAATTTTTTAAACAATAAATTCTAGTTTGCTGCATATTATTAGTAAGGTAGTTTTTAAGTTTAGGTATTGGGTAGGATTAAGGGATGTAGAATATTGTAATCTTTTGAAGTCCTGTCACTAGCCTTTTAATGCCAAGGATACATCTCAGAAATAATTGCCCTGATTTATTCTGTTGTAAACTTGTTATCATGTCCACTAATTAACTTACTCCCTAATGGCAATGCATTCCAGGGGGAGAAAGTAAACCATGTGATGCGCTCAGCTTCCTGTGTCCTGGAGCAGGCGTATCAAATGTCATTTCCATATGGTTTAATACTCATGCTGTGCAAACGCACTCCATCAACACATGCACATCTGCTTGTGCCAAAATGAAAAGGGAAACCACATAGATGTGTATTTTTGGCACAACGCTATGAACAGCACTTCATTGCGAATATATCACGACACCTCCAGTTGGTAAGTGATATGTGGCTACAGTGGAGTAAAGCGGGACAGTGAATGGAGATGCTTATACGACTAAGCACACAAACTCACTCATTTCTCTGGAGCTGTAGAATCAGATCTTCTCCCGCAGTAATTTTGACCTCTGCCTCAGATGGATGCTGGGAAGGTAAATCAATCAGGTTAGAATAGAATTACCCAATAAATTCCATTATGCAAAAATGGTGGTAGATAGGCTACATGATAATGTAAAAAAAAAAAAGTGGGGTCCAAAAACATGAGAGCATACTGAGAGAAGAAGAATATACTGTGTGTATATATAAAAACTAAATTGAGCAAATTTAAACTAAATATATGCTAAAAACAGAAATATTCTAAGGTTCTTAAGAATATTCTAATATTAATAATTCTAAGTCACTTATCACATTTATTTAATAATTTACTTATATAACTTTGTTAAACTGATTAGTTGAATTTTGGTTTACTAAAGGTCAAATGTTTTTTTCTTCTTCTATAAACACAAGATGATTTTTCGATTATTTTAAATCATTCTGGATAACATACACAAATGAGTTCATTACAATATACCAAGACTTTTGAAAACATTTTTAGTTCAACTTTTCACTGAAATTATTATTCTGAAATATAATGTATTGAATTAGATAATTTTAAAGTTTGATTCACAAGCCATCTTACGACAAATGAAGCCTGCAAATGTGTAGTTTGACAATATAAAGCACAATGAACCTCTGATGCACTATACTAGAATGATTCTCATTCTCAAAACAACAATACTTAGAGTCAGCATTACCTTAGAGCCCTCATGAGATCTTTTGTATCTGGCTGGGCTGATCCACTTTGGATAAGTGATAAAGTGCTCCGGGTTGTCATGGATGCGAGACGAGTCTCTATGACAACGTTTATCTAATAGTGCAAAAAATTAATCACGTTACCAATAAATAATCAATCTGACCAAATTTGTAGCCAGAGTTCCAGCGCTCAACATCTTCTACTCCACGAAGACTTACACGAAACACAACAATGAGCACCCGGTATTATTGCACAATAACTACATATAATAACACTCACCCGTATTTATGTCCTCGCCATGTGCAGCGCATCTTAAAGAGAGATGTAAACAACAACAACATAACAATAAAAATAATCGGAACTGCACTGCGCCCGCGACCATGCAGCGATTCAAATGCACGCCCTGAAGCATCATAACATGTAAAAATTAAAAAAAAATGCACGAAATAAACGAGCCGTGCACGATGAATTATCATCGATTATGAACAGCATTCATAATGAACAGCCAGCACCGATGTGTGTCTGTAGAGACCAAACAGAGGCAGTGAGAGAGCGCATCTTTAACCACCTCCCCCTAGCCTGCCTCCAACCATTCATAAAAAACATCTATCTGTCCTGAACTAGTAGACGTCCTCAGTCTTCAATGGCATGTACAGTTGTTACTGTCACAACATGCTGTTATACAGTACTGTTATAATTTAAGCACAAAATGAGGTCAGGGATACCCAATATAACCTTATATGAAATAAAATACTCCTCGACACCAAAATAAACTAGCAGAGTGAAGTGTAAATCATTCAAACTAAAAGAAACCGAGATTTCCATCAGCAGCCTGCATACTGAGTGAGCTATAATAGCCTACTGACCTTTGCTTAAATATTAGTGGTAAAAATATCAAGTTCATGCTTGGTCTTGAAAGGCACTTACAGTTGTTACAGTGACGGTGTACATTCGCTGTTATAATTTAAGCACGAAACGAGGTCAGGGATACTATTACACACTACACACAACATTGTGTGTAATAATATACACCTTGGCTTCAAACCAGCTAGCATAGAGAGTAGTGTAGAGGGGAGATGTTGGTGCTTGCGGTGATTCATTCAAACTAGAAGTATAGATAAGGGGAGAGAGAGATTTCGTGATCAGACTACATGCTGTGTGAGCAATAATTCTGTGACTTCATCTAATTGCGTCCAACATCAAAGTACAGGAGGGACCAGACCAGCACACACCAGATCTGTCAAAGCTTTGATATTACATTTTTAAAGCAAAAATGTGGGTTATATTGGGGGCCAGTTTTATATATATACAGGGCTCCAGACTAACATTTGAGAGCAGTGGCACCAGCGCCACTAAATTCTACAGATGGTGGCGCCAGGAGCAGATTTGGTAGCGCTGGGGGTGGTATTAAAATATAGATAATTTAATCATAAAATTAATATTGTTTTGCAGGTGCAGTTACTAATAATAGTTCATGTTCATTTCTTGTTTTTCTTTTGTTATTATTTATACAGATTTGATAGTAAAGCACGTAGCTTGAGTTAAGATGCATACAAAATTTACTTGTATCAACAGTAACAGGTGCAAAATCTAATTATTATATAGACATTTTATATATTCCACTCTTATTAAATGTACCATTATTCTTCTAGTATATGGAACTGACCAACTTCAGTGATTCATGTGTGATTTAAGTAGCAAGTTGAAGAAAAGTTTGCTTTTCAAGGTACTTTGTGACTTTTCTTAAAAAGTGTAAAATTATGACAAAATCAGATTTCTTGATCATTTGAAGATGCTGTCTACTGGTTATAATTGTGATTTAATGTATTTTTTTTATTTTACGTAAGTGTTTGTTTACCACAAAGTATATTTTGGTCATCCCATTAAAAATAACATTCAAACTGGATTATTTTAGAGCTTTAAAGTGCTGGAAATAGTTGTGTGAAATGCTTGAAAGCCATTGAAAAGTGCTTGAATTTCTCTCTCAAAAGGTTGTAGAAACCCTGAAATGAATGATGTAATGCATTCGACTCTTTCTACCACAACACCATGGTTACAGTTAGTGTTACCGCTTCTGGTTTCCTGACGTATGCCAGCGCTGTTTAAAACGGAGAATTCTGTGCAGAATTTGAATGCTTCTCACTGGATCTCGCAGCACTGTTGCATCTGTGCAGTAACAGTGTCGCGAAATCAACTTTGGCTCCCGAGTAAAACTGGGACAAGTTTGTTTGCGTCGCGGTGTGAGCTGATAAGCGGTCCACGCTGTGCAGCTGAAATGTAGCACGGTTTAATTTCGCGTTCATTTCGTTTGGCGTTTGATGTTTCTCAAATGCAACAGAAATGGCAGCGCTTATGAGTTGAACAACGCGGTGGTCGCGCCAGTGCGACCGCTCACAAAAATTAGTCACACCGGCAGAAAAAATGGTCGCAGTCTGGAGCCCTGCTATAGTTTTTTTTGGGGGGGGTAATCAACATTATACCACAAATGCTGTGGATTGAGCTCAACTTGAACAGCTCTTTAAACAATGCACAATTGTATGTGCTTTTATGGAATTATAAGATTCACATTTATTTTAAATCATCCAAAAATTGGCCATTGGACATTTACTTCTATCATAAAGGCCTCACCAAAACTTTATTATTATTGGATAAATTTTTGCTTCTTTTTTAAGAAAAAGGGGAACAAATCTAAATAATTTTTGTTGTAATCAACATTATGCCACAAATGTTGTGGACCAAGTTTAACCCGAAATATTTCTTAAAGTAATTATTTAATTCTTATTTCATTACATGTGCCCCATTGTACAGGATATGTAATGACACTGAAATTTGGCTGGAGAAAAACTGACTTTTTAAAGTCATCACCACACAGAGAGGAGACAGTAGGGGGTGAGGGGAATAACAAACTATAAGACACAGAAAGTTTTTTTTTTTATTATTAAATACCAAAGGGAAAAATGAACTTGCATTTGGTCTGGTAGTCTTTTAACCATGTGATCAACACTGGTCACTTTCCAGAATGTCTGGATGTTCTTCCCAGAACTGATCTCCAATGATATCACAGGAATGACTTGTGACCTTCTTTCTTGTCCGTGTTACATTTATTTCTGTCTCTCCTTCATCTGGCCGCTTGATCAGTTTAGTTGTGGTTTCATTCACCTAAAGAAAAGAATTTGAGAATTTAAGATAATAGATAGTTAAGATAATAGATAGTTTAAAGAACAAATTTTTTTGCAACTGCAGCTTACCTTTTCCCATATTAAAGTCATGCCTTTTTTGTGCAGTGGGGATTCATTACTGTAATTGATATTGAACTCCGAAAACAAGATCTCATTCTTATCTGCTGCTTGTGTTCCCTGTATATGGGAAAAATTATGCAACTTTTTAGTTTCTTTATTACACACTAGTTATGTAATATGAACAGACAAAATAACTGTACTGGAATTAGGTAGTTTTAATTAAACTTATATGGAAAAATTAAATCTAATAAGGCACAATTAAACATTTATGTATTATATTGGTAATTAAGTACTGATTATGTTTCTGGTTAAATCTGTTTATTGGATAATATTTCTAAAAGACAGACAAAACCTAGTCAGCTTTTATATACTGCCATGTTCATATTACATTAGTGACAAGCATTCTCAATCCAAATCTATATGATAACTGGTCTAGAAAAGAAAACAATTAACAAATAATACTTTAATTGATCATACACTGAGTCTCTCCTCAGCTTGTGTTGTGGTCAGTCCACCTTTCTGCACCAGCGTCCAAAACGTAGTGTTGTACAAATTGTTAATGTGACCTGAATAGAAATAACAAATGTGAAATGTAAAAAATGTGAGATTCTGAAACAATTCTAAATCCACTGTTAAATATTTAAATAGTCTCTATAGCTAGACGTTCATTTCTAAGACCCCTAAAAATAATGGATGTTATTTTACATTTATATTTTAATGCACTATCAAAATACAATATATTTATGTTATTGACATATAGAACGTGTACATTAATGCTCCATTACAAGCAAACATTTTAATATTACCATATTAACAATCAAAGGCTTGTCATTAAATAAAGTACAATCACAGGAAAAATCAAAAGTCAAAAATGATTCCACTTCATTCTATTATACTGTTTTAAACACGTTACAGTCAAACACAGAAAACAAGATCTCATTCTTATCTGCTGCTTGTGTTCCCTGTATATGGGAAAAATTATGCAACTTTTTAGTTTCTTTATTACACACTAGTTATGTAATATGAACAGACAAAATAACTGTACTGGAATTAGGTAGTTTTAATTAAACTTATATGGAAAAATTAAATCTAATAAGGCACAATTAAACATTTATGTATTATATTGGTAATTAAGTACTGATTATGTTTCTGGTTAAATCTGTTTATTGGATAATATTTCTAAAAGACAGACAAAACCTAGTCAGCTTTTATATACTGCCATGTTCATATTACATTAGTGACAAGCATTCTCAATCCAAATCTATATGATAACTGGTCTAGAAAAGAAAACAATTAACAAATAATACTTTAATTGATCATACACTGAGTCTCTCCTCAGCTTGTGTTGTGGTCAGTCCACCTTTCTGCACCAGCGTCCAAAACGTAGTGTTGTACAAATTGTTAATGTGACCTGAATAGAAATAACAAATGTGAAATGTAAAAAATGTGAGATTCTGAAACAATTCTAAATCCACTGTTAAATATTTAAATAGTCTCTATAGCTAGACGTTCATTTCTAAGACCCCTAAAAATAATGGATGTTATTTTACATTTATATTTTAATGCATTATCAAAATACAATATATTTATGTTATTGACATATAGAACATGTGTACATTAATGCTCCATTACAAGCAAACATTTTAATATTACCATATTAACAATCAAAGGCTTGTCATTAAATAAAGTACAATCACAGGAAAAATCAAAAGTAAAAAATGATTCCACTTCATTCTATTATACTGTTTTAAACACGTTACAGTCAAACACATTTTATCACTAAATCTACTACAAAATACATTCACTTACAATCTGCCTGTCTCCAGCTTAGATAGTCTCTTAGGTTACGATTGCTCGGATACAGAACCACCCTGCCATCAAAGCTGGGAGGGTACAGCAGCGGCTGCTCCCCAAAATACTCCTTCCAGTAGTAAACGAAGCTAGAGGAAAACTGGGATGTCACATGGGTCATTAGTTTACTGTAGAGAGAAAGGAAAATATTTAATGGGTGAGTTTCCTAGAAAGCATAACACTGGACAACTATCTTCCAGCTGTGGTGTTTGGCATCAAGATGGTAACTTAAGCAGATTCTGGCAATGTGTCAGCATTGTACCTGGCCCTTCTTTTGAACCAAGTGCTTGATCTTTTGAACACAAAGCTGAACTCATCACTCTGTCCATAGGCTATAGTGATGTCCTCCAGCTCTTCCATGACTGAACGGGCACTGCGACTCATCAAACCCAGAGCTCGGTTATCACTGGGCTTCATGAAGTTATGCTGCTCAGAAAACCTGGAACCAAAAAGATCACTCTGAAAATCACTTCAGTCATCACTCATTTTCTACCCTCCACGAAATTGTACAAACACAAGACTGCAATAGCATGTTGTAACTGCACAGAAGCACTTACTTGTGGAAGTTGCGTCCATCTAGCCGAACCACAATGTAACAGTTTCTCAAACATGTGTCGTCGAGCTCAAAGTTTCTCACGTATTCAAATTTGCTTTTGGCCATGACAGATGATGTACTGAAATTAAGACCTAAGAGTGTCTTGTGCTCTGTAAGCCCTCTAAAGTTGACCGATAACAGTCTTAGCATAAGGATATTAGGAAAAATACGAGTTATTGAATATGTTTAACTTAAAACATGCCGTTAGTTCAGAATATTTGTGAGGCGTAACCCGATAGCTTTAGAATTAAATGTTAATTTTCATGTCTCGGGAAGAGCTTCAACGAGTGTTTATCTTAAAACGAGTTGTGTTTTTAAATATTTAACATTATACTGTTTACAAAATATTATTCTTTAACCGGAAGTATGTGGTGACAAAACTCACATGTGCGTAAGCGGTCATTGTATTGGTACGTCCCTTATAGAGTCCCTCAAAATACAGTTCTGAAAATGTTGTTCCGCCACACAGTTTACGAAACATCAGCCATATTTAAAAGCGTAATGACTTGCATCTGACACAAATCAAACATTTCTGTCAGCAATGTTTTTAATAGAACGAGGTGTTTCATCGGTAATTTTGAAGAGAGTTCAAATATCATGCAAAGAAAAGCAAGACAAAATGAAGCTGGTCGGTCTTACATTTGTTAGGCCAAGTGTTTATTTTATTAGCAAAAAAAATGGTAAAGGTACAAATGGTCTTCCCACAGCTTGTCATCTGTCATCGTGTCACATTTCCATTTTTGTTAGATTTTTTAAAACATATTTTGAAAAATAAGCTGAAACTCCAAAACTTCACTGTCATTGTATTGGTACGTCCCTTATAGAGTCCCTCAAAATACAGTTCTGAAAATGTTGTTCCGCCCCACAGTTTACGAAACATCAGCCATATTTAAAAGCGTAATGACTTGCATCTGACACAAATCAAACATTTCTGTCAGCAATGTTTTTAATAGAACGAGGTGTTTCATCGGTAATTTTGAAGAGAGTTCAAATATCATGCAAAGAAAAGCAAGACAAAGTGAAGCTGGTCGGTCTTACATTTGTTAGGCCAAGTGTTTATTTTATTAGCAAAAAAAAATGGTAAAGGTACAAATGGTCTTCCCACAGCTTGTCATCTGTCATCGTGTCACATTTCCATTTTTGTTAGATTTTTTAAAACATATTTTGAAAAATAAGCTGAAACTCCAAAACTTCACTCCTAAAACATTGCACTCAGAGCAGTTCCTACAGAAATAAAGGAAGACATTTATATTATAGAAAGAAATATGTTAAAGAAAGACAGGACAGTATCATGAAACCAACTGACTTAGTAGAAAATCAAAGCACTATTTACTCAAAGTCACCCAGATATGATAAAACTGACACATTAGCCTACTTGCTTTTAGTACTAATATTTTTCATTTTAACATGTGGTAGGTGGTCACACATCTACTGTTTATAGGTATACTGATCACATCCTCTGGATGAGCATAGCAAACAACACTCTTAAACATAGATATGAAAAGCGAAGTGAGATATCATAAGGTCCTCCACCTCAGCAGCGGCCGTCTCTCACAATCAAAATGTCTGCATTAGTGTGCCTAAAAAACAAACACCCTTTCAGTGATTCAAAATCCCAGCATCCGTACCATAACTCTTACTAGCTAACAACAAAATCCATACAGTAATGCTGTTATCCCACACAAACAGAAGCAAATGAATGGACTCACATTCTCTGCACACACAGGGTGCATTCATTGACGTATGTGATGCCATCATTACCACATACGGGAGAGTAGTTGAGAGGGCATGCTTGATTGACGCTCAAACCTCCACATGCAGGCTGTCAGATTAAAAACACATACACAATTCATAGTTATGCATCATAAATCATCTCCTAATAGGTGTTTGTTCTGAGTTTTAGTGCATAAATGGACTTACCCTGCGGTAGAGTCTTGATTTATCCTCTGCACCTGAAAAAAAAGGTGTACTGTCAGATTAATCTCATTGCAATAATTCTGTAGTAAATTGCAAATGGCACACATCAATGATTAAAATAATAAAATAACAAGAGTGCTCTTTAAAAATTCCAATGGGAGTGACTTACCCACAGAGAGGATGAGGACCAGGCTCATCAGAACCACTGCTGTTCCAGTCATGATATTTAAATGAAGGAACTCTGGATTTTAAAAGGGTAATCTGTATTTGTAAGTTCAGGCAGAGAGCTTTTACTTTGCAACTGATGACTTCCAGCTCGTTTATGAGTGTTGTACTGTTGATGACCGGCAACATATAGTTTGAAAGTGAGGAGGAGGAGGAGAGGTGCTGATATTTTGACGGCTCTCCGCCCCACCTACCCACCGTCAACAACACTGAGAACAGAGCCTCTCTATTGTCTCTCTCTTCATTACGGGATAAACATTCCAGTCTGTCCAAAAATTGCTGAGCACAATCCAAAATGCATTGGTCTGTATAATATCCCTCAAAACAGGTCTGGCTGGGAGGTGTGTCCCTCTTTATTGGCCCCAAAGTGAAATAAATGGAATTCCACTAAACATGGAATGCAGTTAACAATAACTATGTAATGTAATATTTCACTACATAATTTAGATATGTAAATATTGGATTGATAAACACTTTGAACTTAAAAATGTATAAGTGTAGCAAAAGAGAACATCCTCTTGAAAATTTGTAATTCTTATGAAAAGTGCAAAATGGAACTCCCGATTTTAACAATTATATAGTGTTATAGAGGTGGAGTGAAAATATTGAACAAAACAGAGAAATTCTGGCAAATTGAACCAAAAATAAATCAAGTAATTAAAGCGACAAATAAAAGTTTAAAGGTACTATATTCTACTTGATTTTTTAACTACAACCCCCCCCCCACACAGGCTATCTTTAAATAATTGAAATAATAAATTGTAGAAATAATTAATTGACGAAAGAAATGCATACATGTTTGGAATGGTGAGTAAATTATGACAGAATTGTTGTTTTTGGTGGACAGTCCCTTTAATAACTTAAATGAACAGTAATAACTTTAAAAAAATCACAAAGTCATCGTATTGATACTTTTATGGATTTTTAATGTGTGTTTTGGAGTTTTACAGCTGTAAATTCAACATTTCTTTGTGTGTGTGTGTGTGTGTGTGTGTGTGTGTGTTTTGCAAAAAATAAAAGAAATAATTAATTGACGAAAGAAATGCATACATGTTTGGAATGGTGAGTAAATTATGACAGAATTGTTGTTTTTGGTGGACAGTCCCTTTAATAACTTAAATGAACAGTAATAACTTAAAAAAAATCACAAAGTCATCGTATTGATACTTTTATGGATTTTTAATGTGTGTTTTGGAGTTTTACAGCTGTAAATTCAACATTTCTTTGTGTGTGTGTGTGTGTGTGTTCTGCAAAAAATAAAAAAATCTGCATATTGTGAGGGTGAATAAATATACACACAAAAATAAACAGAAGAGACTACTTAAAAAAAACAAACATTTCTAGCATTTTTAGGGCAAACTGTTTCCTTAATGTGCAAAGGATTCGTATTTGTTTATGTCATACATCTAGGTTGACAACCTGTATCTAATCCTTATAGCTGTGCAATGTTTTTTTAAATAAATGTAATACGTTAAAGGCTGATAATAATAATAATAATAATAATACATTAAAAAACAGCCCACTTAAAAATGTACACATTGCACAAGATCTGATTGTTTTACGCAGCGAATTGGAACAGTACTTATCGGCTTCCGTACTGAGAGTGAACTTCGTTCAGTACTGCACGTCTCATCTGGCTTGTCTATATTCACGCTGCAGCTACAGTTCAGATCCAAACTGATCAAATGATACAATTACGCGCTATTTGCCGGAACGCGTCACGTCACGCAGAACACCGTCTGTCTGTCAAAAGCCGACCTACGGTGAGTTTAATCATAGTTTTACACATTGGGAAAGAGCTCACGTTCAACAGTTTAAGTTTTCTTTACAGAACAGTTGGATGACACTGAACCCGTGTGACTTTTGAATGGCACTGAATTAAAAGACAAACGCTAGTTTTTTGGAGGTGTGTCAGAGGACGCCCCAACATTGTAAGTCATATGATCATGTAACTCCATTGTTACATTGTTTGTTAGGACCTTGGCAGTGTCAGGAGTTACAAAAGTATGAAATCATTGCAGAAGTGTTTAATAGACACAATGTGTTTCATTAATGTTGGAGGCCCATATTTTTCATGCATATATTAATTATATAGTGAGGTCCAAATGTTTGAGACTACTGGTAAAAATGCTTATAATTTACATTCTACTGCAAAAATGAATAACAAATTATATTATGAGCATTACAGTTTCTGTGAAAAGTTTAAATGTCTTAATATGACTCTTTATGACAGCAGCAGTTGAGCTGCATAAACTCCAACCATTTATAAAAACCTGATGACCGTGTTCAGCGGCATGATTTGAGAAAGATCCAAAGAGCATCTTGTGAAAATCAAGAAAATCTGACCTTTTGTGCATAGGAGTTCACAAGGCTTTGCTTATTTGATTAGTGACTTAAATAGTGCAAAAACGTAATGCCTTTCTTCTTACATTTCCATCTTTAAAGGTCCAAAAGAAAATGAGTTCCCAATGCGGTCTGAGACTTTTTGACCTTTCTATAGTTATACACAGTGTGTCTAGCTGTACAGGATTTGGGACATCATTTCCAGACCTTTGTACTTCAGTGGGAATTGGCTGGTCTAAGCCTGTAGTAGAATGTAAACATTTGAACAGTTTATCTTAAACATCACATGTTAGTTTCAAGGTTTTTAAAATCCACTCAATGCTTAGGATGGGGGCTGTGCCTTAAAAAAATCTTAGGAAATTGAAAGAAACAGAAGCAGAAGTCTGGAGCTGCCATTTCTTTGAGTCAGTTTTATGTGATCTCATGGTTCATATAGATTCAGACAAGTGTAGTTGAACAGTTCTAATAATGACCACATGGTGACACTAGCAGTTTGTTTTCCATTTCCCAAGCAGCCCAGGGCATGGATCTCCACCGGACCTCAGCAGCAGCATGGAACCTTCTATGAGTTCCGCACCTATTACATCCAGCCGCATCTCAACGCTGCCTTCCTCAAACTGACCACTGAGAAGATCCACCTGCGGACAGCCCACTCAGAGCTCATTGGATACTGGAGTGTGGAATATGGAGGTCTCAATCAGGTTTTCCACATCTGGAAGTATGGTGAGAATGACTGAAACGTCTAATCTATGCTTTTAAAACTGTCTAGGATTCATCAATACGTAAAATGCAACAAAACATCTACATTTCTGACCTAGGGAGCCTGACTCTTTAATTCTAGGGGTTGGCAGGTCCCACATTAGCTGAGGCGTCCTGCTTCATTACCACTTATTTAAAACACTTGTGTTGTGCTGGCAATTTTTTACCTGGTCAAAAATGACTGGCCTTTTAAAAACTCAATGTAAATTCCACATCTGGAAGTATGGTGAGAATGACTGAAACGTCTAATCTATGCTTTTAAAACTGTCTAGGATTCATCAATACGTAAAATGCAACAAAACATCTACATTTCTGACCTAGGGAGCCTGACTCTTTAATTCTAGGGGTTGGCAGGTGTCCCACATTAGCTGAGGCGTCCTGCTTCATTACCACTTATTTAAAACACTTGTGTTGTGCTGGCAATTTTTTACCTGGTCAAAAACGACTGGCCTTTTAAAAACTCAATGTAAATCCCTTATTATGCTATATTATTATCACCAAATCTTGGATTCAATTTTTAGTCAACTTGCTTTCTCATAGGTCTCATTGATCTGAGCTTATGCACCCCAGTTTTTGAGTGAAAAATGCCAAAATGAACCACAATGCTTTTTTTCACTCAGAAACTGAGCTCAGATCAATAAGGCCTACAATTGATCATTTCCAGGAAGTAAAACAAAATATGTACTAATTGAAAGAAAACTATTTGATTAAAAATGTACAAGCATTTTTTTTGTAGTCTGGACTTTTTGACTGGGAACACCACAAGTGTTCAAGATGAAAAAAAAATAAAAATAATAAAAAGAAAAAGTTTTAAGTTTTAGTCTAGTGTGATAACATTACCTAGCATTTTCAGGAAAAAATAAAATCCTCTCCAGGTCAAAATGACCGTAACACAAATGAGGGATAACCATTTTAAACATTCTTACAGTTAATGCAGTAAACAAGTAATCTTACTAAGATAATATGTATTTTATTTAAAATGTCTAAAAGCACAATGCAGCTCACATGCTACTCCATAAGAAACACTTCTTTCTGTCTTTGCTTTAATGGTGTTTAGATAGCTATGCTCAGCGGGCATCAGTGCGGGCAGCCCTGGCTCAAGACCCCAACTGGATTGAGCAGTACATCTCTAAAGCGATGCCCATGCTGAGCTCTCAGGATAATGAGGTGACGTACCTCGTACCGTGGAGCAAAGTTCAGAAGCCACCCAAAGATGGAGGTGAGAACTGTGCATTAACATTCATGCATTGATTTTCAAAGGGGCACCAATGCATGCTCACATGGTACTATAGGTGATATAAACATAAGCAAAACAAATGTAACAACTTATTGATTGATCATAATGACTGTCATTATAATTGTGCATAAGTTCATAAATTGTGAACAAAACTAAAGTTAGACAGATTTCAAATGCTCTAGGCAAACTGATCTAATTGGCTTTTTTTGAAAAATGTTGTTTATTTGTAGGGGTTTTCGAGCTGGCCACCTTCCAGATGAAGTCAGGCGGTCCTGCGGTGTGGGGCAAGACGTTTCAGGCAGCAGTGGGCACCCACACAGGGTCAGGATACGCCCACGCAGTTGGGGTTTTTCACTCTGAATTTGGACTGCTCAATCAAGGTGAGTGTAGACAAGAATATATGCAAAATCATATTTTTCATAGTTACAAACTGTAATTTAAATATACACTAGTGTCCAAAAGTTTGGGGTCAGTAGGGTTT
>NW_015505268.1:1134933-1192977 GCF_001515645.1 Sinocyclocheilus grahami | reverse complement strand
GTGTGTTGGGGGGGGGGGGGGGGGGGGGGTGAATACTTTTATTCAACAAAGACTCATGAAGTAGACAACAGTACAGACATTAATAATGTTAAAAAATATATATTTCTATTCATAAAAGAATCCTGAAATAAATGCCGTTCATAGTTCATCAGTTCATATTGAATCATAATTCAGCATTAACATCACTGGAATAAATGACATTTTAAAATATAAAACAATTTAATAGTAATGATGTTTCTCAATATTACTGCATTTTTGATCAAATAAATACAGCCTTGGTGAGCTTTTTTTTAATATATATTCTGTTATTTCCATGCACAGTGCATGTTTTATGGTGGTATGAAAGCGCAGACCAGCGGGCAGCGACACGCCATACATCTCATGAAGACGCCAGAGTGGTGGCGGCAGGTCAATCTTAAATATAACTCATTACACAGGACATTATCATACCATTATTATCAGAGCATTCTGGGAATTTTTGTCTTGGAAAAATAATCTATTTATGTTTTTTTTGCAGTAAGGGAGAGTGCAGCGTACCTGTTATCACAGAAGAGCAAACTCATGTTCCCCTGTGCTTTCTCACCAATCAAATAAAATGGCTTCATGGTTTGACTCCAAACTCAGGCAAATGTAGAGGAGAATGTAATATAAGATAAGTGAACTGATAAACAGATTTAATTCCAGCAAGTTTGTGCTGATGGTCAAATAATGATTGTGAATCAAAATAATGCTTTGCATCACAGTAAGACTTCCACCCTCAAACTACTGCTGATACTCACCGTCAGTGTTTCGCAACATCATTCTTTTTCTAAATAAATGCTTATGTGTCAATTTGCATTTTTGCATGAATAAGATGATGTGATGTAGTGTAGCTTCTTTTGGTTACATTTTAAGCAGATTGACACTGAAAATAAATCATACGTTGAATTTCCCAATATGACGTCACGGATCAAACAGTGTTAGGGTTGTAGAATTGTAATTT
The DNA here is from genome assembly GCF_001515645.1 of Sinocyclocheilus grahami. Lineage (NCBI taxonomy): Eukaryota > Metazoa > Chordata > Actinopteri > Cypriniformes > Cyprinidae > Sinocyclocheilus > Sinocyclocheilus grahami. The sequence continues at coordinate 1,191,995 of NW_015505268.1, read as the reverse complement.
TTATTGTCTAAATACAGTAAGTGTACAAAGCGAGTAACAGACAATCCACAGCCATAAATTTGAAATGTAAACCAGTATTAAATGAGGAACATCACCGTGGTACTAAAACTTTTTTCCCTTTTAGGTTTTTTTTTTTGTTCTATTGTTTTGGTCGAACCCAAACCAAAACTAAACCGTAAATGAAAAACAGCAAAAACATTGTCTGTGGAGAATCCAGTGCAAAAAGATTAACACATTTTGACATGTAATTAAATTTCAATTAACACCGCAAGTAAAGTGCTTGGTTGAAAGGCGGACAACGCTGTCACCAATCCCAATGAGATCCAAAATACTGATTTAACAATCCAAACTCAATGTTTTGACATCACACTTACTCTACTGAACCGCTATGTAATACAGCTGGAATCAGTGTTGTGTTTGTGGATTTCTGTATTTAATGGTCCAGAGATCCAATGAAGGACACAACATATGCCCTTATACGAAAGAAGGCACATAAATGGTATGTTTTAAATGATTTCCTTCTAAGTTGTTCATGCGACTCCTGGAGCATCCACTAGGATTGCCGTGTCAGTCGAGGTATTTGTTACATATTGTAACCGTAAAGCTTACTTGTATAAACTTTTTTTTATTATTTTATTTTTAAAAAACTACAAAATCAATCACTTTTCTTTTGCCCATGCACAAAGGCATGTATAAAGATAACGTGAGGCACTCTTGGATAGAACAGCCTATAAAATAATGCCCCTTCTGACTTTTTAAAACATCTAAAACAATTGCTTGTTTATAAATAAAGACATATCAAGGACAAAATCAACACAGTACAATTTTTCAGTTTTGCAGTTCAGCCCTTGGCCACGCAAACGATTCTGATTCTTCAGCATGTGATTCCCCAGTCTTCTAGTCTTAAGAAAATAAAATACAAAGACACTGACCCTGAATTATTGATCATTGGCATTTTCCATCAAGCCGATTATCTTGCACGATGAAAATCTATCAGTATCGACGACTGCGCAAAATAGAGTCTGTGCAGTCCGACTACACCAGAAATTATGTGACTAACATGGTTCGGATTCAGCCATGCTAGAAACACGAGAGAAGTCTTTTAAATTTATTATGCATTGACTTGCATTGAGTGTGTCAGCTGCAGTATCTGCCTCTCTGCTGACCGGTGAAGACGTTTATCTTCAGACAGAGGTCAGAACGGTAGACCGCAGCTCAAAGGCCACAGAAACATTGTGAAATATGTGGAATCCACTGGCTCCAGTTAGCTGTAGTGTAAAGGGAGACTCCGGCTCACACAAAGCTTTCTATTGGCTTCTCCATGTTCTCTTTAGCAGGCAGAGGGCTCAGGAGGGCCATGTTGACCGCTGTCTCTTTACGACGAATGGAGCTGTCTGAGGGGTCGTCACTTTGGTCCTTGGCAAAGTTAACAAATACCTGATGATTGGGAAGAAGAGTATTTAGTAATCACAGCAAGACAAAAAAAAACATAATATAATTATATACTAAATACTCTACTAGTTTATGAGATTTAAAGACAGAAATTAATATAAAACATGATATAAAACTTGACGCCCTATGTATTTTTTAATTAATACCTGTGAAAGTTATTGTAAAGAAAAAGTTTATTTTCCATATTTTAAATCAAAATGTAAAACTATCTCCCTTTTCTGCTGAAAAAGTAATTTTATCCAATCATCACCTACATTATTTACTGCCAAACATTCACTTTTCCACATTATGGGAGTTAAGTGTTGTGAATCAGTGTTATTTTATTATCACTGAGATAATATTATCGTTTTTATTAATATTTTGAATCAGTTTTTTTATTTTAATTAGCTAAAATTTGTATGGTTTTGTTGTGCTTTTGCCATTTTTAGTAGTACACATACACACACACACACATATACACATGAGTCAAAGACGAAAAAGGGTTTAAGCATAAAACCTGTTGTTGTTTTCCCCAAACTTAAAAAAAGTTTTCCGTTTAATTTAATAGCAATTTTGTTTTTGTTTTTCCAAGCAAAAAATAAATATCATACATTTTCCCCTGATTTACAGAAGACACCCACTAAAATGTCATTGTGTAACATTCTTGTCAGGCATATTTATAACAAAAATCCATTTATGACATATTAAAAGATTAATTACTTTCACCCCAAATACTAATTAGTAGTAATTTTACATTTTTTAAATTTGACACTATCCTAGGTTTTGCCCATTTTTCAGTAAGAATTTTTACTCATTTAAAACACAATAAAATGTAATATGCTTCCTTATTCTTTTATATATTTTAATATGTACAAGTCAGAATAAGCATGTTGTTTGAATATTTACATAAATATTGTGTTACACTGAATGACAATGTAACATTATTTCAACCAAATTTTAACATTTTGTTCTCCAAAAACTTATTTGAAACTTTAAAAGTAAACACTTTACTTACATTTAATGTGCTTTCTATGGACATATAATTTTTTTTTTAATTTCTTTTGATGCGGACATCTTAACGTCTTTGACCCACACATATATATATATATATATATATATATATATAGTTTTTATTTTTAATAAAATTTTTGTTTGTTATTGTAGTACATCAAGTTACACTTAAATTAAATTAACATGAAAAATGCTGCTTTGGCAATTAGCTAAAATAAATATATATTTTTTTATTTCAGTTAGCGTTTATTTTATTTTAAGTAATGCAAAGGTTTTCAATGGCTTTAGTTTTAGTTGTGATACCATTTTTTTGTTGTCTTTATTGAATATTAATCATGTGCCATGTCCCAAAAGGATAGTCCACCCAGAAATAAATATTCTGTCATAATTTACTTTTCTCTCATGTCATTCCAAACCTGTATGACATTTTCTACTGTGAAACACAAAATTAGACATTTTGAAGAATGTTGGTAACTAAACAGTATGGACAAAATGCTATGGAAACCAATGGGATCCGAAACTGTTTGGTTACTAACATTCTTCACAATATATTCTTTTGTGTTCAGCAGAAGAAAGAAAGTCATGCAGGTTTGGAATGACATGAGAGAGAGTAAATGATGACTATCCTTTTAACAGTTGACTGTTGTTTAACTTCCTCTTGTCCCCAGTACATAAACCCTAATCAGAAATGTGCCAGTGATATTTTAGGGTTGGAAATGCCCCCTCACCTGGTCCAGAGTGGTTTGGGACACAGAGTAGTCCTCTATCCTGAGAAACTCTTTGTTCTTAGCGAGGATGCTGAAGATGTGAGCGAGGGAGGTGAGGGAGGAGGGAAGCTGGTATTGCAGCATGTTTCTGTGTTTTTCTTTCAGGGTGCTTCCTGGCAGCTCGCTCTCAATGAACTTCATCACCGGCTGCAGGTCAGGATCCGGCCCCGCAACCCTCAGAATGATGGTGTACCCATCGCCAAATCTGCAGGAAGAGGAGCAAGTGAAACTCTCCTAAGGCATGTCTAAGAAGTAATGTATGCTTTATGCTTAATGTTCTTGATTTGAGTCATTATTTTTGCAATTCAATGACGCCGCTAGTGTGCAGAATTAACACACTGTACCTTTAACCCTTAAATGCATACCTCAGGTCTTTAGCGACCCGGGACATCATTCTCTACCCTCTCTCTCCTTCATTTTTTTTTTAAGTTAGACATCAACTTTCTTAGTATTCCTCAATCTATTAATTATAAACAATATAACGAAAAAAATAGTAAAATATAAAAGAATGCTAGTTTTCTGATACATTTTTTGTAAAGTGTATAGGGTCGCTAGAGACCCGAGGTATGTAAATGTGTAAGTATTTTTTCCTGCGCAACTATATTTACATATCTGATGACTCAATATGTGCAATGCATCTTTTTTCCTCAAGGTGGCACTGTTTGATACACAATGATGACGTGACGTTTCAGTCATAATTACCACAGGCATAAAACAAACAAATACCATCAGCAAAAATTGAAGTGGTTTGAATGGCTTTACTGCAGAGCAATTACTATACGCAATGAAATATAAATGTCACTGTCATTTGATGCTGGATGTGGTGAATAAGCTGCCAGTGATCAAAATATTGAATATGAAGTCATTGAAAATGATAGTTTTGAGAATATGGTTGAGATCATGAATATGAGGCAGATGCTGAATGTACTGTGGAAGTGCACTCTAACGATGACAGCGATGGTAAAATCATCTGCTCAAATTGAACCCTTTTAAGTTTCAAAAGGTAACGAAATATGCTTTATTTTATTCTTCTGTAATTGTTCTTAAAATATCAAGAGAGTTATTGCTATTGCAGCAGTTAGAGATCCATCCATCCTGGATATATAGGTCTGGGTCGCTAAAGACCCGAATATGTAATAATGATTGGTGAAACATTCATGCATTTAAGGGTTAATAGCTTAAATAAACCATAAACCAAATCATCCAGCTACGAGGTGAATCACAAAATCACAAACTTTAATTTGGAGCCAAAAAATATATATATGAAAATTGAACAAAAAGGCTGTGTACTTAATGATTTCAATGAGGGAAAGAAGCATTGGGAATGGCGAAATTGATTAAAATGACAAATAAATATGAAACTATTGATTTGTTGATGGTGTTTCTAGTGTATATAGAAATAACATTGTATGTATATTGCAAAATATATACATTCTTGTAAATATTTAAGTAGTTTTTCTTTTGGGGCAGTTAGTGTTAGGGGGATTTCTCTGCAGAATCATGGGTAATGTAGTTTTTCACAAGAATTCCATTTTTACACACAATTAAAAATAACGAATAATTTGAACTGACGAATTCAACAAAGCATCAACTAACAACCTCACAGCACACAGTAGATCTGTCTATAAGTCTTTAAAAACCAATTCCCCAATGGAGAATATTAATGGGATTCTTGTTTCCAGAACCCAATTGCTGCACTTTATATTATTCATGATCTTACCTGTTCTTCAGGTGCTGGACGCTACCCAGACAGCGGAACCTGCCGTTCACCATGATGGCCATCCTGGTACACAGCGCTTCACATTCCTCCATACTAAGAGTGAACAGATCACAGGTTAGTATGGAAGAAAATAGATTAAATACTTCCCCCTAGTGATAAATGAAAGTCTAAGCTTAGCAAAAATCGAAGCTAAACTAAGAAGACATGAAGATTTTAGAGGAAGACAATACTATCATTAGTGCTGCTGTCTAGCAGTAGCTCACTTAATGTCCTTGTCTACAACTTTAGCTGACTGTTAGTGTTCAGTTTAAGTGCATAAACATTGATTGTGGTGAATGTACCTGTGTGAGGTAAGTACGACGGAGCGTCCCTCTTTGATGACGCTGTGGATGCAGTTCCACAGTGCTCGTCGTGCTTTGGGGTCCATTCCAGTGGTGGGCTCATCCTGTAACCAAAAGCACAGCCAGGCTCAGATTCGACCATTGGTTCAACAGGAAACACACACTGATTAGCTACACCATCTCTTCTTCACACGTGTATCGCACACTCAAGTGAACCGAAACAGGCTTGCTGACTCTTAAGCATTCTTATGTGATCTTTGTGTAATCAACCCATTATGAGGCCTCTCTGAAGGCTAAAGAGTTCAGGGTAATTTAGCTCTGGGGGTGCTATAGTCTTGAACTCCTTATACAACCAGAGCGGGAAACCCAGCAGAGAGAATAACCAAACAGTGGTCATATGATCCAGACTAATGTTGTTTTTGTTGATTAGTTTGCAGACATTCATCCAAGGAGGCATAAGACTTCGAGCCAGTTGTGTAAGTGTCTTTGTGTGTACGTGTGTGTGTGTTTGGGGAAATGCACATACCAGGAAGACCACTGGTGGGGCTCCAATGAGTGATATGGCGGTGGAGAGTTTGCGCATGTTGCCACCGCTGTAGCTTCCTGCTTTCTTGTCCACGTACTTCACGAGGCCCAGTTTACGGATTCCCCACTCTGCCACCTGCCCAAGATACAACACATTAATAGTTCCTATTAGGGTTAATCTCACAAAACCAGGTCACATTTAACTTAAAATCAAAAGAAGAAATTATATTATATTATTATAAAAAACAAACAAAAATAATATATATACCCTATTTTTTGTAATTCAGTTTGTTTTTAATTGTGATTTGTCATTATCATTTTCATTTTTCATATCTTTTGTGTATTTTAAGTTTAAATCAGCATAAGTTGAAGGTTGTATAAATACTTTTTATGCATGACAATAATGAGATGAGAATTATGGGGAAATGTGCTTAATGGTCAAAATGCAAAATATTTATGAAAATATTTTTTATTTGTAATTCACTTTATTGTCAGTGGAAATTATTACTGAAATACAGTATTTGTATATTTTGTACAATTTTTTATTAAACCAGCATACCTTAAAGCCTATCAAAATATATTTTATTTTTATTTAATTTCATTATTTTATTTTAATTTTGTTTATTTTTTGATAATGAACAGTATGGTGGTGCAAGCACTTATTTGGCACGTCAAATGTGAAAAATAGGTCTCATTTCATTTTTTTTAAAGCATGTACAATTTCAGGGTTTATTTTTTATTTGGGGTTAAATATGACATGGACCTGTATGATTCCCCCTAAATGTCACATACCATGAAATTATATCAAAAATATAATTAAAATTATATTAAAATAATAAATATTATATCAAATCACTGTTTAAATACTCGTTTTAGTTCATATGCTCTGCTCACCTCACAAACTTCCTTCTCTGGTACACCGCGCAGAATGGCATAGAATTCCAGGTGTTCCCGTCCTGTCAGCAGATCATTGATGGCATCAAACTGAGGGCAGTAGCCCATGTTCTGATGTACTTCATCTATTTCTCTGAGTATACTAGAAATAAGAAAGAGCAGCGTCATCAAAAAATGCATTCACTCAATTTTAAGATTAACCTATGACCTACAGTATGTGTTTATAATAGACTAAGCTGTTATAAGGAAGCATCATCTGTTCTAATGTAATAACTACTTGTATTTTACTGTCTGTACCTTTTCCCAGCCAAGAATGCTTCTCCTTTGGTGACCACAGAGTCTCCGGTCAGCATTTTAAAAGTACTTGTCTTTCCGGCTCCGTTGACACCAAGCAGACCAAAACACTGAAAGGAGGAGGAAACATGTAAGTTTGTGGTCTTACAGTAGATGTGACTCATTCGGATGAGGCTGATCATGAGGCAGCTGTCATGAATTACCTCTCCTGGAGGAATGCCTACACATAGACGATCGACAGCAGGCTTCTGTTTCCGCTTGTACACCTGAAAATGACAAGGATGACATATTGATGAGGGCACCATTTATTTGACAAAATTTGATGTCTGTGATCATCAGCAGAGGATTTCTGCTGACCTTAGTGAGTTGTCTGATCTCAAGAATGTCTCCCTGTCCAGCTCCACTCATGATTCTCTGCCTCTCTCTGGCCACATCCTCATCTTCCTCTCCAATCGGACTCAACTTGGCACTTAAAGACCTGTGGAAAATGATCAAACCATCACTTTAGATCTTCTAATCCATAATTTCATTAGCAGTTCATATAAATGTAATTTGTTTCAGAAAGTCGTGTTGTGATGTTGCTTACTTGGGTTCAAAGAAGAAACGGTACTGGATAAGGACTGTGATGATGAAGAAAACCACTCCTTCCACAGCCATAGCAAAAAGATTCTTGCCCACCATGTCCCACTCCAATGGAGAACGCAAACGGTTCTCACCTAATGCAAGGTAAGAGAGCATTCAGCATCTATAATAATGACCCTTGCAGTAGTTACAGGTAATACAGTAGACATAGATCAAGCTGATGAGGTCAAACGCTAAACTTCATTGCTCTTATTCTTGTAATCTGTAAAACATTTTTAAAGGGATAGTATTTTGATTAATTCTGAGAGCTCTCTGACCGCAAGGATCCCAACACTATCAAGGCTCAGAAACGTAGCAAGGAGATCGTTAAAATAATCCATGTGACATCTGGTTCAACTGTAATTTTACGTAGCTACGAGAATACTTTTTGTGAGCAAAGAAAACTAAAATAATTACCAATTTATTCAATAATTCGTCTCCTCAGCGTCACCCTATAGTGCCATTTTGGAGAGTATCACCTATGAAAACAACATATGTACGCGGATACGCTGTTTCAATTGTTTATGCTTTGATCTGAATGTAAGCAGCATATCCGCGTACATACGTTGTTTACGTATGTGATACTCTCCAAAATGGCGCTATAGGGTGACGCGGAGGAGACGAATTATTGAATAAATTGGTCGTTATTTTTGTTTTCTTTGCACACAAAAAGTATTCTCATAGCTTCGTAAAATTACGGTTGAACCACTGATGTCACGTGGATTATTTTAACAATGTCTTTGCTATGTTTCTGAGCCTTGACTGTGTAAGGATCCTTACTGTCTATGGGAGGGTCAGAGAGCTCTCAGAATTCATCAAATATATCTTAATTTGTGTTCTGAAGATGAATGAAGATCTTACGGGTCTTACTATCCCTTTAAATTTAAAGTGGAGTATGCTAATCTTACCAAATCTCTCCAGAGCATCAGCCATGGCCTGATTCTTCACCATGTCGATGAGACCTCGGCCCAGGCAGAAATGCGGGAAGATGAGCAAAACGTTCTTCAGGATGTCATTAATGCCACCGATCTCCTGCAGCAGAGGATGAGTGGCATTAGAAATCATGTGTGCTTGAGGATTACTGCTAAGAATAGCAACCAAAAAAGCAATTTCTTACATTATTTCCAAATAACTCCATGACAAAAGTGGACACACTGCCATTGATCCCAATGAGGATATTGACACTAGTGAGCACCACGTAAGCGGTGCTGGGGATTTTGAAGAGGAATGAAGCCGGGTACATAAGAGGAGTGATGGACCATCTGAAGAGAGACAAGAAGAAGTATTTATTATCAGGGAAAATGTTATGTGCAAATTGGCAGTGTATTGAGGTCCCATGTCAGGCCCCAAGCATATCTAGGTACCACCATATCGTAGAGACATGAGGGTGGGCTCTTTTCACTAAGGAAGATTCCCAGGTTGTGGGGTCTTTTGACTTTGGAAAGTATAATGTATAATCCCATTTTTGGGGCGCCAATGTTTTTTTTTTTTACCTATCTGCAGAACAGAGTATATTATCTATATGAGGGTGGGCTCTTTCACTACAGGAAATATACAGAGGCCCCATGTGGGACCCCCAGCAATATCTAGCAATCAGACTGTCTAAGAGACATATTTCGCAAAGACAAGAACCATTCACATTTTCTTCAGAAAATACACCTAAACATACGTTATTTATTTATTTTTAAATGTGGTTTATAATCAGTTTTCTATTTTTTCTATTCAGTTTATTTCCCATTTTCTTCAGAAAATATACCTAAATGTACTTTATAATTTGCTTTTTCTTATGTTTATTCTATTTCACATCTTCATTAGGAAATGTACCTAAAATTACTATGTATTTTTTCTGTTGTATTCCATTTCAAATTTCTTTAGAAAATATACCCAAACATACTTTATAATGTGATTTTTATTTGAATATTTAGTTTCTATTCAATTTTTTTCTACTTTTAGGTTTCTATTTAACATTTTCTTCAAAAATGTCCCTAAACATACTTTATAATCTGTTTCTCCCCTATTTTATTATATTTTTATTATAAATGTAGTTCATAATCTGTTTGTTTCTGTTTCCATTTACAAAAAAATATATTGTCAGTACCTACATAAATTATTGCCTTATTGAGCTGGAATTATCAATATAAGTGAATGTCTTGCTCTGTCTTTCTTACCCATAAAGAAGCAGTAGAAGGGCAAGAACAGGTAGGTTGGTTGCAGAGACGTAGGCTTTTTGTTGAAAGCACACAAAGATCAGGATCACCAGAGTAGCAGGAACAACATAATTGCACTGTACCAAAAAAACAGACAGAAATGTGCATTAGAGATTTTGGGTCAGCAACCAAGTAGGTGAGTGGTGCATTATGAGATTTGAATCAAACACTTACCATATCCCAGAGAAAGTTAGCCAGCCAGTAGAGGTATGGCTGCACTCCACTGATAAACTGCATGTGCTTGGCCTTATTCACTCGCTCCTGAATGAGGAAGACAACGAAACTGGCGGGGACGAAGGACATGGCGAAGATCACACAGATGGAAACCAGCACGTCCACTGAGGTGGTCATTCTGAAATGCCATAAATCAGGGTTCAGAGAGTAGACCAACATGACCAATGTCCTTAACGTTATTTAAATTGCATTCAATCAGTTTCAATGCTTACAGGGCCACTTGAGAAAGCTGTTCCTTGGTCAGATTGAGCGGATGGTTAAACGCAGTGATGCCAAACTGACGGGGGTCTTTGCCAGGTGGTAAGTTGGCACGCAAGATACCATTGTTCATTACATTGAGGAAGGCTCCAATACTGTGCCAGCCCTTGTTATTGAACCATATCTGAAAAAATGACAGTAAAGATCATTTCAAGTACACTTAGAATGTCTATAATGGGTTTAAAAATAGCAGTCCTCCAGTTATCACTCACCTTGACATTATTCTTAGTGTCCAGCCCATTGATGAAGGCAGACAGGCTTTTCAAGAAACGGTCGGCCGCTGATCCTGAGTTCTACAACCGTAGGATAAGAAGAAATACTTCATGCACTATTCCTGAGAAATATTTGATTAATTTCCTAAGAGTCAACGTTTCGGGCTTACCTTCCCCAGTTGGAAGATTTCCCTGACTCTAGAGATGGCATCGTCAATCTCTTCAGCAGGAGGAAGTACCTGAGTGCTTCTAGCTCCCAATGAAAATCCTCCGTATCTGAATTCATTCACCCATATCTTGTTCTTTAAGCTATGAAAGAAACAATCTGTTAATGTGTTGAATGACGCTACTGAACTATTTCAGTTCATGTGGATAGACAATCAGGTCATACCTTTTCCCAATGATCTGTGCATAGGTCTTCACAAGATAGTCTGAGATGTTTCGTCCCGTCAGATTCTGGAGGGTCTCAGTTTCACTCATCTTAATCTGAGGAGGTGGCAGTCCACCTGCACCAGCAGGGCATTCTGGGAGCATCTTCTTTTTGCCATTACAGCTGCACTCACAAGCAGGAGATGGGTTGTCCATGGTCCAGTTTGTCGACGTGAAAATGTCCATCACGCTTTCTGCCACTTCTTGTGTAGACCATTCCTCATCGCCCATTGTACAGGGAGCATCACTAAAACCAAGGGAGAAGACAAGCTTAGATTTTTCTTAAATTAAAAATATTAGCAGTTACAGAAAATAATGTTTCATGTAAGATACTTACGGAATTGGTTCTCCTTCCATGCATCGTGTTCCAAAGCCAGGATCATCGAATAAAGCATTGAGTAACTTTTGTGTGCTTATATCATGTGGAGCATCATCACTGTAATGAAAATACACTGTATTTAATTTCAGTGGTTCCATGCAAGTATTTCAACTTAATGTTGAGTAGAACGTTGTCCTTGTCATACCTGATGAATGTGAACTGATCTTCATACATCCAGGGATTGAGAGCCAGGCTGGGATATTTTCCGAATGGTGGCACAATAAGACTGAAAACCAGAGCAATGCACACAAACACAGCGGGAAGAACAATCTGCAAAGAGAATCAAAGTGAGTTGATCAAAACTGAACTGTACTGACATGGGTTGCGTTTCCCAAAAGTAGCATAAGCTTAACTAGATTATAGTAACCACTGGCATCGGTAGTCTCTACGATCTACTTGGATTGTGGAAGAAACCATTGGTACCAATAGTGTATAGAATCTACTTAGGCTTACATTGTTTTTGGGAATCAAAGAAACCACTGGCACCAACAGTGTCTACGATCTACTTAGGCTTACAATATATTTGGGAATTGTAGAAACCATTGGCACCAACAGTTTCTTTGATCTCCTGAGTTTTACGATGCTTTTGGTAAACACAGCCTAGGTTTATTTTTTACTGACTATATTTCCTATTCCTACCTGTGCAAAGAAGCCTTTCCTTGAGCGGCGAGCATAAAGCAATCTCTTCCACAATAAAGCCACAAACTGCTGCCTCTTCAAATTCCAGCCTTTCAATTGATATGATCCTTTCCCATTAGAAACGCTCAAATAGTCGGTTTCTTTTGATTCTGGTGATCAAATACATCAACAGGAATTGGCAACAGCACATTTAAAACCAAACAAATTAAGAAGATATTTGGCTGACTCTACTGTAAAGATAAGGTATAGATGTTTTAGGGCTTTTAAGGTTTACCTGGATCACCATCAGAGTCGTTGCAGTCAAAGTTATCGTCTTCGGTCAGGGGTTTGAGGCAGCTCTGGTGGTCAGCACCAAATGCGTGTCGCCTATGTCTGGGAACAGGCAGAGTTCCATCTAGCAAAATAAAAAATACAAGATGAGATCTTTTCTGGATTTTTGTCTTTGTACTGCTCATTCAGTTTACTAGAGAGCTAATAGTGAGGTACAAATTTACCTGAGATGATTTCAGTGTCAACTCCACTGTCCTCTGCCACCTTAAGGAAAATCTATAAAGACACCCAAGAAAGATTATTAGTAACTTGCATATGTAGTAAAAAATCACTAACATCCTAAAGCTTTTTGTTGACAGATAAAAGCCAAGACAAGCTACACGTACCTCTTCAAGTGTAGTATCTGAGACACCATAACTCGAAATGCTAAGGTCAGCGAGCCGATCATCAAGGTCATGGAAGAGCTCAACGAAAGCACCATCTTTGGCAGACTCGTATGGCAACACATATGTGATCTCATGACCGAGGTCTTCCACCATGCGAGAAGCGGGAACGTGCTTCAGGATTAGACTGGAGATGAGGGCTACATCAACAGGAACAACAGGAGATTCAGGCCATGTAGTTCCTGCAGAACATATTGAAAACTTTAGTGAAGATTCAGTTATAATCTCATGAACTGAAAAGTTATCCATCATTTTAAAGATTGAGGTTAAGTGGTGTCTTACCAATTGCTGTGGCAGCTTCGCTCTCTTGATCACTACCTAGACCAGCATCCGAACTGCTCTCAGATGCATTGTCATCCTAAAAACCAATGAAACTTGTGTTTAGCTAAACAACAAATCAATGTGTTCATTGAGTGTTTTTGCAAACTGAAGTGCACTTACTTTCTTAACAAAGGACACAGTGCTGCTCGAGTTCCTGCAAGAGCTGAGAGAAGGCTCAGTGTTTTTCTTCACCAAGGTAAGATAGTATCCAGTTCCCAGTTGAGTCTTAAGAAAGAGCGAAGAGCCCACACAACAAAGCTTTCCATGGGAGATGATAGCAATACGATCGCCCAGAATATCCGCTTCATCCATATGATGGGTGGAAAGAAGGATAGTCCGACCTAAGAAATACCCAAAGTCCTCATTGTTTCAATAAGATCTAATGGCATTTTCTTTGTTTTTAAATACAAAACGAATGGGGTAGTTACCTGTACGATACTTCAGAAGAAGGTCCCAGATGCCTCTTCGAGCGTATGGGTCCACACCAGCAGTGGGCTCGTCCAAAATAACAACCTTTGACCCTCCAACAAAAGCAAGAGCTACCGAGAGTTTCCTCTGCATACCACCTGAGGAGCACAAAAATGTAAGTATGCAACAAATCAAACAACCATCAAGTCATAATTTCAGAGGATGTAATGGCCCACACCTGATAGCTGGCTGGCCCTGGACTTGCGTTTGTGTTGAAGGCCAGTATCAGTCAGAATCTGCTCCGTCTCAGCCTTCACGTCCTCCTCAGACAGACCCTTCAGACGGGCATAGAACCAGATGTGCTCTTCTACTGTCAACCTGAAATATGACAGGTAGATTAGCATCCACAGAACTATACAATCTTAACATCAACTAGTATGTGACTTGTGTTGTTTTTGAATTAAAGCACTTACATGCTGAAGAGGACGTTGTGTTGTGGACACACTCCGAGGCTCCGTCTGATGGAACTGAGCTCTGAGCGAATATCTTTGCCCATGATATATGCAGTGCCAGAGGTGGGAGGGAATAGGCCAGTTAGGATAGACCTAAAACAATGAAGGCAAATTGGAGGGTTAGATATTGTAACCAAAAAGAAAAAACTAAATTCAAGCAGCCATTACTCCAATCTATATGATCCTTCAGAAATCATTCTAATATGAAAGTGATACATTTTATTCAAGATTCTTGGATGAATATAAAGTGAAATGTGAACTTACATGGTGGTGGTTTTTCCAGCTCCATTGTGACCTAGGAAAGAAGTTATTTGCCCCTCATAGAAGCCAAGTGTCAACCCATCGACTGCTAGCTTTTTGCCATGACGGTAGACCTTCACAAGATTCTCAATGTAAACTCCCAATTCAAGGTGAGTGGGTTCCTCTTCAATACAGACAGCTTTAAAAAAAACAACACAAAACAAAATTAATCAATTGTATTGAAGATTATATCTAATGAACAAATTCAAAACTCAGTCCACTGGCATTGAAAACCGGATGTGACACTAAACTGCCTTTTTTAAAATGGCATATTTTTATTTTTGCTTTTCAAAGGGATAGTTCACCCAAAAATGAAAATTCTGTCATTAATTACTCACCCTCATGTCGTTTCAAACCCGTAAGACCTTCGTTCATCTTCGGAACACAAATTAAGATATTTTTGATGGAATCGTCATTATTTTTTTTTCTTTTGCGCACAAAAAGTATTCTCGTAGCTTCGTATAATTGCGGATGAACCACTGATGTCACATGGATTATTTTACAGATCTCCTTGCTACGTTTCTGGACTTGGGAACATTTCAGTTGCGTTGCTGTCTATGCAGGGTCAGAGAGCTCTCAAATTCCATCAAAAATATCTTAATTTGTGTTCCGAAGATGAACAAAGGTCTTACGGGTTTGAAACGATATGTGGGTGAGTAATTAATGACAGAATTTTCATCTCTGGGTGAACTTACCCTTTAATCAGTAATCGGCCATAATGTGAAAACAATCATCAGTTCAGAATTTTAATATTGGTGTATCCCTTATAAAAAAAAACTTTTCTTACTTCCAGCATTGCTCTTCTTTCCATAAACTGCAGTGTTGTTTGTGTTGTTCTCTCCAAACCAGTAGGATTTACTGAAAGGGAAGTACCATGGCCTGGGAATGCCATACTGCCCTGGGAACACGGCCTCAATGTACCAGGTCATGACCCCATACAGGAAGGCATCAAAGTACATGAGGATGAGGCAGGTGGTGAGGTTGTAGTTGTCTTCTTCCATTGGGCTGGAGAAGAGGTTATTCCATTGGATGCCCACACCCTGCTCTTCAAACAGGGCAAAATACTCACAGCCAAATCCAAACGCCACTGGAGACAGTAAGCTCTGTGAACACAACCAAATTAGAAGTAAGTAGTGTTCTGTTTTTTTTCCACCTGAAGTCCACTTATAATGCTAGTCAAGGTTTCTTGCACCAAAATAAGTAATTTAGTTTTACATTACCATTTTACACTCCCTATAATGCAGTTGCTTAACTACAATGCAAAAAGTGAATTTCTTACGCAGTATTTTTGTCTTGTACAAATATCTAAACATTCATTAATCAAGATATATTTACTTGAAGCAAAATGATATAAAATTAGTAGTCTGGCTTTTTTAGTTTATGCTTAAAATTGGGATTAAAAAAATAAAGGAAAAAGGTAAATTATTTTATATTTCTAACCCAGGCAGATTTATTTCTCATTTCAAGCACAACATTTTGATAACTTCCTCAGAAAACATATTTAATATCTTATATAATTTTGGTTCTCAAGTAAATCATGATTTGGGAATGTTTAGACAAAAATATTGAGTAAAAAATAATCTGGTATGATTAGAGTCGGATTAAATCATTTAAATTACCTCTAAAAAATAGTTTTAGTTTAACTCAAATAGTTCAAATTACTTTCAAAAATGCATGTAAATGTACTGGCTGATATTCCCTATAATGTCTGTGCCCTTGAGCTGGAGACTTAATCTCAGGTCGTTCCAGCAGGACCTGGAGTTCATGCAATAAGTCTACTGCGCAGGATCAATCCGCCTAGGGTTAAGTGCTTTGGTCAAAGTAATCTCAGTAACGCTGGCTCACCTCTAACTGAACTCTTGTATTAGTGGCCCAGATCTTTAATCTATCACAAGCATTTAACTAGTTTCAACAGGAACACAGACTGAAGATTCCTTGTAATCTAGAGTCAGGAACCAAAGCCTACAATGGGTTTAAAGTGCGATTTTACAGTTAAGATATTCTCATCGCACCTATAAGTCATTTCAGATAAGGAGAGCAGTATAAATTAGTTTACTTATGCAATATACTGTATGATAACCTAATGCACTTGTCCAACAATTGATGACGCTGCACACATACACATTTGCACTTTGTAACTGATATTTAAAAACATTTTTTTGGTAGGTTGTCATAAACTTACAGCAATGACTTTGGCGCTGAAGCCCACGTAGTCTTGCCAAGCTACACAGAGCACATAAGGCAGGTAGAGGGTGAAGTAGATAATGCCCCCACAAGCCGCTGCCAGGTTGGCACGTGCGAACGCCGTACTGATCAGAAAACACTGCATGATGGTTACCACAGCGAATGACCCGAGGAAGAGGAAGATTACGCCAGGGTCACTATAGGGCAGGAGATTACCCATCTGGAAAGGTAAAAGAAATCAGGTTTATTGTCTCTGTTTTGCTTCTATTAATGACGATTTCTTAAAGAATGCCACATAATGAATAATAATCTTTATTACAATTAATAATAGTAATCAGAGTTACTATAGGGTATATTTTATATATACACAACTAAAACTAACAGAAATAAAAAGTTTTTGTTTTACATACACACACACGCATATATGTAAAACTAAAATTACTAAAACTACAAAAACACAATGAAATTACAAAAACTTAAAAATGAAAATAGAAATATTAATACATTATTCAAAATATTAATAAAAACATATTTATTTCCTTATTTATTTTATATTATAGTATTTATTAATATTTTGAATTAGCTTTAACTCTTCTATTTTCATTTTTTATTTTCATTTTAGTTTGTAGTCATTTTTTGTGATTTGTCGTATATTTTATTATTTTCATATTTCTTATTTTATTCTATTTAGTTTTTAATTATTTATTTAGTTAGTAATTTAATAAAACAAATTTAATTTAATTTAATTTCATAAAGTCACTAGCACTCTTAACATAAAAAAATCCTACGACAGAAAAAAAGTTAAAATTGCAACAGTATAAATAATTTGTAATAACTAAATTGAGTAATGAATATTTTTTGTAAGGCAAAAAGTGCGCTTCCTAGAAAACAACCTGTCTTAAGATCTGATGAAGTCTTTTTAGTACCTTGAGTAGAAGAACCAGCAGGCCTGCGCTGATGAGAAGAGGGATGAGGCTGCTAATGAACCAACTGAACCACAGGATTCCATTGTCCAATCCCATAATCCTCATGGTCTCCTTGAGCCGGGCCTCCTTCTCGTAGACGACGCCTTTGATGATGATGGCCACTGAGTACATCCAGGCCAGAGTCATGAAAAGCGGCATGGAACGGCTCATAATGCGAAGGAAACTACAGGAAAAAAGTTTATTTTTTTATTTTTTATACTTCCAACTTCCAACTGTTACAGAACATACTGAAAGATTAGCATGAAGCAGTCTTTTTACTGCAGGGGAAATAGTTTAAAGACAATCCTTCATAATTTGCTGTCTCTTTTATTCGATTAGGTTTATTTGCAGTGCAGTGGAATACTTACATATCATCTACATAACATGGATAAGGCATCTGTTGGATGTAAACACCAGTCTTCTCTTTGGTCCCAGTAACTGCTCTGATGATGCTGTGTTCAACTACATCCTGAAGGTAAGTAAATCCTCCCCAAATGTACCGCAAATCCTCAAACGGATCAGCCCTGGGACCGGGATCCCAATACCTGCCAACCAAAAAACACAATAAGCATGTGATTTCATAGCACACTATCTAGTTTCCATTACTGGGCATTTAAGAAAAGAAAACCCCAACTTACCCATCTTTAATCTTGTTTGTGCGCTCCACATTGTCGATGTCCATGCGGATCTTGTAATTGACATGTGGGGGAAGTTCAGAGCTGTTGGACTGAATGTCCAGAAACACAATTCCCGCCCAAAACTTTCTGTTATCCAGGAGACTCATGGACTCGTTCACCATTTTCTCCTCTGTGCTCACAGGTTCAAGTTTATCCAGGTTTACACACTGTGAAAAAAATAACACCATTCAGTCACAATGTGGCTTTATCTATTTATTGATAATGAGCTGACCTAAAATAATCTATTTGACCCGTAATAGCTTGGTCTGGTTTTACTGTAAAAGGGAACTTTTGAACCATTAAAAACGACTGCGTGTTGTTTGTCTTCTCCAGTCATGTTATACAGCTCTTGAGCCTACATTCAAGTTGATTTTCACTTCCTTTTTATTTTTCACATCTCAATATGCTGGTTGCGACATGCTATGCGACTTATGATTGGTTGTTGACGTGTTTTATGTGAAAGTACATATGTGGGAGACAGATGGATTATGAGATAGAAAGGAAATGTGTAGGAGGAGAAAAGAAAGGAAAAGGTAGCATGAAAGAGAGCTGTTCTGACCTCCATGAAACGGGATATGCTCATAATGGCCTGATCCGTCTCATTGAAGACGTCCCGCCACGTAAATGCCGTTCCATGAGGACGCGTGTCCTCGGAGTGCTTGGACAAGAAGCTTATAACATCCTCCACGCTCCACTGAGTCTCAGCCAACTGGGCACTGAAGAAACTAGCAGTGGCATTGTTTCGAAGAAGCGTCTGCATTTGAAAGAACAAAGAAACGGAAATTAAAATTAGCTTCAACATTGGTAACCTCCAGCCAAATGGGGGCAGTAAAGAGCTAGGCAGATCATACCCGCATCAAATCCATTTCTTCACTGTTCTCCATGAAGTTCCAAACCTTTGGTCTGGCTTCTTCCCACATTCCGCCTAAATCTCGTAGAATTCCGAGTTCCTGAAATGTCTTGTTGACCTGGGAAAGAACAAAGATGTTAATCAAGAAATCATGGCAAGTACCATGCACATGGTTATTTTTTTTCCAGGATGGTTACCTCATGAATGATCTTCTGTGTTGCAGGGCTGTGTGGCGTGTAGAGGATCTTCCCCATCAGGAGAGGTTTCAATGCTCTCCAGATCATTCGAGAGATAGGACTGGCTTCCATGTTCTTCATCAAGTTGTTACAGTATAGAGCTAGAAGCACAATACATAAGATGATGCATTAAAGGACAATTTAGCATTCATTTAATGTTGCATGCTCCGCATCATATTGTACCACTATTGTGCAGTATGCTAGTATCATATTTCAAGCGCAATTAATTTTGTTTATGAAAAAGCATGATAATTTCTGTTGTAGATCAGGGATGTTAACTAAAACTAAAACTATAAAAAAGTGCTTATTTCATTGAAATAAAGCCGCAATAAAATAACATACATTTTATAGGGAAATTCTGTATTCATGTATTGATTTTTTTTTAAACATCAACCTGCCCTGAGACAGATTTTATGATATATCAAGATAATTAAATAATAAATATTATAAAACAAAATTACAAAATAAATGTTGCCTTGGCAATTAACTGAAATAAAATCTAAGTTAAAGTACTACAATTACAATAACCAAACATGAATTATAAAATAAATTAAAGCTAAAAAATAAAATAAAATAAAAATGATAAAAGGACAAAAAAAAATCCTAAAAATGAAAACAAAAGCTAATTCTAAATATTAATAAAAACTATATTAGTATATAAAAAATACTAAACACTATTGTAGCTTTGACGTACTGGTGGTGTTGTCATAGACTGAAACTGGTTCGTTATCACTGTCGTTGTGGCTGCCGAACAGCGCCTGGAAGTTGCTGTCCTCATACCAGTTGAGGGATTTGATCTTGAGGCCACCGCCTTCAGGGTGTCCACACACGATACGGGACACAGCCTGGTACATCAGACTCGGCGAGCCGGTGGCGTTTTCTGTCAGAAACAGGATCTCGTTTCGCAGGTCACTCCAGCTCCTCATACTGGCCAGCTGAAAGAATGACAGAGGATACAATTATAATCTTCAAGTCAAGAAGGCTGATACACAGGTTTCCGTTAGTTTGTTAAACAGGCGTGTCGGGTTTTATATTAAACTGGTGTATCTTTAAACAATTTGTTGACTTAAAAAAGGAAAATTCTGTCATCATTTATTCACCCTCGTGCAGATCCAAACCCATATGTTTTTATTTTTCCATGGAACACAGAAGGACACATGCTGAAAATGACTAATCACTCTCAGAGAGTTTCAAGCATCAAAAGTACTATAAAATTAGTTCAAACAACTTGCACACTATATCCAAATCTTTTAAAGCCATATAATAACAACTGTATTTGGAACAGAACAGAATTCAAGTCATTATTCACTGAAAATCTTTCCCCACAGCGGTTTGTGACCAAATCATTCAGACTGTTTTGGTAAACTAAATCAAATAACTCACAAATCCATAGGATCTTTGGAATATTAGTGCACAAGTAGTTTGAACTGCTATCATGATACTTTTATGCTGCTTTTGTGTCCTTTTTGAAGCATGAAATCTCCAGTTTCTATTCATTCTAATTGAAAAGAAGCGAAACAAGCGTCTCCAAAAAGTCATACCGTTTTTGAGGGTGAGTAAATAACATTAAGAATTTTAATTTTGGGAGAACTATCCCTGTAACATTTCATCAGAGAGAAAATTGTCAACTATTAGGAGAGATAATGTTAGTGTTTCATTATTCACTCCAGTGCAGGCTGTGTTTGCCTAATCCTTGACAGCTACTGTCATTGTGTAGCTCATGTTTAGATGTTTTACCCAACAATCCTGAATCCAGAAAGCCAGTGCCCCAAGGGCCTGACAAAACCCAACACAACTCGCTTTAGACAAACAAACCCTCCCATGAAAAGCTGGTTCTGCTTTTTCAACACACAAAGGGTTTTGTCAAACATAAAATAGAAGTCTATCATAAATGCATTTCTAGGCTGGGAGGTTTGCTTTTCGAGGTTGGCTGACAGGAAAAGAAATGTTATTCTGTGCTGGTCATGACATTTCACATAAAAAAAAAAAATTTCCCCCTGAGAACACTTTAATTTGTATTATAAATATTAAGTCTTCTATTTTCATTTTTTATTTTCATTTTAGTTTGTAGTCATTTTTTGTGATTTGTCGTATATTTTATTATTTTCATATTTCTTATTTTATTCTATTTAGTTTTTAATTATTTATTTAGTTAGTAATTTAATAAAACAAATTTAATTTAATTTAATTTCATAAAGTCACTAGCACTCTTAACATAAAAAAATCCTACGACAGAAAAAAAGTTAAAATTGCAACAGTATAAATAATTTGTAATAACTAAATTGAGTAATGAATATTTTTTGTAAGGCAAAAAGTGCGCTTCCTAGAAAACAACCTGTCTTAAGATCTGATGAAGTCTTTTTAGTACCTTGAGTAGAAGAACCAGCAGGCCTGCGCTGATGAGAAGAGGGATGAGGCTGCTAATGAACCAACTGAACCACAGGATTCCATTGTCCAATCCCATAATCCTCATGGTCTCCTTGAGCCGGGCCTCCTTCTCGTAGACGACGCCTTTGATGATGATGGCCACTGAGTACATCCAGGCCAGAGTCATGAAAAGCGGCATGGAACGGCTCATAATGCGAAGGAAACTACAGGAAAAAAGTTTATTTTTTTATTTTTTATACTTCCAACTTCCAACTGTTACAGAACATACTGAAAGATTAGCATGAAGCAGTCTTTTTACTGCAGGGGAAATAGTTTAAAGACAATCCTTCATAATTTGCTGTCTCTTTTATTCGATTAGGTTTATTTGCAGTGCAGTGGAATACTTACATATCATCTACATAACATGGATAAGGCATCTGTTGGATGTAAACACCAGTCTTCTCTTTGGTCCCAGTAACTGCTCTGATGATGCTGTGTTCAACTACATCCTGAAGGTAAGTAAATCCTCCCCAAATGTACCGCAAATCCTCAAACGGATCAGCCCTGGGACCGGGATCCCAATACCTGCCAACCAAAAAACACAATAAGCATGTGATTTCATAGCACACTATCTAGTTTCCATTACTGGGCATTTAAGAAAAGAAAACCCCAACTTACCCATCTTTAATCTTGTTTGTGCGCTCCACATTGTCGATGTCCATGCGGATCTTGTAATTGACATGTGGGGGAAGTTCAGAGCTGTTGGACTGAATGTCCAGAAACACAATTCCCGCCCAAAACTTTCTGTTATCCAGGAGACTCATGGACTCGTTCACCATTTTCTCCTCTGTGCTCACAGGTTCAAGTTTATCCAGGTTTACACACTGTGAAAAAAATAACACCATTCAGTCACAATGTGGCTTTATCTATTTATTGATAATGAGCTGACCTAAAATAATCTATTTGACCCGTAATAGCTTGGTCTGGTTTTACTGTAAAAGGGAACTTTTGAACCATTAAAAACGACTGCGTGTTGTTTGTCTTCTCCAGTCATGTTATACAGCTCTTGAGCCTACATTCAAGTTGATTTTCACTTCCTTTTTATTTTTCACATCTCAATATGCTGGTTGCGACATGCTATGCGACTTATGATTGGTTGTTGACGTGTTTTATGTGAAAGTACATATGTGGGAGACAGATGGATTATGAGATAGAAAGGAAATGTGTAGGAGGAGAAAAGAAAGGAAAAGGTAGCATGAAAGAGAGCTGTTCTGACCTCCATGAAACGGGATATGCTCATAATGGCCTGATCCGTCTCATTGAAGACGTCCCGCCACGTAAATGCCGTTCCATGAGGACGCGTGTCCTCGGAGTGCTTGGACAAGAAGCTTATAACATCCTCCACGCTCCACTGAGTCTCAGCCAACTGGGCACTGAAGAAACTAGCAGTGGCATTGTTTCGAAGAAGCGTCTGCATTTGAAAGAACAAAGAAACGGAAATTAAAATTAGCTTCAACATTGGTAACCTCCAGCCAAATGGGGGCAGTAAAGAGCTAGGCAGATCATACCCGCATCAAATCCATTTCTTCACTGTTCTCCATGAAGTTCCAAACCTTTGGTCTGGCTTCTTCCCACATTCCGCCTAAATCTCGTAGAATTCCGAGTTCCTGAAATGTCTTGTTGACCTGGGAAAGAACAAAGATGTTAATCAAGAAATCATGGCAAGTACCATGCACATGGTTATTTTTTTTCCAGGATGGTTACCTCATGAATGATCTTCTGTGTTGCAGGGCTGTGTGGCGTGTAGAGGATCTTCCCCATCAGGAGAGGTTTCAATGCTCTCCAGATCATTCGAGAGATAGGACTGGCTTCCATGTTCTTCATCAAGTTGTTACAGTATAGAGCTAGAAGCACAATACATAAGATGATGCATTAAAGGACAATTTAGCATTCATTTAATGTTGCATGCTCCGCATCATATTGTACCACTATTGTGCAGTATGCTAGTATCATATTTCAAGCGCAATTAATTTTGTTTATGAAAAAGCATGATAATTTCTGTTGTAGATCAGGGATGTTAACTAAAACTAAAACTATAAAAAAGTGCTTATTTCATTGAAATAAAGCCGCAATAAAATAACATACATTTTATAGGGAAATTCTGTATTCATGTATTGATTTTTTTTTAAACATCAACCTGCCCTGAGACAGATTTTATGATATATCAAGATAATTAAATAATAAATATTATAAAACAAAATTACAAAATAAATGTTGCCTTGGCAATTAACTGAAATAAAATCTAAGTTAAAGTACTACAATTACAATAACCAAACATGAATTATAAAATAAATTAAAGCTAAAAAATAAAATAAAATAAAAATGATAAAAGGACAAAAAAAAATCCTAAAAATGAAAACAAAAGCTAATTCTAAATATTAATAAAAACTATATTAGTATATAAAAAATACTAAACACTATTGTAGCTTTGACGTACTGGTGGTGTTGTCATAGACTGAAACTGGTTCGTTATCACTGTCGTTGTGGCTGCCGAACAGCGCCTGGAAGTTGCTGTCCTCATACCAGTTGAGGGATTTGATCTTGAGGCCACCGCCTTCAGGGTGTCCACACACGATACGGGACACAGCCTGGTACATCAGACTCGGCGAGCCGGTGGCGTTTTCTGTCAGAAACAGGATCTCGTTTCGCAGGTCACTCCAGCTCCTCATACTGGCCAGCTGAAAGAATGACAGAGGATACAATTATAATCTTCAAGTCAAGAAGGCTGATACACAGGTTTCCGTTAGTTTGTTAAACAGGCGTGTCGGGTTTTATATTAAACTGGTGTATCTTTAAACAATTTGTTGACTTAAAAAAGGAAAATTCTGTCATCATTTATTCACCCTCGTGCAGATCCAAACCCATATGTTTTTATTTTTCCATGGAACACAGAAGGACACATGCTGAAAATGACTAATCACTCTCAGAGAGTTTCAAGCATCAAAAGTACTATAAAATTAGTTCAAACAACTTGCACACTATATCCAAATCTTTTAAAGCCATATAATAACAACTGTATTTGGAACAGAACAGAATTCAAGTCATTATTCACTGAAAATCTTTCCCCACAGCGGTTTGTGACCAAATCATTCAGACTGTTTTGGTAAACTAAATCAAATAACTCACAAATCCATAGGATCTTTGGAATATTAGTGCACAAGTAGTTTGAACTGCTATCATGATACTTTTATGCTGCTTTTGTGTCCTTTTTGAAGCATGAAATCTCCAGTTTCTATTCATTCTAATTGAAAAGAAGCGAAACAAGCGTCTCCAAAAAGTCATACCGTTTTTGAGGGTGAGTAAATAACATTAAGAATTTTAATTTTGGGAGAACTATCCCTGTAACATTTCATCAGAGAGAAAATTGTCAACTATTAGGAGAGATAATGTTAGTGTTTCATTATTCACTCCAGTGCAGGCTGTGTTTGCCTAATCCTTGACAGCTACTGTCATTGTGTAGCTCATGTTTAGATGTTTTACCCAACAATCCTGAATCCAGAAAGCCAGTGCCCCAAGGGCCTGACAAAACCCAACACAACTCGCTTTAGACAAACAAACCCTCCCATGAAAAGCTGGTTCTGCTTTTTCAACACACAAAGGGTTTTGTCAAACATAAAATAGAAGTCTATCATAAATGCATTTCTAGGCTGGGAGGTTTGCTTTTCGAGGTTGGCTGACAGGAAAAGAAATGTTATTCTGTGCTGGTCATGACATTTCACATAAAAAAAAAAAATTTCCCCCTGAGAACACTTTAATTTGTATTATAAATATTAAGAAAAAGTCTCAAGTGTGTCTCCATTTAATCTGACTGCTGTCTAAGAGAATCAAATAAAACATTATTATTGATTTTTCTTTCCTACAGGTGCATTTTCACTTCTTGAGTCAACTTGAATCTTGAGAGAAAGAGAAATAGAAAGTGTGTTTTGTAGGCAGTAAGCAGTAGGTTAGTATTTCGAGCACATCCACCTAGTAGAGAATTGCTTCTCCCGGTCATTCATTTTTGAAGCAGGTGTGGTGTACGGCATACAACTGTGCAGGATAAAACCATGTGAGCCTTACGGATCTGACTCAGCAAGCAAACAAGTCACGTGCCACTAATTTTGTGTAAAAGTGCACAGAGAATGGAGGGCGGAGGGTGCAACAGATGTCCTACTGCAAAAACAAAACACTCTCACAGAGGGGGAGGGAGCAAGAAATCAAGAAGGAATAATGAGCCATCTAAACTTCACAAAGCTGTACAGAGAAAAGTTGCATGCAATTACTAAGTTCCATAATAAATAGAATAAACTCATACTATTTCAAATATGCTGATTTGGTGCACAATTAACTTTTTGCTGCTTAATATTTTTTGGAAATCGTGATACACAACCAAAATGCTGCGGCAAGCAAACTTTTTCAGAAATTGATCAAAAGTGACATCAAAGACATTTATAATCTTACAAAAGATCTCTATTTCAAATAAACGAAATATCTTTTCATCAAAGAATCTTATAATAGTAAGCAGCATAACTGTTTTCAACATTAATAGTAACAGAAAATGTTTCTTGAGCAGCAAACCAGCATATTAGAATAATTTCTGAAGAATAATGTGACACTGAAAACTAGAGTAATGAAAATGCTTTTTGCACTTCATCTAGTCTCATACCAACACATTGAAAGGTTACTGGAATTCACCATCCGTCTCAAACGTGAAAGTGAGCCAGCAAACTAGACAGTGGGTTGAGTTTAATGCTCCATTCACTTAGACTCCTAGCCAAAGGTTTCCCTCTCATTTGAGCAGAAAACAGAGGGGCTTTTGTATGATCAAACAGGTCATGAACGCCCATCTCACTGTGTTAAGAAAACGTCTTTCTTGCGGTTTTTGGATACTGACTGCTGAGTAGATTGTGTTACTCTCTCTCTGGATGCTTGTTCAGCTGTGCTTGGCTGGGAGCTAAACCAACATTCTCTTCCTCCCGCTGTGCAGTGCTACAGCTGGCAAACGAGACACTACCGAACCCATCGACACATACAGGCCCAGTGCGACACCTTTACTGCTGCGTCACCTTTACTTGTTCTCGCCGTTAAATGTCACTTTCACTCTCTTGGGATGATTTTAGAGCCTTACTGTGTGCTGGTTGTTTTAAATATGATAGACAACTCTCACATGCAGTTGTTTGACAGTTCACAGGACTGCTCAGGATTGTTCTACCTTTTCTGTAGTGATAAACTCATAGACTTTAATGATAAGTGAATAATATGAAGTCTACCTCAACAGCCAGTGATCCCAGGCTTTCCAGAAGGTTGTCTGTAGCTTTGGCAACTAGACGGACGTCAGTGGCATTAGTCCACATGTCTGACTGTAAAAAGCAGAGAAAAGATTTCAATAAATACACTTATTGGGGAAAAAAATATATAAATTCAGCTTTTATCACAGCAATCAATTATATTTTAAAGTATATTAAAACAGAACACCAATATTAGAAGTTGAAATAATATCTCACAATATTACAGTTTTCCTGTATTTTTGATCAAATAAATATAGCCTTGATGACCACAAGAGACTCCATTAAAAAACATTTAAAAAATCGTACCGATCCCAAACTTTTGACTTTTGGCAGTGTTCATACATACATAACAAATATAATAAAGTAGTAGTGTATATGTTTTTTAATTTATTTATATAATTTACATTTTGTTTTACTTTACATTAGATAAAATATAAACTTATATATGCTATAAAATTATGTTTTATATTTTTATATATTTAAAATAAAAAATTGTATATATATTTTATATATTGTATGTGTGTGTGTGTATATATATATAAAAACTCAGTGTTTGTAAAAAATGAAACACTGTTTTAATTTTTGTTTTAAATTACGTTGTTACATTAGATAACTATAACGAAATATTATAATATGCATAAACAGGTTATGTCATTTAAAGATAAAGTTTAGGTCATTTACAATATTGTGTGTCACTCGGTTTATATGGCTGTTAAATTAAATCTAGTTGCTCGTGATAGTTTTTGTATCTAATTTGCATGTCTGTAAATGATCAGAGAACCATAAAAGTTACACAAGGCCATATTCATTTCATGCATTCTACATGCCATCAGCCAGCGAAATAAAACTAAAATGATATATTTATCTGGTTTTCCACTGCATTTCACTTCCAAGAATCCCAATGATGAGTCAAAATCATCTTTCGTTGACCAGTGTGATCTATGAGCAGTGGAAGAGGGGAGGACTCTATTGCACTGCTTTAGGTGATAAGATGATACCTCTGTCACCATCAGACACAAGGTGGGGGAATTTATTAAGCAATAGTTTAATTTACACCCTTTCCTGACAACAAAGCCACCCCATCTGGACTCATCCAGAGCTCTAGACTGGCCATTTACATTTGTCTACAGTAAAACCACTTGTGTCCTCTGCAACACAAAACAAATTATGTATAATCTGGACACTCTTATGAAATTAACAAAGTTTAGTTATGGTGCTAAATGGTAGAATGTAAAAATTTGAATTGCATATAGAAAATTAAGTGTCTTTTAGGACCATTAGGATTTTTTGCACAGTGAAATTATTTTCTTGACTATTAAAAATAAAAGTGTTTAACTTAACTTTTTTTTTTTTTTTTTTTTTTAGCTTTTTTTTAAATTACTCTCTTTTTTAAATTACTCTCAATTATGTTTCTCAATCTCATGTTATTATTTTGACCCTTAAAAATTACCATTTAAAATATATAGAAATAGAAATGTATTATTGAAATAAATAATAATAAATATTGTAATACTGAAATAAATAATAATAATAATAATAATTTCACCCCCCCAAAAAATGAAATTGTATTACTATTATTATTTTATGTTTTTTCTTTTCTTTTGAGTGGAATTTATGACATGGACATATTTTTTATTACATTATGATAATTTTAAGTATTTCTAATAATTTAATATTAAATATTATATGGTAATGCCATTTATTTGTTTATTAATTATTAAAAAACATGTATCAAATCTGTTCATTTTGATTAACTGTACTATGTTTCTTACCCTAATAGGTTTGAGGAAATCCAAGTTGGACTTGAAGTGTCTCTCGGCCTGGTCTAGCCAGCTATTGGGAGCGCTGCAGATGAGGTCTTGGGTGAATCTCGCCACCCTTTCGTCTGGGATGCTCACAAAATCCTCAAGTGTGGTGGTGCTACACATGTCTCTCAGATGGACGCCAAAACCTTTGATCAGCACCTGAAACATGAGGAGCATCGGTGATAAGCAGTAGGAGTAAGAGCAGACAAAAAGTGTTCATGTGATCTGTGAGGGGTTTTGGAGATAGAAGGGGACAGAGCTGTTCATATGACCCATGAGTTTGTTATCAGGACAGGGGCATTATAAGGCACTTAGACTAGATGCCTTGAATACACATTGAGAGGGTACATTAGGGTAAAACTAGGCTGCCTATGGTCATTTATGAGGACTGTAGATTGTGTAATGCCCCGAGGGCATGTCACACGGCTAACAGCTGTTGATTTACAAACAAAAATCAAGTTGCATGCTGGTTTCCTCTCTTTAACTGATTCCTAGCAGCAATTTAGCAGCATGTGTGGGGTAAACTATCAAAAAGGACCTAGAAACTATGACCGTGGTCGCCGTGATTTTGCTAAGTAAGTCATGTTCCTGAATCAACATCTTTTGTTGATCCTGGATCTACATTACTGTCCTAAAAAACAGACTTAACCTAATCCCTACCCCTAAACCTAACCTTACCCATAATTTATTCCTAAAATCAGTGTGAAATGATAGCTGATTAACAAGGGTGTAGAAGCATCTAACCCTGATTGTAAGCCTAAAACTGACATTTCCTGAAAAGATATCCCTCAATTCTGATTGGTTATTTGGAATGTTGTTCCAGAATCAACAAGGATGTTGATCCAGGAACATGTTGCACTTGGTGAAATCACGCTCACCCTATGACCATGCCTTCCAAACTGTATGCAGTGTAATTACAGTAGAGCAAGTGTGAGGTTTGGGTCTTTGGGCATGGAAGAAGTGGGTCAGTGGAGAACCTAAATAGTAATGGACACCATTTATGCTTCAAAATAATGCTTTCAGTGCTCACCTTTTCAAGATTCACATCAGCTTTCAGAATATTCTGCACATAATTATGGGAAAAGGAGGCGTTTTGCTGGAGGAACGTCGAAAGGGTTTCATTTTCACGCAGGAAGTCCTTCAGCTTGAAACCTAAGGACAAACATACCACTTTAGTGTGTGCGTGTTAAGCAGTGTTTCACAAAACCACCATACAATGGCTGTAGTTATCAGTTTTCAGCAATTTGAACAGACTTTTAATTTCAGAAGACCCGCCCCCACATTTAAGGATTAATGTTTTTGGAAACGCACCCCATTTTCCATTAGTTTACATTTACATCGCATTCTTACAAAACCTCAAACTTTTATTCGGAGTACATGCGCTCACTTGCTGGAATTTAGAGCTGTTCATTCAGGTGTGGAGCCTTTGAGAATGTTAACTACACACTCGTGTGCTCTCCTTAAATTTCATTCCTCTTTCAAGGTTCATGTCTGAGCAGGCCGGCAAGTGCGTTCACCTGGGCGTGGAAAGAAACATCGACTGATTCATCGTGTGATTCCACAAACAATGTACAGGGAGTCTAGTTGCCTCAATATTCTGGAATTTAAAACAGGGGTTGAAGTAGTCCACACAAATCCAGAAAAATTGGACAGACTTGTGTGAGACTCCCCTTCCTTCCTGAAATCTGTGGCATCACACTATCATTCATAAGTTTGATAATGATAATGCAATTCCTTAATCATATGTACATTTTTTACATTATCTGATCAATATGACAAATCACAATCGAAACAAAAATCCTAAAATGCAGAGATGGATCTGCTGAAAGTCAAAGTCTGGTCAGATTGAAAGTTTTTCAGATCCCTTTTTTGATGGAAATGCCTAAGTGGGGTCAAGTCTGTAAATTTGGGGACATCTCTCATGTTGCTCGACAGTAGAAACCCCATCTCCAATCCATACGCCTAAAGTTATACCTGATGTGTATGGAAAAGTGTAGCCATTCACACCTAGCTAACAACTACCTCTGATAACCCTCACCCGGAGAAGCCCAACTGTCTCCATGTCTTCCATCTGTGCTGTTCATGGAAACAAAGGCTGGAAGTGTGTTCGTTGCTAGGGAGGGGCAAAGCCCCAGGAGGTGGCAGATTCCTGAACTATTCAATCGCTTCCCCGCTAATCATTCTTTTGAAAAGAGGGTAAAGGGAGAGAAATAGGGGAGTAAAATGGGGTCTGAAAAGACATGTGCAGGGACCTTCTGTAAAGCCATGGCCAATTACATCTGTTAGGCCTTTTTAGAGAGTACAGGTATATGCAAGCATAAAATGAGATACGTAATACTGGGGTTTCCAAAACCCTTAATCCAGTTCTCAAACAGTTTTAACTGTTGTCTTGAAATTTACTCTGACATTCAAAAGTTTGGGGTTGGTAAGATTATTTTTTTTATGTATTTGAAAGTTTCTTATGCTCACAAGACTGTATTTTATTTGATTAAAAATTGTGAAATATTATTATTATTTAAAATAATACTTTATATATATATTTTAAATGTTATTTATTCCTGTGATGACAATTAATGACAATTAGTGCTGAATTTTCAGCATCGTTACTCCAGTCTTCAATGTCACACGGTCCTTCAGAAATCATTCTAATATGCTGATTTCATCAAGAAACATCTTATTATCATCAGTGTTGAAAACAGTTGTTCTGGAAACTGATTCTTCAATGAATAGAAAGTTCAAAAGAACAGCATTTATTTAAAACAGAAATCGTTTGTAACATCATAAGTGTATTTACTGTCACTTTGAGCCACTTTAAAGCATCCTTGCTGAATAAAAGTATAAATTTCTTGCAAACAAAATTTTAATGACCCCAAACTTTTGAACAGTAGTGTACCTTCATGAGTTTTTTTTTTTTTGCAGAAAGTTCACAAACCATCTAAGTGGTAGTGATCAGGACAGCTATGTGAATATACAAGTAATTTGCTCAACTCAACCCTCAATAACCAAAGAGAAAACCAGTACCATTTTCTTTGGCCATTACAACAATTAGCATCATATTTTGGGCGTGATGTTTTTCCTAAACACTATAACCCATTATGAGGCTAATGTGAAGCAGCTATTTAAAGCTCTTTGTGAATTCAGCATCACAGCTAATCATAGCAAATGATCAAGGTGTGAATGGGTTCAAGCCATAAATATAACCTAAACCCAGAGAACTCAACTCTTTCATGTCTGTTGCCATTAGTTGTAATCAAAAGAGGAGAGTAAAGACAAAAATGCATGAGATCGCAGCATGCGGATGCCACGACAAGCCCCACAATGACTGGATGGCGAGTTCAAAGCATTCCTATTTTCATACACGACAGTGTGAGACACAATAATGAAGCTTTAATTGAACAGGTGGACTGACATGGCTCTTTTTCCTCAAGACTTTCTGAACTCTTTTCTGAAGGTGTATTACAGTTAACTGTGGATTTAGGTCAGTTTTTTTGGACCATTTAAGCCTGTTTTTGTCTGTACAGCTATGAAAACAATTAAGTCATCTCCCCATTTCACTCTGCCACAGATCTAATGTAATCATACTTCACTTTTTGGTAAATACAGTCTATATATTGTTACTGCAGACATTCTGTGATGGCGTCTGTGCAACCTTTTCTCCATTAGGCAGAGAAATACAATTAAAGCTCACTTAGCGTGAGAAGAGAAGTCTGTGAACGGGAAGAGACAATTCACGCTGTATACCCAGCACACACTAAGTGAATAGGGCAGGTAATGCTAGAGGGCTGGATTCTGGGATGTGTGTGCGTATTTACACCCACACTAGCCCTGAAAGTGACTTGCCATGGCTTGTATGAAAGGCTTGATCCTTCAGTCAGCCACCCACTCCCTCCTCTCCCAGTGGAAAAATCGCAACAAATCCTCAAAGACTGATGGGCATCAACCTTTCGCTTATATATTTACAAGGATTAACTGATAATTCAAATGAGTCACTTCATGCTAGGAGAAGTGTTTGGTGAAAAGGGCAAAAAACATGACATAGTTCAGCCAAAAATGAAAAACATGCCATTTATGCACTCTTATGTCATTGCAAACCCACATGACTCTGTTTCCCTGGTGGAACGTAAAAAGGAACAAGCTAAAATATAAGTATTTAAGTCATTTATTACTAAAAAAACTAAGCTTCAGGGCTCAAATTGCATATTCAAACTTGATGAAAATATAAGTTATATGATTTTAGAAGATTTGGAATACAGCACACAAGTCATATGGATTACTAATGTTTTTTGTCCTTTTTAGAGGTTGGTCACTTTATGGAGAAGAGCAGCATTTGATGTTTGGAAACACATGAGGACGAACTGTTTTCATTCTAGGCAATTCTGTACTCACCAGCTGTGTTGTTTTGCATGACTTTCACTGCACTGATAAGCTCCTTGAATCCATCTAAGCTCTTGTCATTTTGACTGTATAGTAAGATCTTCTTGGCATCAGAAAACAGGCGTGAGATTCTGAAAAAGAAATCAGAATTGCTTACAAATTGCATGCATGGTCTTGTATTACACGTAATTGGCCATATTATAGTGTTATTTCGAAATCTTCAGCTGTAGGCAACAACTTACATGGAATCGTTGAAGTTTCCGACGACTCCTGGAGATTCCCCAGGGGTTGGGTGTCGGAAGCAGGGATTGTTGGCATTGCAGATGATGCCCTGGATCCAGGGCAGGGTGCCTGCTGAGGGCATGGCTTTGTTGGGAAAGTGACCTGTAACAAATGAAGGGAGACTAAATGAAATACCTCATTGAAGAGGGTTGAAAAGAGAGTTTCCACATTAAGAGCAGCAGAAGAGAAAGTGTACACGATAAAACCAGCATAATCAAGACACTGGCATAGAGTGATGATATCAGAAAACGTTCCAGTAAAACCATAATCTGTCTTGTTTTTCCCCCCCCCAGATAATGCATCTTTGACTTCAAAAGTGCATTTACTTCATATATGACAAGTGATCCTGATAATGGGAGTTCTAGATACAGTGCAGATACATTATCAGATTGATATCCAACTGCATGATGTTCCGGATGAGATTTTCGTTATTTCTACATCCCAGTGCTGTGGCCCATCCCCATATACAGTACAAATAATTGACATGTACCCTTAGACTGCCTTATCTTCCCACAGACCTAAAAATCACCAGCAAACATCTGACTGTCCATCCCTGGAGGATGCGTATCCTATGAGGGGACCTTATCGAGTGATTACCTAAGCAGTATATGTGACCTATGTCCCCTCACAGACTCACTGTTATTTATAATGAGTCAAATATGCAGGTCTGCTATCAGCCAACCTTAAGACTGCCAGCTGCTCCACTGCTGAGCACAGCAAAGATAATACTTAAAGCATGAAATCAATTCAGGGGCTATTTGTTCAATTCCTCATATATTTATTTAATTTAAAATAATTTATAACAGGATGAACCTCAAAATATCTATCAAGAACATAATTGGGTCATAATATCAAAAGAAAAAAATAACAAATTATATGTAATGTTTTTAATGTTATCAAGCACAAGTTCCCGTTACATTAATGTAAAAACATCACATTTTCTATTATATAGAAAAACTATTATTTTTTTCAATTTTAATAAGTTAAAAAAGTATGTATCATGGTAATGTTTGTCCTACTCCTTTTAATTTATGTTGAATTTAATTTAAAAAGTCATTACAGTTTTTTTTACATGAAAAGCGCATTCTTGTAAAATACTGTAATGCAAGATTTCTTTTAATTAAGTCATTATAAAAATAAATTGTCAAAAATATAACAATACAAAAAAATCTTAAATATTTTGTTTAATGTAATAATTTCCTTATGATGCAAAAAACCCCAGCAATTTTAAGTGCCCTGTAAACACAAGATTATGTGGAAGAAAACATTTCACCTAAAAAAAAAAAAAAAGAATATATATATATATATATATAATTAGTTTTATTCATCTACTTAATCTTGTGTTTACAGCAGTAGTAAATTGTCAAAAATATCACAAAACAAAAAATTCTTATATTTTTGTGGAATATAATAATTTCCTTTATACATATACCTATATATTAGGTAAATGTTTCATTTATCCACATAATCTTGTATTTAAAGCCTTAGGCAACTTAATATTGCTGGTTTTGAAGTCTTACAATTGATACCTACATGATGGACATTGTTCTTTCTGTCCATTTAATCACTTCACAAAGAGAGGTTGCAACATGCCTGTACTCGCATATGACAAATCAATTTGTCCATAAGCACACTCCAGACTTTGGGAGAAGTGAAATTATACACAGGATCTCCTATTTCCTGTATAAACCAAAGCGGTAGCACACAGACACATTTGCACGTCAACAAGATCTCATGACAAAGGCTCAACGTTCCAGAAAGAAGAACAGAAAGTTCACAATCTCACAAAATCGTATCTGTATTGTAGTATGCCTTTTCAAATGCCACTAGTCAAGGATTGTGTTTTGAATTCCTGGCTAGTATACAGCTTGGCATGAGTAGCATTACTCAGAGCATGGTGACATCTAAACTTTATCTATTAGAAAGCCAATCAAGCACAATAAAAACTATAAAACAAGAAATAATGATAGACTGATGACCGCATTTATTAGCTGAATTATTAGCTGGTTTGTTCAAAATCACTGCACTATCAGATAACTAGCTAATATTAAAATATAGACCATTTTGTGCTTGTTTGTGCCCTAAAATGCAGAAATAGTGGTCACTTTGTCTACAGGGCACTATTTAAATCTCGACATGCTCCTGATAGCATCACCCTATCTTTATACACATCATGTGTGACTGACAGAACACCGATTACTTCAGTTATTATTGTGAACTCATAAACACCCTGCAAGTTTGACACATCTGATAATGATACACCATAAAACGAAACGTGCGTTTTTGCCCCATGTGCACCATGTATTTAGGTTATGCAGTGCAATTAATATGCAGAGGTTGCATTGCAAAAGTTGTTTTGCATGCAACATGTGGAAGCCATTTAGTTTTCCAATGCCATGCCAGGAATTGAATGTTACAAAACAGGATAAATGCTGCATTGTGTAGACACATCACAACACCGCTACTTCAGTGTTTTCTCTCTTTTCACAGGTGCAAAACTGAGGAGTATACTTACATTCATGTTGCTCATAAGGCGGGTAGTTCAACCTCACAGCTATCAGGATGAAGAAAATAAAGAGAGGCCACACAATCTCCGTCAGCAGTTGGAGCTGAACATGTCAAACACAAAAGGACAAAAACAGTCAGTGTTTTCTGCAAAGTGCAGACACTGGAGACCATCTTTGGCCCCGGTGAAACATGACTAATAGAGTTCTCAGGAAAAAAGCTCTCAAGTCTCTAATGTCTAAGGTAAGGGCTTCTGGTGTGTAGTGTCATGAAGGGCAGGTTTTTATTAACAACATTTATTATTAATACATGACAGGGCATCGATCAGACCCTCCAGATATAGTATAACAGCAGAGAGGAACATCCACTGGGATCATGGCATGTCTACATAGATCAAATGGGGAATGAAACCCATCTGACCACTCGTTCTCCATTTAGCACTTTTGTGGGTAATGCTTATTTTAAACCATAAAAATTTTAATTAATCAGTATTGTACTGTTTCAAGCCATTAAACTATAGAAAATTAAATCAAGCACTGAATTTTTTTTGAAGTTTTTGTATTATGGAACAAGACATTTTGGAAGTACCTTGTAAATATACACATTACAGTACCATGTTATACTACAAAATACCATAGTATGGTACAACCAAAGTGCTTTTTGTAATGGTTTAAAGAGTAATATACCCTATTTTGAGGAGATGGAGATTTGAATTCTATGTCTGTCTGTATTTGCATCACTTTTACTTCTAGAAGAGCAACATAAATATTGTTTGCGTGAGCAGTGACCTGAGAATCATAGTATAACAGCATTCTGTATTGAAATGATGTAAAAATGGCTTACTTAATATGTGGATTGTTATGGACTGTGAACAGCTCAAGATTCTAGAATTATACTATAAGGAATGAAGAGCTTTCATAACGATAACATTTTTTACATAACGTGTAACATGTTATGCATAAAATTATATTTGCATTTGAATTAATGTTATTCTTGTTTATGATGGCATATTAAAAAACTATTAGAAAACCTGAAATATACACCTATATATACTAAATCTGTTGTCCTTACTGTTTGTCTCCTTCTGTAGGTGAAGTTCTTCCACAACAGCAGACCCAGCTGAGTGGAGATAGACATCTTCACTCGGGTCCCTCTTCACGCTCAGCTCTCAACTGCAATGACACAGCGGAGACATGCGGAGTGAAAAAGGCATCCAGCAGCGAACAACAGAGCAGCTCAAAAGTCCAGGACAAAGTGCAGCCCTCCTATCTGACTCTCTGCTGCTCGCTCACGTCTTCCCTTTTCATCTCTCCTCTCCTGCCCCGTTTTAGGAAAGGCCAACCTTTTATTTTTTCCCAGAATTCCTGGAAGTGGTGGACCTTGTAGTGTCAGAAAATCATCAAGCAAGGAATTTCATAGGTCATTAGGGTCTCTGGGGTAGGTAGCTTCACTCTTAATGGCCACGTTTGATCAAAGAGCTTTAAAATGCACAGATTTGCTGGAAGTCAGGGAGAGAATCATAGTGCCCTTGCTCTGTGCTAACGAAGCTATTCAAATGCGAAAAGGGTCCAGACATTCTTGAGTGATCTTCATCTAGCGCTTACATTGTTCTCACTGTCTGACCCCTTCAGTGATTTAATCAGGTAAACCAAAACAGAAATGATCAGGTTTGTGATGAGCTTGGATGGAAACATAACTTATGCCTGTAAAGCTTGACATAAGAAATAATAGGATTTTTTTTAATGGAATAGTTTATTGAACCTTTAGACAAAATATTACAAAAAGTAAAGTAAAATCAGGACAATGTTCATGCTGGCCCTTCCAAACCCCAGCACCAGAGACTTGTGAGAATATTTAGGTTATTCTTTATCATCATGCACAGATCAGGATAGAACATGACTGTCCCTATGACAAATACAAACTGCTTTCTATGCGTTTTTATATATACAATTCATCTGGTCATTAACTATTAATTCCAGGCATTTCCCGTTATGTTCAGCTGAAATGCTTGAGGCTGCATTTCACTCTTGAGAATTCAGACAGCTTTTCCTTCCCAGCAACTTGCGCATTATGTCTTCCACTATTACAGATGCTGGTGGTAAAAGCTTTCATATAGATAAGTGTAAAAATGTTTTCTTTTTCATTTTTCATGTTTTAAACATCCATTTCCACTCATTTAGCTTGGCACAGTAAGTTCTGTTATGTCTACTTAATTGTATAAGTTTTCCGCATTTCAACCAATTTTTTTTTCATCTGTA
Organism: Sinocyclocheilus grahami; assembly: GCF_001515645.1. Taxonomy (NCBI): domain Eukaryota; kingdom Metazoa; phylum Chordata; class Actinopteri; order Cypriniformes; family Cyprinidae; genus Sinocyclocheilus; species Sinocyclocheilus grahami. The sequence goes on along the minus strand of NW_015505268.1, from coordinate 1,153,949 downwards.
ATTCAATTCAATTCCAGGTTGTGGATTTGTCATCACTTTGATTTTCCTTAATACTTTAAGGCACTTAAACAGGTTTTCGTGTTTTTACAGTGTAGTTTTGTTTTTTACACATTGATACCTGTACCTTTGTCTGTCTTGTTCATTGTTCTGTTGCGTTTCTCTTACAGCACTTCTGGTCTTTCTATCCGCTGATAAAGAAACACACGTTGTCACCTTTTGCTATTTTGGTGTTATTTTTGCTTTTTAAAAAACGTCAGGTTTTGTTTCTGAAGCTTACAGCTGTTCTTCAGTTAAATAATAACTACGTGTCGCACAATTTTATCTGAAGTGTTACTTTAATTTAAAAAAAAAACCGAATGAACTTTAATTCAATGATTTCCTTTGACAACGTTTACTCTCTTGTCATAAACACTAAAATATTGTCATGGTATTTGTATTGTTTTCAATAATATGCCACCTGAAACGTTGCGTTTGCCGTCCATTCTCTACAGAACATTAAAAACACATAAACAATGTTAAAGAAGACGAAGCATAAGTATATCTTACCAGACAGCTGATGGCCTATGATGGACATTCACTGTAATCCCAATGAATCGGATGTATATTCTCTGTGTTCTCTGACGCCGGAGTCGGTCGGTGGTTCTCGTGTGAAGGAGCATCTGAAGGTTTTGAAGTGGTTTTATAGCGAATCCGCTCTGAGCGCCGGGGTTACTGTCGGTCATCCAGTGTGCTGCACATTTTAACTCGGTCTGGATCAACACGTGGAGCCCAAAACAGCTCTTAAACGGCATAACTGCAAACATCTGCTGACATACCAGCGCCATGAAAACAACACAGGGATAAACCATGCCTCTTCTACTGGTGTTTGGGAAAATATGACATTTTGTTTGCTTTTTAATAGCCATAAATGACAGAATCTTATTTGAAAGAGTTATTACATAGATGATGAAAAAGTATTTTTTATGCAGTCTGGGGTCTTAAAAGCAAGCAATCTGGCATATTAAAACACTTGGCACAATCCCTTTTACTTTTCACTCCATTGGGATCTATTTCATTGTGCTGGCTGCAATATAACAAAGAGTGAAAAATTTAAGGGGGTCTGAATACTTTCCGTACCCACTGTATATATATATATAAATGTAAGAACTGAGACATTCTCTTAGAACACAAAATGTACATTAAACTAAAAGCTATCTAATAGCCAGTGGAATGTCACAGTGGTTGAAAGATGGTAAATTAGGTTAATATTACCATTTAGTTTGGAGTTATCCAAGTTTAATCATCTGTATTGATGAGAAATGATCCATGAATGTGAACATGAAGTGCTGAGTGACAGACCATTTATGGGAACCGTGTCAAAAATCATCTTCAGCTCGACAGACTCAATGTCCAGGCATTAGGAATGGTGCATCTGCAAGATGGCTTGTGATGGCCAGGTAGGCTGTGTATTGTTTTTTGATGGCTTTTCTTTGTGAATGTAGGCGGAGACCTTGGACTGGACCGGAATAAGATGTATTAAGCTATGCACTGCCACTTATTATTGTGTTCTTAATCCTTCAATCCTTATCAGGGAACTATTTTCCATAAACCATCTGAGTAAATTCAGGTAAAAACTGAGTACAATCGTGTGCCATGGCAGTTGACAACATGTACTTTCTCCGTGTGTGGTGTTTGTTAATGGTGTTGCAATATAGATGTAACTGGCATTGTGAAAGCTAGTGAAATTCTGGAAAATCCTGGACCTAGTGTCAAACCAAATCTGGTATTCTGGCATTGTGAGAAACACAAACACTGAATCATCTTAATTTTCAGAAATGCTGCAGAGCTCAGTATCTAAATTTACCCATGTTTTATGTTCTAGTGATATCTTCATTTATAGGGGCAGTAACAGTATTTAATAATACTAGCAGAACAAAACAGACCATTTAATTCACAAACAATTCAGACATGACAATTCTAAGAGGATTTCTTAGTACACAGTGCGATCAAGAAGACAATAGGAAGGTTTAAAAACAGCTCCAGTCAAACAGCCAATGACCTGTCTGTGATCTCACTTTCTGGAGGAAGGGTCAGCTGATATTACCACTTCATGTAGTGCTTTTGCTGCAGTGCAGCTGTTGGCACATACAGTCCACCGCTGTCAGTTACTCTGCTACAGGAATCATGAAATATTTCTGACATTTTTAGTGGAGGAGGGTGATGAAATAATGGAAAACATCTTTCCAAAACCCCGGGAACACATGCTCTACACTTGATACCATAAAAAAATTATTAGAAAGTGTTGCCAATGTCATAATTCACCAGATGAAGCCGGTTAGGTTTCAGTTCGGAAACACTGGTTACAATAACAAGTTCAGATGCTACTGTAAAAATAATTTTTCATCTTGTATGCCTTCTTTGGACAACTATGCATTTTAAGCTTGCCTCTGCTACTTTTTTTCTGCTGTTTGTTCTGTAATAAAAACAAACAAAAAATTAAAAATATTTTTGGAAGTTACAGTAATTTGTTTTTAAATTTGTGATTAATTGCAATTAAAAGATTACATTTTATTTTTTGAGTTTCCCGTTTAATTCAATGTGTTACTTGCCGTTACACATTGTGGCATGCAAGAAGGTTGTATCTACCGAGAATGGTCAAAGCAATGCAAATGCACATACATATGATGTACGAGGACTTTATAGAGCATGTCAATAGAAAAATAAAACCAAAACCCAGACATTTTAGGCAATTTTGAAATCCTTTTTCCTGTCCAGGAAAAAGAGGATGTATGTCACCCTAATAAACAAATTAATATATTATTTAATTTAATTAATAATCATACAAATTGATTAAACTGTGAGGCTTAAATCTGAGGATATTATGTTCGTTTCCTATAAGTTACTATAGAGTTTGGTTTCTTAGTGAAGTGGGTCATTCCTCAGCTCTGAGGTCAGTGTGTCCTGTGGGGGAAATACCTGCCACCTTCGGTGCACTCTTGCAAGGTTTCATGTCCATAAAATATGAGCAGCTGATGCGTTCTTGAAAAAGTAGCATGGAAAGCTAGAAGCAGAGAGCTTGAATGTTAATATGACACATAAATATCACATTACTCTTTGTTAGAAATAGAGTAAAGGTTCTTATGGAACAATAATAACGGCTAAGCTGACAATGGACTAATAAACAAGGAAAACATGCTGACTTCGGAAGTGTGTGACAGACAGGTCAATGCTGTTTCATCACATTTAAGGGGAAAGTTCAGGCTACATGGGTTTAAGGAGTAAAACAGGCCTGTTTTGTTTCTAAGAGCAAAACAGCCTCCTAGATGCTGTAGAGACTGCAAAATATATTCTAAAAATGTATAATTTCTGCAATACGCCGAGACGTTCACTAAAACTGCTGAAGATTGCACATAAACATAGAGTAGGAGAGTAAATTGAATGTTTCACCCAGTTGTGAGAGATACTGTTGGTCATGACCCTTATATTTACAGTACCAAGCACGTAGAGAGAGATAATGAGAACTTAACATACTGACATTGACTAAGTACCAGCAAAATGAAACAATGAATAAAAAAACCCAAACAGATTTTAGGTAATCCCTTACGAAAAAGAAGTTTATTTAAGTGTGCTATTAGTATACTTCTTTTAAACTAAAAAATAGGAAAGTATACTTTTAGTCTACTTTTTATGACATTGATGTAAACTAGTTGTGTACTCAAAGTTTACTACTGTTATACTTAAAGTATATTTAAAAGTATACTTTTATATACTAGAAAGTGGGCCAATTTAATCCCAAGGAGTATTGAAATAGTACACTTACAAGTATACTACTAGTACACTGATATTTGTATACTTGCTACATAAAGTATACTTAAAAATATACTTTACTTAAGTATACTTAATAAAATAAACTTGAAGTATACTACTTTTTGGTAAGGGACATTAAGCTGTGGAAACTGAGATTTAAGAAAACAGCTTTGTGACTTTCATTATTTAGTCATTATTATAATATTCGAAATATAGTGATACATTAGCGTACAGTATATACATTACATATTGTGACAGGTATGGTTGTTCAAGCAATCCATTAGAAAGTGTCCGTTTTGAGTCATATTACTAGAAAGTGGGCCAATTTAGTCCCAAGGAGTATTGAAATAGTACACTTACAAGTATACTATGATATTTGTATACTTGCTACATAAAGTGTACTTACAAATATACTTGAACTTTACTTAAGTAGTATACTTAAAATAAACTTGAAGTATACTACTTTTTGGTAAGGGATATTAAGCTGTGGAAACTGAGATTTAAGAAAACAGCTTTGTGACTTTCATTATTTAGTCATTATTATAGTATTCGAAATATAGTGATACATTAGCGTACAGTATATACATTACATATTGTGACAGGTATGGATGTTCAAGCAATCCATTAGAAAGTGTCCGTTTTGAGTCATATTGTATTTGTTGTTTAGTTTGTACTGCAACTATAGATATACTGATAGTTTACTAATTAAATACTTGTAGTAGCATTTTTAGTACACTTTGAAGTATAATCTCAGTAAACTACTAGTTTAGTAGTTTTATACTGCAAGTATACTCGTAAGTTTTCTTTAAGTGAACTTTACATCATACTTTAAGTATCCTGCTATGTCCCTGTTTAGGTATTAATTTGTATATATTTTGTTACATGAATATCTGAACATACAAAACATCAAAAGAACAGGGTATCTGCTTGTAAACAAAAACATTTTATTCTAGCTTCATGCATTCTTTTTTTAAACACTTGAATGTGGATAAGTTTCATAAATAAAAAATAAATAAACAACATTTTGAACAAAAAGCTGAAAAAAGACTATGAATTGGATTCAGAATGATAATCAAAACGTAGATAAAGTCGATCAACACCCCAAAGCTTGACAGTCATTATTACCTCTTCATGGGTCGACATTTTATTCCATAATGTTACAGTTTTGATGCTGTTTTATGTCTGATGATTGTGTTAGAATACATGTGGAAGCATCTGTTGTTTCGGTTTCTTCTTCACTTGTGTTTTTTTGGAAATTCTGTACAGAAGATGTGTACTAGCACTAGATGTATACATTTAAGTATACTTGACTTATACTTAGAAAAAGTCTAAATATATTTGAGCTGTAATTGTGCTCCTAGAATCCGTGTTTTCATTGTTATACTGTAGCGGGCCTACAGTATAACAATGAAAACACGGATTCTAGGAGCACAATTACAGCTCAAATATATTTAGGCTTTTTTCTAAGTATAAGTCAAATATACTTAAATGTCATTTTAAGTATATTTCCGAGAAGTACATAAATCCCATTTCTGAGAAGTACATAAAAAGTAGACTAAAAGAATGCTTTCCTATTTTTAGTTTAAAAGAAGTATACTAATAGCACACTTGAATAAACATATTTTTCGTAAGGGAATAGAGTTCCTGTATAAATGTGTGTGTTTTGCTGTAGTTTTTACAGTGACTAGCACACCGAGTGGCAGCGGTGACGCAGATTCCCAACACGGTGGTGATGATGACCATATCGACTGACGTTTGAGCTGCTCGTAGTGGTCAAACAAACCTTTCACTCCCGTTTTTAGAAATCTGTAGGCATATGCATTGAGATCTGGTTAAGGCCAAAGCTAAATCTTTCTTAAATTCTTTCAATCAGGGGTATTTCATGTTTATATCACCAGAAGATAGGAATGTTTATGACTAAATCCCTTATGAAGCTATATTTGTCAATTTTAGTTTCCATCAGAAATATCATATTTACTACAGTTACTGTTAGGGCAAATGTGTTTTTTGTTACAGAATTAACAATAACTGTAGTTCCCACACATTTGGACCTTTCCATGTGTTTTGAAAGTGAAAGGATATTTGAGGCTCTGTTTGGAAGTCTGAGATCACAGTCCACTGACTGGAGCCGCTTTTTCTAAATGGGCAGCTTTCTGAGAAACATAAAAATGGAACCCATACATTCCTGCATGGACTGTGAATGGTTCCTCCAGTGACGTCATCAAAACCACTTGGTAAATGTAATGAAGTTCCTTGTGTCCACACAGTAGGACAGTTTGTACACAACGTTTGTTTCTTCATCGGAACAGAAACAAATTCATTATAAGACGTTTGAACTTAAACCATCGCTTCTGGCCAAAATACAAAGTCCATTATCCATTATAACGCATCCTCCAGTGAAAAAGTCCATCCCCTGTTCTCCTTTCACATTAAAATCCACTGATATCTTGGTTTAGAACTGTTTTCACTTGTAAACGGTGCTTGATCTGTGCGTGCATATTTCTCTCCTGATTCAGACGAGATGACTTTTTCACTGGAGAAAGCAATATTATGGATAGGAGACTCGTATTTTAGCCAGAAGCAATGATTTGAAGTTAAAAACACCTTAATGACCTTTCACTTCAATTGTGGATTATTGGGCCGTTTTTATCATCTGTCATACTCTCATTCTGACGGCACCCATTCACTGCGAAAGATCCATTTGTAAGCAAGGGAAATCTGTTTTGATGAAGAAACAAACTTTTCTGCAAATGCTCGTTTTTGAGTGAACTATTCCATTATAGTATACATTTTACTAATTCATTTTTCACTTTTTTGAGATTACAACTCACATTTCAAAGCTAAACCACTATAAATATTTAATTGATTTTTGTGGGTTAAAAAAAAAACGAAATTTTTACGACACAATTTTAGTATTGCCCTCTCCAGGATTTCAGTGACTGTGAGAACCTGTAATAGCTTGATGTTGGAAACATGGTTAAAAACGACTTAAATACACAAAACAATTACAATTTCTAATCAATTTTGATATTTTAGTGGTGCTTAAAGTCCGAAATATGCTTATAGTTTTGCATAATTTTTGTATTATTTCTTAAAAACAGGCAGTGAAGCGATTCTGTTTAGAATGTGATTGTTAAGTCGACAATAAATAAAGTATTAGTAAAATACAATTAAAGGGGTCATATGATGCTGCTAAAAAGAACATTATTTTGTGTATTTGGTGTAATGAAATGTGCTTATGCGGTTTAAGGTTAAAAAAACACATTATTTTCCACATACTGTACATTATTGTTTCTCCTCTATGCCCCGCCTTTCTGAAACGCGTTGATTTTTACAAAGCTCATCGGTCTGAAAAGCGAGGTGTGCTGTGATTGGCCAGCTATCTAGTGTGTTGTGATTGGCCGAATACCTCAAGCGTGTGACGGAAATGTTACGCCCCTCATCATATTGTGATGCCGTGTCCCGACGAGACAAAAACATTAAAACCCATTATAAACGAGGCATTTGTTGCATCCAGTGGGGACATAATTACTGATTATAATGACTTATACTGTCTTTTTACGCATTGCGTTGCCTCGCGCCGCGTAAACATAAAACCAGAAATCTAAATCTAGTCGTGTCCTCTTTTGGAAGACCAAACAAAGTAGTTTCGCTTTCACAACGAAGCACACAGTGTCTTCACGACATGGCGGCGGCGGCAACAACAATACTACAGCGAGAATAAAAGTTACGTCTTCTTTCTTTGCATGAACATTTGGGCGGCGTTATGCAAATCTTCCCACATCGTAACGTAGATATGTGGGGGCGTGTTAGAACGAGCCGTTTTAGGTAGGCGTGGCTGACTCTTAACTTTTATAAAGAATATCTCTTTGGATTTGAGACTTTAGTCTTTGCAACTTTACAGAGCTTCTTTATGCACCAAGAGCTTGTAACACTCCAAAGAGAAAGGAAAAATTTAAATCGCATCATATGACCCCTTTAAAACCTTTTGTTTTATCAAGCTTTCGCTTTTAAACTCAATTTTATTCTAGACACAAATTCCAGAATTACACCGCGGCGGTTTGAAGTTCCCGGGTTCCTCCAGCGTCCCTACATTCAGCGCGCGTTCCGCCTCGTCCAGCTCGTGCTGTGAATGGACGGCTGCCGTTCTTTTCCGGCTACACCTGCTCATCCCACCAGGAAGTGCTGGGCGATAAATCCTAAAGTAATAATCCCTTTTACCTGGAGCGAGAGGAGCGAACAAACATTATTATGCAGTGTATCCGGGGAAAGCCCTCCGATTAGATTCATGTGATCGACGCGCGCGATTAATGCAGGGTAAAAAACACACCGTCAACTCCCAGCAAGTTGGGGTTATTGTTTTCCTGCGGTGTAGCGTTTAGTTTTTTTGCGGTCCTAACCTCCCTCCGGCAATGGGATGCTGTGGAAGCGCAGAGGTAAGCGATGCTGGCCGCGACAAAACGTGATAGCATGTATCGAATCTGGCGCAGATGTGTTGATACATCGTTACATTGTTGCTGGCGCTGTGATACATTGTTTCACGGCTGATCGTCTTTGACGGGCCGATGAAGTGCTGTACTGTCGCTTGCACTGCATGTAATCCTATTATTATGTTCTATGCGCTCGCACATAGCGATGAATGCATTTGACCATGACAGTTATGTGATGATTTCGCCTTTGCATCAAAATACAACGCGTTAGACCGTTGTCTTTGTTTTTTTGCTTCCCATCATCATAGTGTAGTGTGTTAGTATTAGTAAACATGTTTACAGGCACTGCTGTCCTCTTACAACACACTGGTTACACAAAGGGGGTTATTTATAAATGGATATCAATTGTGGTCGGTGCTTGTTATGTGAAATAGATTTTTTTGAATATGCCGGTTTTGACAGGTTACATTTGCGAGGCCTTATATGAAAATAAACACTGTTTAACGTTTGCAGCATGCTAACTTGTTAAGTAAAGAAGAAATCGACTTAGGTTGTTTTCTTGATTATGTTTTATATTTAAGTGCTTGATAACCGATATGTAAAACGCAGTGATACAATAATATATTTATTATCAATTACTGACCTATGAAGGAATAGATAATAGTAAGGTAATAATAACAATACAATAATACTCAAAAATAATACAATAATAATAAATAACTTATGTAAACGTAACTTTTTTTTTTTTACTAATGTTTTTTTTCGCCCTATTTAATGGCCAGCGTTATTTTAAAAGATTTGTTTTTAAATTTCTGTATCTAATATTTTAGAACCAATTAAGTGGAAAAAGTATAAATATTGGAAGACTGTATTGCTTATCAGTTTGTCTTTAATGTGAAGACATGTTATTTGAATCAAGTCAAGTCAAGTCACCTTTATTTATATAGCGCTTTTAACAATACAGATTGTGTCAAAGCAACTGAACAGCATTAATTAGGAAAATAGTGTGTCAATAATGCAAAATAAAAATAGTAAACACTCATTTTTCAGTTAAAGACAGTTCATCATTGAATTCAGTGATGTCAACATCCAGCTCAGTTTAAATAATATCTTTGCAATCATGTCAACGATATCGCTGGAAATGAAGTGTCCCCAACTAAGCAAGCCAGAGGCGACAATCAAGTGATAATCATTTTAAGCATGATTGAACATGCAGCATTGTGTCTTTGTATTTCAGAGGCCAAAAAGAGAATGGAAACCTTTGGAGGACCGGAGCTGCACGGATCTGCCATGGTTCCTGTTATTTACATTGTTCCTTGTGGGAATGGTAAGTCAACAGTTCACCTTAGTCATCATTTATAGACAATATTATGTTCATATATGCAGGTTATGAAAGTACTTCTGGTCACAATGTGTATTGTAGTCAGTGGTCATGTTACTTTGTATTTTACATATACAGGTACTGGGTAGTTTTGATATACTACTTAATGATATACTAACAGGGATTTTTATAGTTCTAATTGGTCAGTTTTTGCATTCAACAGTCAGATGTTAATGACAAATGTCCAGGGCAACACTGTGTGATACTGTATTTCATATCCATGCATTTGTTTATTTATTATTGTAAAAAGAACGAGAATGTACATGCATCACAAAATACACAGAGAGGTAAATCAGGAATTTAGGATTCTTGGACACCCTGCGGCCTTTTTCTTCTCTCGCAATAAGACAATAAAATAAATATCTAAAAAATGCTGGAGCTGTATGAATATTTGAAATAAAGTCAAAAGCACAATATGGCTTACTGTGATTTAATTAATAAATAAATGTGCTATTAAATAATAATTAATAAATGTGCTGTGTGTTTCAGAGTGTTCTTACGCATGAGCAGCTCATCTGCTGGTGTTTGTAGCGGCTCAGTTTGCAGTAAATGCTGCTCCACATGAAATAATTTCTGCATGTGCTCTGAATTTAGGTCGATTTAATGTGCATTTGGAAACACAACATGCAGCAGCCATCTATCTTCTCATGCTTGCAGTGATAAGTGCTTATCAACAATAGAGCAGCTTTAAAAGTGTAAATAAATGTTGGATGGTTTAAAGGGTTAGTTCACCCAAAAATGAAAATTCTGTCATTAATTACTCACCCTTGTGTTTTTCCAAACCCATAAGACCTTCATTTATCTTCGGAACACAATTTAAGATATTTTTGATGAAATATGAGGGCTCTCTGACCTTCCCATAGACAGCAAGGTAACTACCATGTTCAAGGTCCAGAAAAGTATCAAGATGATCGACAAAGTAGTCCGTGTGACATCAGTGGTTCAACTGTAAAGTTACGAAGCTACGAGAATACTTTTTTTCGATCATCTTGGTACTTTTCTGGACCTTGAACGTGGTAGTTACTTTGTTGTCTATGGGAGGGTCAGAGAGCCCTCATATTTCATCAAAAATATCTTTATATATATTTTTGGGTGAACTAACCCTTTAATGTTTGAAAAATAAGAAATTAAGGCATCTATAAATATTAGTATTGTAATTTTACTGTAAAATAAAATAATTATTAGTTTTCTTAATTTTTTACAATAGTAATGTTTTTTATTTAGTAATTTTCATATTTTTATTTAGTAGTAGAAATATATTATTATTATTATTATTAGTAGTAGTAGTATTATTATATCCATATTGATATCATCTCTAAATTTTGGCAAAACTATGCAGCCATATAAACAAGCACAGCAAACCTAGAATTTAAAAGAAAAAAAGAAATGCAAATTTTTATCAGAAATGTCACAATTGCAGAAACTCCAGGCCTAAATATTTTATGGCTCAGCTTTCTTCCCTTGAAATTTCTCTTTTGATAAATAGTGTTTTGTTACCTTGCTGTGGTTTTTGCGACCAGCCACGATGAGCGTCATTTTGCTTTCTATTTCTGTGGTGTTTTACAGGGTACTTCCACCCAATGTGAAATCTCACTGCTCTAAAATATCCTGTTCCACAAACCAGTAGACATGAAATGTATTCTGATTGGCTGTGATTGTATGTGGTCTCACAGCAGTTTCACATTTAGTATGAACAGACAAATTTGCTTGTCATTGGAAATTTTGGACATTGTGTTAGTGTATGTCTCAACATACATGTCTTACGCAAATGAAGAAACTCACAGGAATCTTGTGATTTAGTGGTGAATCTTTCTATAATTAGGTTTATCCTGTGAATTATTTAGCCTTTCTGCAAATTAGTTTTCCCACATCATTGACTTTTTTTTTCACTCTCATTCCAGTGTGGCATCTGTGGGTTTACCATCGCGACTGGAGGGGCGGCACGACTCGTCTTCGGATATGACAGCTACGGGAACACATGCGGCCAACGCAACGAGCCCATCGAAGGGGTCCGGTTGAGTGGTCTCGACCATACTGACAGAAAGTGAGTCAGCTCGTCTTTCCTCCCTCTCGCACCCCTTTTTTTTTTCACACTCGGCACCATCACAAACCCTCATTTTTTTCTTTCATTCTCTGTTTTTACACACCCGTTTTTCTCCATTGTAAATGGTCAGCAGTGAAATCAGAGCACTCCAGCTCTTGCCCTTCGATTATCACATCAATGCAAATGTCAAATGGCTGGCGTTTCACCTCGAGATGGCTGAGGACTATCTGAGCTACACACACGAGCCTTGAATAATTCAGTACAGGCCCTGAGGACTGGTACTGTCACAGTGTGCGGCCCTTAATGGGTGCTAGCCTGCAGGAAAGACAGGTATTGTGGGCCATTTCATTTGCAGCACTGTCAAATGATGGTTTTTGGCTCTCCGGTGTGGTTGAACTGAATTGTACGTAGCTTTTTAGAGATGGGTCTGAGATCTGACTCATCATGAGGCAGAGCGATTCATTTGGTGGAGTATTCACTGGCTTGTCAGAGCAGATTTTAACTTAATAATGGCTTGAAAATGTCTTGCTGGAGCTGTCAAAGATAGATGGCTGCACTTGCGGAGGGCATGCGGTTTACCTGTATATTTAATGATGTTTAGGCTTCATACAAATGCAATTTTAAGCTGTTAAAGAGATGCTCACCCTAAAATTCTGTCATTATTTACTCACCCTTATGTCTTTCAAAACCGGTCTGATGACTTGTGGAAGATAAAAGAAGACATTTTTTTTAATTGCCCATACGATGAAAGTCAATGGGGTCCAGTGTTGTTTTGACCCCAGTGTTATTATATCTTTTATTTTATGTTTTGCAAGAGAAATAAAGTCATACAGGATTGCAGTGACCTGAGTAAATGATGACAGAATGTTTAGGTTAATTTCTCTATTTGTATTCGCAAATGTGTCACATGACTTAAAAACTTAACAAATGTGTTATTCTTATTTGGATCTTGATTTTTAAGCATCACCAAGAGCATTTATGTCATGTTTAAGGTAATATGTAATCACAACCAGGCATTTTTGAAGTAAATAAATATAAAAAATTAATAAATTGTCAACATACACTACTCTTCAAAACATTGCGGACAATTAGTTTTCTTTCTTTTTTTTTAAATAAATTTGTACTTTTATTCAGGAATGATTAAATTGTTTAAAAGTGACAGTAAAGACATTTAAAAAGTACCAGAAGATTCCTATTTGAAAATAAATGCTGTTCTTTTGAGCTATATATTTGTCAAAGAATCCTGAAATAAAATAAATTAACAAAAATGAAGCAATGTTTTCAACATTGATAATAAAAGCATCAATAAGAGCAGCAAATCAACATTAGAATGATTTCTGAAGGAACATGTGACACTGAAGACTGGAGTAGTGATGCTGAAAATTCAGCTTTGTCATCATAAGAATGAATTACATTTTAAAATATATTCAAATAGAAAACTGATATGTAATAATAATTCACAATTGTACTTGTTTTTTTTACTGAAGCCTTGGTAAGCATACAACTTTTTCTTTTTCTTGCCGACCTCGAACCTTTAAATGGCAGTGTATTTAAATGCCATTTATATCCACGCTGATAATTTTGATGTGTGTCTGTATTTCACAGTTCATGATGGGGCAATCACCTCACAGGACAATTTTCTAGTCACATTTGACATAAAATTGCTAATAAAACAATGCACAATTTGAATATATAATTTTATGTTTATGGTAAGCAAGTTCTTTGCTGTCCAGCCATGATGAAAATAAAAGAAAAATTATAGCCTTTGAGGACAGTAAAATGACATGTCATGTCAACTGGCCATTTACAGAATCTTTTTTTTTGTGATTAGCAGATTTTATGTTGGCGTTTCACATTTAGTAGTTTTTTCATGAGGGTGATGCTGCCTGTGTGTGATTTAGTACGTGTCTAGGTGTATGCTTATTCTATTACAAAAATATAGCTCTGAGTAATTGCTTCATTTATTCATGTCATAAAAGAGACGGATGTGGTAAATACCACCTAGAGTGAGTTGTTCCTACAGGAAGGCATGACTGCTCGTTTCTTGTCTTCCTCTTATTACAGCTTTAGATTTTTAAGCATCACCAAGAGCATTTATGTCATGTTTAAGGTAATATGTAATCACAACCAGGCATTTTTGAAGTAAATAAATATAAAAAATTAATAAATTGTCAACATACACTACTCTTCAAAACATTGCGGACAATTAGTTTTCTTTCTTTATCTTGAAATAAATTTGTACTTTTATTCAGGAATGATTAAATTGTTTAAAAGTGACAGTAAAGACATTTAAAAAGTACCAGAAGATTCCTATTTGAAAATAAATGCTGTTCTTTTGAGCTATATATTTGTCAAATAATCCTGAAATAAAATAAATTAACAAAAATGAAGCAATGTTTTCAACATTGATAATAAAAGCATCAATAAGAGCAGCAAATCAACATTAGAATGATTTCTGAAGGAACATGTGACACTGAAGACTGGAGTAGTGATGCTGAAAATTCAGCTTTGTCATCATAAGAATGAATTACATTTTAAAATATATTCAAATAGAAAACTGATATGTAATAATAATTCACAATTGTACTTGTTTTTTTTACTGAAGCCTTGGTAAGCATACAACTTTTTCTTTTTCTTGCCGACCTCGAACCTTTAAATGGCAGTGTATTTAAATGCCATTTATATCCACGCTGATAATTTTGATGTGTGTCTGTATTTCACAGTTCATGATGGGGGCAATCACCTCACAGGGCAATTTTCTAGTCACATTTGACATAAAATTGCTAATAAAACAATGCACAATTTGAATATATAATTTTATGTTTATGGTAAGCAAGTTCTTTACTGTCCAGCCATGATGAAAATAAAAGAAAAATTATAGCCTTTGAGGACAGTAAAATGACATGTCATGTCAACTGGCCATTTACAGAATCTTTTTTTTTGTGATTAGCAGATTTTATGTTGGCGTTTCACATTTAGTAGTTTTTTCATGAGGGTGATGCTGCCTGTGTGTGATTTAGTACGTGTCTAGGTGTATGCTTATTCTATTACAAAAATATAGCTCTGAGTAATTGCTTCATTTATTCATGTCATAAAAGAGACGGATGTGGTAAATACCACCTAGAGTGAGTTGTTCCTACAGGAAGGCATGACTGCTCGTTTCTTGTCTTCCTCTTATTACAGCTTTAACTCTGGCTCAAAATATAGAACCACTAGAGACATGTAATCACCCCTGAGCAGCGCTACACTAACTTCCATATCATTCTCTCTTTTTACACACACACGCCTGCACGCACATCACAACACCAACCTAGGCTCACTGGAAATACAGTGGGGCAAAAAAGTATGGTGGCTGACTAAATACTTTTTTTCCCCACTGTATGTGTCTCTGCATACGTTTTTGCAAACTTCAAAAACGTACCTATACAAATATACCTATATAAATAAACAGCAATTTCAAGCTCCAGTGAACACTAGTGGCAGTAAAACACAAACAACTATTATTCCTTTTCACACTTTCACACATTGATTAATAAACAATGATTTTTGTGTGGTTTATGACCTCAAAACACTTTTACCATAATGCATGATTTGTTAACTTCAACTTTTGGACTTTTGCATCACATAATCAGCTCCATATGTATGGCTTTTCTGACATAGTAAACTTGCTCGGCAGCTCACCTGGTACGTTATTTCACTTACTATTTACAGTGCTTGGGTACCACAAGTCACCATAAAAAGACATAAAGGCTTGTAGAAGCAAGTTGAAATGGCATAGTTGCTATACTAATATTGTAGTATCGTGCTACAGTGCACCTCCATCTCAATATACTGTACAACGTGTCGTCACACATTCACATCACATTTTATCTCAGCGGTACACTCACTGGACACTGCACTTATTTGCAATCACAAAAGTACATTATTTGCATGTGCTTTAAAGCCTTGCAGGTTAAACCTTTCATTCGCGTGCTGTTCTGATATGCACTTTCTCGGAGTGCCTACACGGAAAAAAACGGATGCGTGCAGCTCTTAAAGCGTCAGAACTAAACATGCTGCCGCTTCTCATTAAAGGGATAGTTAACCCTAAAATTAAATTTCTGTCATTATTTACTCACTCACATGTTGTCCCAAACCTGCATTAATTTATTTCTTGTGCTGAACACAAAATAAGATATTTTGAATGTGGGTAACCAAAAATGATAGTGGGAAAAAAATAAATAAAATACTATGAAAGTAACTGGGAACCAGCAACTGTCAACAGAAGAAAAAAACTCATTCGGGTTTAAAAAAAAACTTGAGAGTAAATGATGACAGAATTGTCATTTTTGGGTGAGCTATCCCTATAATGGTACTAAAACAAAACACAAAGCGAAAAATCACTCACTGCTCTTGACTGAAGAACTTTAATACAATTGCTTTAATAAGAATCAATGAATTTATGTATATAGTGTTTTATTTTTATATTTGTTAATTCAATTTCTTGAATGCTACTGCTAAATACACCTACCTTTGTTTTATTTGTATATTATGTGTATTTGTAACGTGTATCTTAGTTCTTATTTTTTTAATAAAGATAAAATAATGACAATTTTTATATTTGCCCGTTTTGGCCTAAATGTCTGCCATTCTTTTTTTATTTTATATTTTGTTACCTTGTAAGGCTTTGTTTTTAATATAGGGAAATTAATTTGGCTGTTCTGCTCAGACTACTGTCAAAATAGTAAAACCAACATGACAAAGAATCGTGATAAAATCGTGAATCGTGCTATTTCTGGAAAAAAAACGTGATATGATATTTTTGCCATATCGCCCACCCCTAGTAGTAATTATGTGCTTTGTTAGGAAGATTTGACATTTGGCCTTAGCCTGCTTTGTTGATGTTAGTCTTTATCGACTAGATTAGCACAGGCCTGTGGGTCATGGAGGAGAGTAATAGTGATCCTGTTTTTGGTCTGGACTGAGGTCTAGTATTTACTTTAGATTGGTTTTACTATGGTACTCTGGTAATGGCTGCTAAAGCAAATTTAGGAATATTTAAGAATAAATTTAGTGTGTAAGAATGACTGCAGTTTTGTATTCTGTTCCTGACCCTGTTTTGATGTAAAGTCAATTCCATCGACTCCTGTAGTGGGAGTTGACTCAGAAAATACCTGACATTGAACAACTTTACAAGCAACCTTACTGCTGTACTTGATAATGTCCATGTTGGAGGTGTAACTGTGTGTGTGTGTGTGTGTTAAGAGCCAGACGGAGTTAGCTAGCTAATGTTGTTAGCCGAGCAAAGTTCATCTGGTTAATGCACTTAGCTTAGTTTTACTTTCTCAGCTGCTAATACCATGATCCAGCAGCACGCTCCCACTGCCCACGATCCCTCACTTTATCCATCTCTTTTTAATGGGGTTATGGTCCATCTTTGCCTCTCATGTGTAATCATTGTGTTTATTGAATACTATAAAGGTTGTCAGCAGTTTTTGTGCAGCATGCTTTGGGTTCGATTAGGTTCCTTGCTCATTTCCCATTTCCCCTGTTGTCAATATTAATATATTTTACAAGCTTTATATATATATATATATATATGTATTAAATTCATCAATCTGGTGCACTTTCAGAGTTCAAAATTTAGAGCTCCAACACAGGTCCAGTGTGCAAAACTAAACAAAAAAAAAAAAGCTGGTGAATTTATTTGTACTTGAAATTTAAAAGGGACTCAACTAGGGCTGCACGATATTGGAAAAAACTCACATTGTGATATTTTATTTTTCTGCGATTATATATTGCGATACGAAAAAAAAAAAATCACCAGATGACTTGAATAGTTCTATTTGGAAAAAATATATAATCAATGATTGGGGTGATTTTGTAGGTGAGTAAATTAGCATAGAAAATAAACAAATGACAAACAGATAAATATAATAGAACAAAGAATACAAATGAAATAAACAGGTTTTCAGGTAAGTCTAATAGTATTCAGGTACAGAAATTTAATAATTAAATGTAAAATAATACTGCATAGTCTTCACTGTATAAATTAAATCTAATAAATCTGTTAAAGCTACAAAAGTGTTTTGTTGTTTGATCAACATTCATAACACAGAAAGCCTCCGGATCATTAAACTGCTCTGAACCAATATACTGTTACACATATATTTTCTTTCTCACTTGTTTACCTTCACCTAAACCATAAGCAACTGTGTTTACAAGCATACTTGCAGAGACTTGCATTTTGACAATTTTGCGCGTATGTGTCATTTCAGGCACAAATAGTCGCGGAAGTGAATGAAAGTCGGTGTTCACGTGCATCTGCGTGGCTCTCACCGTGTACACCAGAAGTGAGCGGCGTGGCGCTACGCAACAAATTTTAGTGTCCAGTGTAGACAGACTTTAGCTGTTGCGGCACGGAGCGTGTCACGTCCAGTGTGTTTAAAGAAAATGATCAGTATAAATTTAACGATCAGTAAACATCGCACATCCCACGATGTTACTATCGCAGATGTGCACATCGCGATATCGATGCTGAAATGAAATAACGTGCAGCCGTAGACTCATCCCTCTTTTTAGTTGTGATATAGTGTCTCCGTCTCACTGGCAAATTTGGAAGCCAAACTAATAATAATAATTGTATATTATTATTCCTATGACTGTAATAGCCATATATTGTAAAATAATTGCACTGTGAAATAAATGAAAATGAGTGTTTCACAGGTAGGCCTATATTATTTTTCCTTACTCCTTGCAGTAGGGAAATTGCAATACTTTTGTCCTAATTTCTACACTTGCAAGCAGTGCCTAAAACTAACTTTTTGCCACATCTCAACCCCTCTATGGACACCTTGGCAATTGAATCGCCATTGGTGTGTGTGTGTGTGTGTGTGTGTCAGTAAGCAGCGCATTATTATAGAATGATAATTAAAGGCTCTAATTCACCCCAGTATAGGTGTGTGTATTGACGTATGATAACGTGTGATGGTATAGTAGTGGCAGCCCTCTATGGACACCTTGGCAATTGAATCGCCATTGGCTAGTAAATTTTTTTTAGTTTACTCACCAGACTATATCTATCTATCTACATATATACATATATATATGTTATATCTGAAACTACACTACACTAATGATAGAACTTTAGTAATTATAATTAAAACTTGGTAACCATATATGACTGCATATTAGTCATTTTAACTGAACTTAGGACTGGTGGTGGTGCTTTTTTGGTCATTCAAATCACGTCACCAAAAATGTCATTGTTCAGTACAATTTATTTTGTCTTTTCACTAGGGATGCACTGAAATGAAAATTCTTGGCAGAATTCCAAAGCTGAAACAAAATTAAACACTGGGCCAAAGGCATTTCGCATTTCCCCCCCCCCCTCTTC
>NW_015505268.1:1134415-1134781 GCF_001515645.1 Sinocyclocheilus grahami | reverse complement strand
ACATATATATATATGTATATATATATATATATATATATATATATGTGTATATATGTATAATGTTTGTAAAATGGAACAGCTTTTTATATCTGAAACTACACTACACTAATGATAGAACTTTAGTAATTATAATTAAAACTTGGTAACCATATATGACTGCATATTTGTCATTTTAACTGAACTTAGGACTGTGGTGGTGCTTTTTTGGTCATTCAAATCACGTCACCAAAAATGTCATTGTTCAGTACAATTTATTTTGTCTTTTCACTAGGGATGCACTGAAATGAAAATTCTTGGCAGAATTCCAAAGCTGAAACAAAATTAAACACTGGGCCAAAGGCCGAATACCGAACACGGTTTTCGCAT
>NW_015505268.1:1110337-1134178 GCF_001515645.1 Sinocyclocheilus grahami | reverse complement strand
TTCACCATTGCATAAATTAAATAGCCAAAATGTGCTTTTTACTGTTTTGTCTTGCTTTTCAAATTAAGAATCAATTACAAAACAACAATTTAAAAGTATTTACTTAACACTGAACATGTTTTAACATTCTAGCAGACATTATACCAACATAGCACAATTTAACTTAAAATTAATAGGGATGCAATAGGGACCGAAATTATTCGTCCGAAAAAGCAAAAAGGCGGAATAATATGTACCGAACAATGACGTGACACGATCAAATAGAGGCATGCACTAATGCAGCAAACATGTCGGCAGTGTGAATGTATTTAAAACTATCAGAGAAAGATGCAGAAATCATTACAAACATGAAGTACCGACAGCAAGAGACTGTTTAGTGCTACATCATATATCTCCGATGAGAAGAAGAGGTGGCTGATGCTGGTGGTTAGGCTACTGTATGACGATTGAAATAGCGAAATGGCCTCAAACGATTAGTAAATAAACTGCAGCATGTTATATTTTCTAATGCACGCACAAATTGCATGTATTCTGACAGTGCTGCACGAGCTCGCGGCACCAGGGTTCAAAGTCCAAAGCGCGAGGAAAATTTACGCTGAAACTGTGTTACTTGTCAGATGCCTTTTAAAAAAAATTATTAAAACAATTTACTGAGCAACTGACAAGTAACACTGTTTCAGCGAAGATTTTCCTTGCTCCTTGGACTTTGAACCCTAGCTGTTTGAATACATGCAATTTATGCATGTATTAGAAAACATAATGTTCTGCAGTTTATTTACTAATCGTCTGAGACCATTTTATGATTTCTATCATCATACAGTAACCAGTAACAACCACCCCTTCCTCTTTCATCGGAGATATGAGATGCAGAACTAAACAGTCTCTCACTGTCGGTGCTTGTATTGATTTTTGCGTCTTTCTCTGAGACTTTTAAATGCCGACATGTTTGCTGCATTAGTGCGCGCCTCTATTTGATCACGTCACGTCATTGTTCGGTATTATTCGGTCTTTTCGTTTATTCGGTTGCCGAACATTCGTGTATCCTTACTTTTTGCTTATTCGGCCGAACACTGACATTTTTTTTTGTGCTATTTTCGGCAGAATAATTTACGTTGCCGAACATTCGTGTATCCTTACTTTTTGCTTATTCGGCCGAACACCGATATTTTCGGCAGAATAATTTACGTTGCCGAACATTCGGTGCATTAACCTCCAGATGCCAGAGATTTTCACACTGTTGTTCATCAGGCTAGGTCAAGGGTTGGGGTCAGTAAGATTTATTTATGTATTTATTTACTTATTTGTTTATTTATTTTTGGGAAGAAATTAACATGTTTATTCACCAAACAATATTTAAATAGAATACATTTACAGTGTAACAAAAGATTTCTATTCCAAATTTATGCTGTTCCTTTGAACTTTTCATCCATCAAAGAATGTATCATGTTTTCCACAAAAATATTCGGCAGCACAACTGTTTTCAATTTTGACAATAATAAGAAATGTTTCTTGATCATCAAATCAGCATATTAGATGATTTCTGAAAGATGATGTGACACTGAAGACTTGAGTAATGATGCTGAAAAATCAGCTTTTCAAACATAGAAATACATTTTAAAATATTAAAATACAAAACAGTTATTTAAATGTGTAATTATATTTCACAACATTTCTGTTTTTACTGTATTTTAATAAAATAATTGCAGTTTTAAGCATAAGAAACTTCTTTCAAAAGCATTAAAAAACCTTACTGACCCCAAACTTTTGAACAGCAGTGTATGTCTATGTAGTAAATTAAGCCTTTGTTCTTAAACAAGAAAATCCTGTTTTTCATGATATGTCCCTTTAAATTTCCAGTTTTATTTTCCCCTTCTTTACATTTTTTTAAAAGAAATTAAGCTGTTCTAGATGCCTGGATTTGTAGTTTACAATTTTTGAATGCTATTTCTTCCAATGCTTTCACATTAGACTAGCCTCAGGTCAGATCTGGGCTATGTTCTTACAGTAAACCTCTTCTTTGGCCAGGCTGTTTTGACAAGCTCTGTGCTAATGCTGAAGTGCTCTTTTCTCAAGCGCGTGCGTCCCCTGCTACTGACAGTCTGTTTTTGTGCTGAACACACAAGACAATGGGTCCCTCGTCCCCGTGTGGGCGCCGTGCCCACTTCACACCGCATGAAACGCTGAAGTAAAGCCACGGCCGCAGAGGAGGCTTGGCTCATCAACAAGCTCTCAGTTCCCCTCTGCCAAAACACAGGGCTGAACGGTCCTGTGACAAAAAATATCTGCTGTTCAGAGTCGATCTTTATCGCACAATGCCGTGTTTTAAGTCCCACAGTGGTATCAGATCAGACTTCATGAAATAAGCAACCTGCTTTGGTATTTAGTTTGTCATCAGATTTGAGTTGGATACTCTTCCTGTTTTGAAAAATGAGACTTTATTGTTGTTTTATTCACAGATTCGTCTTTTTCCTGGATCCGTGCAACATAGACATCATTCAGAGGAAAATAAAGTCCATGGCGCTCTGTGTCTCACAATGTCCCACCGAGGAACTGGCGACTTACTACGACCTCAAGAGGTTTGCCATGATGAATGGTGAGTCGGTCAGCCAGCTAGCTATTGTGGGCATGTAACGTCATCGTCACAGATATAATGGCAGGACCTTGACTGGACATCTACCCATGGAAGAAACAAAGGCGTTTATCATATATATGGTCGTGACCCCCAGTGTGTGTCTTTTCAGTGTTTCTTTACTCATGGGCTCCAACAAGAGCACCACACACACATATATACACACATATGTTCCTGTCAGGCACAGCCGGTAAGACCCGGTCAGGGTTGAACTAACTAAACAAAGATTCCACTGACCCATCTTGCTGTAGGGTCTCTGTTGTTTACAGTTTAGTCTTGCTGTCTATAGTGTTTGACACGTCCCATCTGGCACCAAGGGAGAGTATGAATGACATCATTGTTTGGCTGGAGTTTCACTTTGTTTTCTGTACACAAGGAAAGTTCATAATGGAGTTCACATTCATATTAAATGCTTAGTGAGTTGACGGTGATTTAATTTGTCTCATTTCACATCCCTGCCAAAATCGATATATACCGATATCACACGATATATACCGATATCACACGAAAAGTCACACTTTTCCCCCCAAATTCTGTTGAAAACATTGTCAATGAAATGTAAACAATTTCTGTTGTCATATTTTTGTGAATTAGCCATTGGTGTTGTTATTGTTAACTAAAAATTAAAAATTAATTATTAAAGTTAGTTTTTTTGATAATTGAAATAAAGCTGAAATAAAACAAGTATTAGATGGAAACTTATTCAGCTTATTTCAGTTAATTGCCAAGTCAGCATTTAAAATTTTTCATTTAAATAAATTAAAGATAAAGAGAAAAAAAGACAAAAATGTCAAGGAATGTAACAAAAATTATAAAACTTAAACTAGAATTAAAAGGAAATCTGAATATATACAAACAAAAGCTTATTCAAAATATTAAGTAATACTTTTATAGTGTATAAATAATGCAAAAATAACATTGCATTGACTTATACATCAGCGGTGTGTGGTGGTGTTATGAAATGAGGAGGCAAAGTCCTCAAAGATTTTAATTTTTTTCTTAAATCAAATATAAATATATGTCCCATTCACATTTTCTTGGTTAAATAAACGTTAAGTACACTATCAGAAAAAGAGAAAAAAAGTTGTATTATAGATGATTTTAGATTTAGATTTTTACATTAACAATGTAATCAATATTCTAATTATTAAAGCCATGCATGAATGTCATCAAGTTAGTGTTTTTAAGCATTTTACATTTATTCCAAAATAATAAATCAAGGCAGTAACAGTTTAAACAATATATTTTATTTGTGAAATTATGTTCAGCTATTATTTTTAATAGTTAACTTTTAACTATTTATGATTTTTTTTGGATCATCAGTCATCAAAGCTTGGTAAATATTGGTCAAAGACACAGAAATTTAGTTTAAAATCACAGCCGGACTTAACCAGTCATATCCAATCATATCGCAATGGAGGCATTGCCTGCTCTCACGTGACTTTCCCCCATTCATTCTCAATTACCCCCCAGCAAACTCACCACACACTTTAGAGGGTCTGTTAAAACTCAATGGGCTCAGGGGAGGCGAGAGAGACATGGGCTCCCACTGTAACTTTACTGGTATTGCTGTTGGACAGTGTTTCTTTAGAAAAAAATTTACACTTTTTTTTAAATGTTATATTTTGTAATATTGGTGTTGTTTTATTTTTGTACTACAAATTGTTTTCTCATCTAATATTTTGAAATGGCACTGCCTCCCGCTCCTGACATTCATATATCATATCATCATGAAGCAATGTTTATTTTTCAATAATCAAGTGAAGTTAGTACTTTAAAAAGGTACTTTAGCTCATCATATTTCTATCTTTAAACTATAAATACTGCCCTGCGACTGAGCCCTTACAGGTGTCAACCTAGTTAGAGCTGGTGGGACACTGTGATTTAAGCTAGTCTAGCCAGAGCTTGTTTCATCTTAAACTTATAGACCGTCTTGACCACCTTAGCATGACCTAACATTATAGGGGTGATGTTGATTATATTGCATCTTTTTCTTCTCTTTTAGGGTCTGAGCTTTGTTCATATGAGTTACCTGGTCATAAGTACCCAAGCCTTCCAGAGCGCTTCGAAAAGTGTCCCAAACTTCCAGTCCCAGAGAGGTATGAAACAAACCCTTGACAAACAAACTCTCCCTGTAAAGCACAGCTCTTTTCTCTCTTGATCTGTCCTCTATCCTCTGGCCTTTTCTATCTCTGCAGCAAAGCTCTTCCAGTGTTTAGCCGCTGCACGCCGGTGGATATTTCCTGCTATGCTAAGTTTGCTGAAGCAGTGGTCACGTTTGTCAGTGATAACAGCATGTTAAACAGGCTGATTGCCGGGGTGGCGGCCAGCAAAGAGATCATTGTTGGGCTGTGTCTGATGGCGTTAGGTAACCGTTTACTTTCTCTGGCTGCTGCTGAGGCTCATTTGATTCAATTTTTTGATTGTGTTTATCTGTAAAATGAGTTGAAATTAATAATTACGGTTCATAATATCCACATCAAATCAAGGCTAATTAAGTTCTACACTCTTAAGCATTAACAAACAACTATCTAAATCTAAGGTGCATCATTGTAATTATTACAGTATTATGAGATATCAGAAGAAGGCTGAAGTATTTTGTCCTCTCTTTAAGATGACATGAAACAGCATTTACAACACTTTTAAGTTTCATATTCCAATTAATTTAGATTATGCTTAACTACTAATTGTAGTTTAGTCTGGAGTCTTCCTCTAACTGCTGATCCTGTTTTGTGCATGCTGCAGTTTTGTCCATGATCCTCATGGTGATCATTCGTTACATCTCTGCTGTCCTGGTTTGGATCCTCACTGCACTGGTGGTTCTGGGTTCCCTGGGCAAGTCTGCTTTCTCTGCTCTTTTCTCACCTCCCAAGCTGAGAATGGCATCCTTTCTTTCTTCATTTGCACATCCTAATCTTGAGTGTAGAATAGCACATTCAGATTAGAACAGTTTGGCCACTTTTTTATTTTATTTTATGTTGTTTATTAATATATATTTTTAAATAATATTTTAAACATTTATTTTGCTCTATTTTATTTAGTTTGATTTCATTTTATTTTTCGATTTTGCTTTGTTCTATTTTCTTGTTTATTATTATTATTATTATTATTAGTTTATTTTCTATTTTCTATTTTATCTTCTATTTTTATTCTAAGTAATTGTATTTTGTTTCATTTAATAATGTTGTTTTATTTATTTATTTATTTTTTTAAATATTACTTAATTTATTTTGCTTTGGTCTATTTTGATTGATTTACTAGTTTTATTATTATTATTATATTTTCTATTTTATTATATTTCTATTTAATAATGTTTTTTTTTTTAATATAATTTATTTTGTAAATAGTAATTTTGCTTGAAAAACAGAATAAACCGTATAATATCACTGTTCATATAATCATATTGACTATCAGCCAGAATTATGTGTCTGTTCCAAAGGGTTGCACAGTAATGCAGTCCCACACAAAGTTGAATCATCATTAAAAGTGTGGGTTTTATTCTAAGCTTACACCTGTTTTTGCAGTGTTGAATGTGAATATGACATCTGTTCTTGGCTTTTCTCAGGAGGTACCAGCGTTCTGTGGTGGTTGTACATAGACTATAGAATGACAATGAATGAGACCATGACTAAAGATCTGAGGGAAACAGAAGAACCCAACAGTGGCATGAAGACCACCAAAGACCACGCTCAAGGACTGCTCATCTACGCCGTTTCAGCGACCGTGTTCACTGTAAGCCCTCAGAGAAATGGAAAGTGAAATATGAAACAGATCCCGGCTGGTGTTTTTGCTGTGTCATGCTGCCAATTTCCACCTTTCTGCTCCTGCAGGGAATTTTGTTGCTTCTGATGTTGTTTATGAGGAAGAGGGTGGCTCTGACCATCGCCCTGTTCCACGTGGCGGGAAAAGTGTTTATCCACCTGCCGCTGTTGGCTTTGCAGCCCTTCTGCACGTTCCTCGCTCTTTCCCTGTTTTGGGTCTACTGGATCATGGTCCTCCTCTTCCTCGGCACCACCGGTGAGATGAAGGTTCCTGTGGGTTTAAAAAAAAAAGAAAAATAGTGAAATATGAAACAGATCCCGGCTGGTGTTTTTGCTGTGTCATGCTGCCAATTTCCACCTTTCTGCTCCTGCAGGGAATTTTGTTGCTTCTGATGTTGTTTATGAGGAAGAGGGTGGCTCTGACCATCGCCCTGTTCCACGTGGCGGGAAAAGTGTTTATCCACCTGCCGCTGTTGGCTTTGCAGCCCTTCTGCACGTTCCTCGCTCTTTCTCTGTTTTGGGTCTACTGGATCATGGTCCTCCTCTTCCTCGGCACCACCGGTGAGATGAAGGTTCCTGTGGGTTTAAAAAAAAAAGAAAAAGAAGCTTCTTTAATCAGTTAGGCTATATCCCCCTGTTTTTCCAAACTGTGTTTGTTACAGAATTGTTTATCAAAGTCTGCTTTCAATCTATGGAGAAAAAACAGCATTCATTTTGTTTAACTTCTTCATTTTGTTTTTATTGAAGAAAGAAAGTCATGACTTAATGATGGGTAAATGATATCAGACTTCTCATTATTTTTGCTTGAAATATCCCTTAAACAGCTAACTTGAAATCTAATTGCACATTCTATAATGGGTCTGCTTTTTGAGTGCAAACTATACACAATAGTGCAATAGTCGGATGCATGGAACAGTTTGGTCATTTTAAGAATTTGTTTATTCTATTTTATTTTGTTCCGTTTTCTTTTATTTAATTTTTTTTTTATATACAAACCATTCCTCGGCACCACCGGTGAGATGAAGGTTCCTGTGGGTTTAAAAAAAAAAGAAAAATAAGCTTCTTTAATCAGTTAGGCTATATCCCCCTGTTTTTCCAAACTGTGTTTGTTACAGAATTGTTTATCAAAGTCTGCTTTCAATCTATGGAGAAAAAACAGCATTCATTTTGTTTAACTTCTTCATTTTGTTTTTATTGAAGAAAGAAAGTCATGACTTAATGATGGGTAAATGATATCAGACTTCTCATTATTTTTGCTTGAAATATCCCTTAAACAGCTAACTTGAAATCTAATTGCACATTCTATAATGGGTCTGCTTTTTGAGTGCAAACTATACACAATAGTGCAATAGTCGGATGCATGGAACAGTTTGGTCATTTTAAGAATTTGTTTATTTTATTTTGTTCCGTTTTCTTTTATTTAAATTTTTTTTTCTGCCCATCTTGACTTCTGAGAGACACTGCTACTCTGAGAGGCTCTTTTTATACCCAATTATGTTGCCAATTGACCTAATAAGTTGCAAATTGGTCCTCCAGCTGTTCCTTATATGTACATTTAATTTTTCCGGCCTCTTATTGCTACCTGTCCCAACTTTTTTGGAATGTGTAGCTCTCATGAAATCCAAAATGAGCCAATATTTGGCATGACATTTCAAAATGTCTCACTTTCAACATTTGATATGTTATCTATATTCTATTGTGAATAAAATAGAAGTTTATGAGATTTGTAAATTATTCCATTCCTTTTTTATTCCTTTATTTGTACAGTGTCCCAACTTTTTTGGAATTGGGTTTGTATTTTATTTATGTAATTTTTATTTTGTTCTGATTTATGTTGTTCTTTTTGTTTTCTTTTTTTAATTTTTTTTTTTATTATTTTGTCAATGCATTCTTTGCCAGGTTTTAAACGTATTCAAATGTTATCAATCCTAATACTGTACATCATAATGTTTTGATGTCTGATTTCACTTCAGGAAACATATTCAAGATAATAAGTTTGTTATTTCTGTTTAAAAGCAGTCTGTTATCACTCATCATGTAATTATATTTGGTTGTCCCTTAAATAACTTAAGAATGCGTACTTTGTAGTACAGATATGCAAAAGGAAATATGAAAAATTTGAGGAATTACTTTGCTTTGCATTTTTCTCAGACGTAATGTGTACAAGCCTCAAAATAGTCTTCTGTTCAAGTCATTTAGTACAGATAACGAAGGACATTTACGTACTGCAGCACAAATTAAGTGACTTTGCATGGCCATCTCGTTCTCATTTTAAATGTGTAATCTCAGGCTGCAGCTTGTACACTCGTGCCCACAGGGAACCCGGAGAAGACCGAGGATACTGGCCTGGTTGAGTTCAGGCTCACAGGAGCGCTGCAGTACATGACCTGGTACCACGCAGTGGGACTGATCTGGATCAGTGAGTTCATCCTGGCTTGTCAGCAGATGACCGTAGCCGGTGCTGTGGTAACCTACTATTTCACAAGGTCTGTATTTTTAGTGAAAATGCCCTCAAATACCACTTTTCTTGCTAAAGGTGATGTGGTTAATATATTTTGAAAATATTTCCTTTGATCAGATTTTAAGTCCCTTGTTGGTTGATTTTCATGAAGTTGTGGCACTTTCAACATTTCTGTCTGCTTGAGTTTGCTTAAAGAAATAATTCACCCAAAATTAAAATTAGCTAAAAATATACTCACCCTTAGGCCATCCAAGATGTGGTTAAGTTTGTTTCTTAATTAGAACAGATTTGGAGAAATTTAGCATTACATCGCTTGATCATCAGTGGATCCTCTGCAGTGAATGGGTGCTGTCAGATTGAGAGTCCAAACAGCTGATAAAAACATCACAATAATCCACAACTTCAGTTTATCAATTATTGTCTTGTCTATGTTTGTGATAAATCCATCATTAAGACATCTTAACTTTAAACCGCTGCTTCAGGCTAAAATATGTGTCAATGGATTATGGACCTTTCGCTTCACAAGACTGGAGTCATCTGGATTATTGTGATGTTTTTATCAGCTGTTTGGACTCTCATTCTGACGGCACCCATTCACTGCAGAGGATCCATTGGTGAACAAATGATGTAATGCTAAATTTATCCAAAATTGCTCAGATGAAGAAACAAACTCAACTACATCTTGGATGGCCGGAGGGTGACTACATTTTTAGCAATTTTTTATTTTTGGCTGAGCTATAAGCCTATAATTGTACTTGTCTTCAACTAATCCTGTATTCATGAAGTTGTTCTTGAAATAGCTCACAGTTGCAACCTTGAAAGGAGACTGCATTTTTTTGCAGTAATTTATTTCATATCCATGCAGGGACAAAACCAAACTCCCGGTGACGCCCATCCTGTCATCAGTGCTGCGGCTGGTGCGGTATCACCTGGGCACTGTGGCCAAGGGCTCCTTCATCATCACCCTCGTCAAGATCCCGCGCCTCATTCTCATGTACATCCACAACCAACTCAAAGGAAAGGTAGGGAGGCAACTCGCTTTACGTGTCCTTGGGTTGTTGGATCTAAATTGCAAATCTCTCTCGTTGCAAAAATCTTAACTGATGTCATGCATATTTATGCTTATGGCATACAGTTTTCATTAGGACAAGAAAGTTCCTGTGTAGAGTGTTTGGGACAATTGCATACACAATTAACTAATATTAGGACGTTTTTTAGGAGTGTTATGCTAGTATTATATGCTAAATATGGGTTTTGAAACATTTTCATGGATGAGAATTTTCAATATTCTTAATTATTTTATTTTTGTTTCCTGTTTTTACGGTTAGTAATTTCATTGTGTTTTTTGTCATTTTTATCAGTTTTTTTAATGTCTTTATTGATTTTTATTTATTAGTTTTAGTTATTTTAATACTTCATGTTAAAATAAAATAGGTTTTTCTATTTTCTTTTTCTGTTTTGTTTTATTTTAGTTGATGTTTATTTTATTTCAAGAAATAAAAATCTTTTGTGTTTACTAATAAATAATGCACAATACAATCACTAAAGTAAATAGGCTCAATTTTGACTTGCATTTTTTAAGAATAATGCAATGGTTCAAAGCTAAGTGTAAAAATATATTGAATTGGCTTTTGCTTTTTGAATCAGTATATCAGTGAATCAGTATAGATCATTACTTTACTTGTCTGAAAATGTTCTTCTACATACTTATTTTGGTATTATCTTGGTGTGTTGGGTGGGTATCTTTTGAAGTTAATGCCGAAAGCTATTTATTACTGTCCTCTTGGGTTGCACTTAGGTGACGTATCATTTACTTGATATATGGCTAGGGATCTTGGGAATATAATGAACTCTAATAGATAACAGTGCCAGCTTTATAGAGGCAGATTTGGAGCACTAAGCAAGAGGCTGACAAATGTGCATCAGACATGCACTGTGGAAAACTTTTGTGCTCGTTCTGATTCTGTTCCAGGAAAACGCTTGTGCACGCTGCATGCTGAAGGCCTGTATCTGCTGTCTTTGGTGTCTGGAGAAGTGCCTCAATTATTTGAATCAGGTAGGTTAGTCGATGGATAACTCATACTGTGCAAATTGAAGTAGAAATTGTAGCTCTTTTTGTTTGATGTATTAATTCTTGCGATCTGTTTCTAGAATGCATATGCGGCGACGGCCATAAACAGCACCAGTTTCTGCACCTCGGCCCGCGATGCCTTCGTGATCCTGGTGGAAAACGCTCTTAGGGTGGCAACCATCAACACCGTTGGAGATTTTGTTCTCTTTCTGGGCAAGGTGAAGGACAGATGAGTTTTGATAGTGGTTGTTAAAAAAAAAAGATAAAGGCATCCAGCTAAACTGTTATTTGAATAGTGCAGTTTTATTTTGCATGTTGACATGCACTATTGTTCAAATGTACTGTTTTGGGGTCAGAAAGATTTTATTTTTATATTTTTGCTATAGCAAGGCTGCATTTATTTGATTTAAAATACAGTAAAAACGGTAATACTGTGAAATATTATTGCAATTTAAAATAACTGTTTTCTATTTTAATATATTTTAAAATGTAATTTATTTCTGTAATGCAAAGCTGAATTTTCAGCATCATTACGCCAGTCTTCAGTGTCACATGATCCTTCAGAAATCATTCTAATATGCGTATTTGCTGCTCAAGAAACGTTTCTTATTATTATCAATGTTGAAACACTAATTTTATTGTGGAAACCATGATAGGTTTTTTCAAGCTTATTGATCGATGAATAGGAAGTTCAAAAGAACTTTATTTTCTCTTATCCAAACATTTTGTATAGTATTGTATCATAGTTTCCACATAAATATGAAGCAGCAAAAACTCTTTTCAATATTAATAATAAGAACATTTTCTTGAGTACCAAATCAACATATTAGAAAGATTTCTGAAGGATCATGTGACACTGAAGACTGGAGTAATGATTTTATAGTATTACTGTTTCAAATGTATTTTTAAACAAATAAATGCAGCCTTGGTGTGCATAAGAGACTTCTTAAAACTCCAAAAAAGTCTTAAATGGCTTTAAAATATCATTATTGTGAATTTCTGAATAAAAGTATTAATTTATAAAAAAAAAAATCTTACCCCCAAATTGTTTTTTTTTTTATTATTATTTTCCTATATTTTTATTTTTTATTATTAATTGCCAATAGACTTAATTTTTTTACCATCCAGCAAAACCATTACTTACTGCTTTCTATTCAGTGCAAGTTTGGAATTATTCTTGAACTCCTTTTTTTTTATTCAGTTTTTATTTCAAGATTTTTTTATGAAGTCCAGATTTAGTTTTAGATTTTCTATTGAAGATAGTTTAAAAATCTATTTTTATATTTTGCAACATTTTATCCTGTTTCTCACCACAATTACTAAGTTTAATTTGTCAATTTTTGTGTCCTTTAAGCTAACAGACATGCACTAAAAGCCTCAAGAATAAACAATAAGTTTAGACCAGCATATGGTAGTTTAACCTGGTTTATGCTGGTTGTGTTGGTGTGCCTTGACTAGTATACCCATGTTAACACAATTTAAACAGTTAAGCTACTTCACCATCTTATTTATGGAGCTGGATTACCAAGGAAGCCTTGATGGATGAACTAGTTAAGAAGCCTAAACAACACATCAGCATCCCATGCTGGAGACCAGCTATGCTCGACTTTTCTGCATGCTTTTTCGTATGTTTTATACCCAATAATTGAGCTTTTGCATATTTATCCCCGTGCAGATCCTGATCGTGTCGTGCACGGCGTTCACTGGCGTGTTAGCGCTGAACTATCAGAGAGATTACACCGAGTGGGTCCTGCCGCTCATCATCGTGTGTCTGTTCGCGTTCCTGGTGGCACACTGCTTCCTGTCCATCTTTGAGATCGTGGTGGACGTGCTCTTCCTCTGCTTTGCCATCGACACCAAATACAACAACGGCACACCTGGGAGGGAGTTCTACATGGACAAGGCCCTGATGGTGAGTCACTGCTGAAGAGAAGGTTGCAGCCTATCTGTGCAATTCTCTCCTTCTGTCTGCTGTTGGATCAGAACACCATAAATAGTCTCAGTGTTGAGAGCGCACTTGCCATCTGAGTCACGTTTCTGTTTTGTGTTGTAGCTTCGTTTGTCTTTTGAATGCAGGCTCTCTGCTGGCCTGGATGCGTTAATATTTTAAGATTCAGATGGTGTCCCAGATATTCTCTTTGGACAACTTTCAACTTTTGTTTTGAAAAGCTCGTTGATTTTTCAAGGGGAAAAAACTCACAAGGCTGGATTCTTGTGTGCTTTCTGCTTTTCACATAGTCAGCCAAGTCGTGCAGCCAACAGCTTTAAGACATCAAAGGGGAGAAGGTTTGAGCCTTGAGGTGCTGCACAGAATCACGGCCCTCAGAAATGCAAAGTCGCTAGCAGTAAAGGTTGTAGCACAGCAACAGACTTTGGAACATGTCAGCTTGTTCTTTCTTAGAGCTGCTTTGGGTAAAAATATCTGTTCAGTCTGCAGTTACTGGCTCCATTTCAGCACGTTTTCGGTGGGAAAGCTGTTTTCCAGCTGCACGCTGAGGAACTGTAGCCTACTCTGCTTGAAGATGGTCTCCTGGTGTAAGGAATGTGGAATAGAATTTGCAATTGTTATGAAAGCGATCTTCTATCAGTTGTGGAAGTGATCTGCTAATGATGACATTTATTTAGCAAAATCATAATTCTGTAAGGGAAAAAGTGGAAATGATGATTTGGTTAACAGGAAAAACTACAATAAAAACTTGTAATAAATTGCAATTATAATAAAACAAAGATATTGGTGTGTGTTTTACAAGAAAATACTATTTCTACTTCGAAAATTTATTACACATTTAATTCAATGTGCTACTTGCCATTTCTTTATAATTAATTTGTAATTTTTTTTTAGCAATTTCTGATTTCGACACCAATATTTTGTTTCCAGTGTAAATGCTTTCAAAGAATTCTTTTAAAAAATAAATAAAAAACGGCTAAAAAAAACAACATTTCAGAGATTTTCCAAATAAAATATCTTACTGTAAGCATTTCTTGCAAGGCAATTTGCATCAAACAAGACATTTAACTCCATTTTTTCTTAAATTAAGCTTTAAATATATTTAGACAAATTTTAAGACCAATGCATTTGCTTTTGCACTTTAATAATATTTTAATATAATATTTTTTTATATTCCCCCAAATTGTCATCAGATAATGAATCCAGATGTTTTACATTTTGGATGTTTTTAATGAAAGAATAATTCCAATTATTTTCAAAAATACTATTTCTACTTCGAAAATTTATTACACATTTAATTCAATGTGCTACTTGCCATTTCTTTATAATTAATTTGTAATTTTTTTTTAGCAATTTCTGATTTCGACACCAATATTTTGTTTCCAGTGTAAATGCTTTCAAAGAATTCTTTTAAAAAATAAATAAAAAACGGCTAAAAAAAACAACATTTCAGAGATTTTCCAAATAAAATATCTTACTGTAAGCATTTCTTGCAAGGCAATTTGCATCAAACAAGACATTTAACTCCATTTTTTCTTAAATTAAGCTTTAAATATATTTAGACAAATTTTAAGACCAATGCATTTGCTTTTGCACTTTAATAATATTTTAATATTTTTTTATATTCCCCCAAATTGTCATCAGATAATGAATCCAGATGTTTTACATTTTGGATGTTTTTAATTAAAGAATAATTCCAATTATTTTCAATGGATATTTATGTATTTAATTTACACGTACCTATATGTGAATTTATACACATTGATAGTATGTTCTGTCTTTAATTGTCTTTAATTTATAGTGATTAAAAACAGTTACAGTAAGAAATTGCAATAACAAATTACCCATAATATATACTGTGTGTGTGTGGGTGTGTATATATGTATATATATACACACACACACACACACACACACACATTAATCTACAGTATTTGTTCTGCCAGTATGAGATTTTTTTTTTCATGTTACAGTAATGAGAATTTGGAAATAAAATGTGCTTAATTATCATTTAAAGGTCTTAATGCTTCTTACATAAGCTAATAATCTTTTATTACTTGTATTATTTTGGGGTGAGATATGATTTGCACGTTCACCCAAACATACTGTGGCAGAGATAGTGGGTTTCCGACTGAGAAATCAAACCTAGTGTGACGACAGCCTCTAGGAAGCTGCTGTACTGGACTATAGTTTGATTTATTACTTTCCTCTCCTGCAGGAGTTTGTGGAGAACAGCAGAAAGTCAATGACGGTGGAGGAGCGGGGGCGCAGCAAGCGCGCCCGTCCCAAGGAAGAGGTAGAGTTGACGGAGGTTAAGGCCATGGTGAGTGGTGACGTGGGCGTGGCAGAGGCGGAGTGGCAGGACTTGCAAGAGTTCCACCTGTACTACCTGCTGCTGTGTGTGCTGATGGACTGGGCCCTATCGGAGCACACACTGGTGCTCTGCCTCACACAAGACATGATCATCTTCCTCTCTGTCTGCCTGCCCACCTCCACCCTCTTTTTCCTGGTCACATTACTCCAGAACACGCCGGTGGCTGCTGCTGCTGCTGCATGCTGACTAACGCTTCCTCACCTCCTTCATCAATCTATCATTTCATCTATCCTTTCTATGCATCGCACTAACAGAGCATGAACTTCTATTTTTCTATCTGTGGATTATTATTATTATTATTATTATTTGTTTTATCTTTTTTCATTCCTTTCTTGCCTCTTCTTTTTTATTGACTGTCTTGAACTCATATGGCAGCTATAAACTGTACTTGTATATCCGTTGCCTTAAAATCACCATGTTGCTATTTGGAGGAAAGATAATTGAAACTGCTAAGCTGGAAAAACAAGAGGAGTAGAGAAAAGGAAAGATATTATCTCTCACGCTGATGGTCATATTTTCCACAACTACCAATTAGCAAATTGCTGAACAATGGAAACTTGTGCAGTTTCACTATCAAAATTATAAGTGGGTCAGGAAGAACACAGTTTGTTTGGTAGCATAAGATTAGGACTGACTGTATATGGGTTGTTGACATGAAATGTTAATCATTTCTGTGTGACGTTCCTCAAATTGACTAGTCAGTGTATTGTAGGATGACTAGTCAGTTTGAAAGAAAACCATCTGACCCTGATCACTCACTAATTGACAATTCATGCTTTATTTAAAGGGTTAGTTCACCGTTTCGTAGTGATGTCCTTTTTATAAGACTAAAAAAACCCAGTTGCCATCTAGTGAAACACAGTATTAATAATGTCTAGAATCACTGTTTTTATTATGTCAATTTTTCATAACAAACCTTTTTTTAATGGGTTTTCTTTGCGTTTATGAGAACCCCACATACTGCAGTGCAGCACTTGTTCTTTTTGTCTCATTTAATTCAAATAAGGAAGCATCTACGCTTTTTTTTCTTAATTAGCAAAAAAGAAAAAAAAAATGCTTGGTTGTGTTATTTTACTAAAATAACGTTACCATGCCTGAAAATGAGGCATGAAATTACACTTGTGTCTAAAAAGGTTGGTTGGTTTCCCTCCAGTGGTGGTAATTTTAGTTTGTTTCTGAGTTGCGATAAAACTGTAAAAGTCCAATTTTCCTGCTGTGACTGTTAGTGCTGATAGAAACTGGGTCTGGTTACCTTAAACTGTGAGGAAGACATTAATTGTTTCTGACTACAGTCCACAGTTGCTGTATACGCCGTATGAGTGACATTACAACAAAAAGCACATGCAAACAACAACAGTTCAGTTACACTACTAGACGATTGGAATGGTTTCGATTTTTTGATTTTCTCTTTTGCTCACCAAGGCTGCATTTATTTGATCAAAAATATAGTAAAAACGGTTATATTGAAATTTATTACAGTTTATTAGAAATAGACATTTTTATTTTAAATATATTTTCAAATATAATTTATCCTTATGATGGATTTTCAGCATTATTGCTCCAGTCTTCAGTGTCCCACGATCTGTTAGAAATCATTCTAATATGCCGATTTGATGTTCAGGAAACATTGCTTATTATTATCAATGTTGAAAACAGTTGTGCTGCTTAAGTTTTATTGTGTAAACTATGATTACATTTGACCAAGTTTCTTGATTGATGAATAGGAAGTTCAAAAGAACAGCATTTATTCCATTTTTATCTAATCATTTTTTCTAATTCAAACCTTTTGTATAGTATTGAATCATGGTTTCCACAAAAATATGAAGCATCAAAACATGTATTCAACATTAATAATAATAATAAGTTTCTTGAGCAGCAAATCAGCATATCACAGAGATGAATTAATGATAGCTGTAAAACATTTATCGTTATAATCATCTTCTAGCGCATTCAATATAGAGATGTTTCATAAATGTTTAAAGAAAATCTTCTCTGTCAACAAAATTGTCTTTTAAATGCTTGACGCTGCAGTTCCTGGTTAAGCAACCCATAGTTTTATCAGGTAACATTAACTTGATGACTGAACAAGTAGGTTGTGTTTTAAAGATGAATGGTGGAACTTGCCTTTTAGGGTGAATCTCACAAAAACGTCACCCCAAAATCAAAAGAAAAAAAATGTTTTGCATAAAGAAAATTAGAACCATTAAAGTTATTTGTAATTGTGACATTATTTTCATGAAAATCTGAAGGGAAATGTGCTTAATTTTCACTACTGTTATTATTTTAAATATTTTTTTTGCCTATTACTATATTATTATAAAATAATTTGTGTAATTGAACAAAATTGATGTAATTTAGTTTAACAGCATAAAAATACAATTTAAAACACACACATGCACACACACACACACACACATATATATATATATATATATTTCAGTACATATACACTACAATGCAGTAATGATGATTGTGCTTTTTTTTTTACAATAATGTCAACAATGCAAAAAGAAATCAAAAAATATTTTGTTTATGCAAAAAAAAGGTTTTGTGAGATACATCTTTTGATGCTGAACTAAGGTCAGCTAAGATCAG
The DNA here is from genome assembly GCF_001515645.1 of Sinocyclocheilus grahami. Taxonomy (NCBI): domain Eukaryota; kingdom Metazoa; phylum Chordata; class Actinopteri; order Cypriniformes; family Cyprinidae; genus Sinocyclocheilus; species Sinocyclocheilus grahami. The sequence continues at coordinate 1,116,340 of NW_015505268.1, read as the reverse complement.
TTTTTTGGACTCAGAGGGTTTGAACTTAGGGATTTGGACCGGAAAACTGACCTTACAATGGGCATTTACTGCCTGAGAAGGTTTTTTTTTACGGACTCCTGTGTCATATTCACTGGAACAGGATCTTTTTGGCCTCAGACATCATCTTTGGCTCACAACTCCACTTTATATTGCCAAATGTGCACAGAAGGAAATGTAAGAAGTGCACAGACTCTCTCGTATGCTACCTGGTAGAAAACCGGTTGGCTTTTGTTTTTGTTCACAGCCTTTTTCTTCTTTCTCTAAATCACTGAAAGCATCTCAGTAACAGCCGTGACTTCTCTAGTCCTGTCAGTGTGTATTAGAAAGAGACAGATGAGCTATGCTTAGAGGCAAGCTAGTAAACCCATAACCACTGTATACACACACACACACACACACACACACACACACACGACCTGCATGCTCCTGACCTGGGACTTTTCTAACTCTTTAAAACAATGAGCCATTTTTGTAGGAACGTGAACTGTTTGGCATTAGAATACATGTGACTTAACACTGATAGAACAATAGCTTTATTATGCGACAAGCCACTGTTTTTTTTTCGAGATGAGATTGTGAGTCTATTTCTCCTCTTCATTTTGGGAAACTGTGCTTCTGTTCACGTGTCACACGGGGGAATAGGCCGATTCTGTTATCGGATACAGTCATGGATAGGCAATACATCAGTTTACTCCTCTGGTGTGATATTAGCTATTAGCTCTTACCTGCAGTAAAGTTGTTTGTAACATTGAACTAAGTTTTTGTTGGTTTGTTTGATTTTTATATTTATGATTTCATATGTATCCTGTTTTTTAAAGTAATAAAATGGGGGAAAAAATGACAATGTTTCTTCAGATGTGTCGGATGTTCGAACAGACTTCACCCTGGAAAGCTGAAGTGAAAGTTTATTTTTTTAAGTTTTTTATTATTATGTGCATTTTTTGGCTTTATATCATATCAGTCTGTGAACTGTGCATGATGCTGATAATATAGGCATGCATGTGATATATATATACAGTAGAAGTGCAGTAGAAAATCTTTCAAAACTAAAAGAAAACAATAAAAGTCTCCAATTTAAAAACAAATATTTGCTGAAGAAATTACATGTACACATTCAAAAGCTTGTGGTTGGTAAGTTTTCTAAAAAGTTGTTGAAAAAAAGTCTTCATCAATGCTGCAATTGTTTGATAACAAATACAGTAAAACAGCAATATTGTGAAATAATATTACAATGTAAAATACCTGTTTTCCGTTTGAATATATTTTAATTGCTGTGATGGCAAAGCTGAATTATTTAGCATCATTCTAATATACTGATTTGCTGCTAAAAATATTTGTTATTATCAGTGTTATAAACCGTTTATTCAGCTTAATATTTTAGTGGAAAATTTGACAAGCCTTTACTATCACTTTTGATCAATTTAATGTGGCCTTGCAGAATTGAAGTATTAATTAATTTATAATTATAGATATTACTGACCCCAAACTTTTGAACAGTAGTGTAGTTGCTTATGCATATCAGTCCAAATAAATAGGGCCTCAACATGCCCAATACTAAGATCAGTGCTGCTTTCTTGCTGATAAAATGACCATTTTGGTCAAACCATTTATGCAGTGTCTTTGCTATCATTTCCTCACCTTCATATCATTCTGATAAAAGCACTAAAAAGTTGCTGATACACATTTGTTTTTTTTTGCAAATGATATTTGTGTTTGGTCTTTTCCTCGTCATATATCCACTCATTATATAGCTTTGGAAGACTTGCAATATGGTTAAATAGATTAATTTATTGTGCCATCTCCATTCACTTTCATTAAATGGAAAAGAACTTATACTTGTGGGTTTGGAACAACATGAGGGTGAATAAATGTTGAGGAGTTCGTTTTCTTTAGTGTTTCTCACTCAGCATTCAAGGCTTCAGCACATGCATCAAGAGCTTATGTTTGATGTCTTATACCTCCTCTTCATCCTCACTAGCCAGGGTGTCCAACTCTTTGTCTTTGCACTGGACTTGTTCAGCTTTGTATGCTTTCCGTAAGTTCTCCAGCTCTTTAATCTCAGCATGGAGGCGTTCCAGATGTGCAGCACGACGGTTCTGTAGCAGCTTCATGGGCAGTGGGTTCATATCGTTGAAGGCAATGCTTGTCAGCTTCCTGGGGACGAGAAAGAGGAGGTATATTGAGATTGAAACTCCAGCGATGAATTAGCTGCTCTGTTTATTTCCTGCAGAAACCTGTGGTTTGGAAAAACTCTCCCCAAGCCAGCTTTTCTTCATTGTTTTTTTTGAAACGATGCCATGCACTGGAAACAGGAATGAGCAGGTGTGTGCGCACAGTATCAGGGGCATACATTTGAAAATAGCCACACCACAGAGGCATCTGACCCATATTCTGTTTCTAACAGATGCAGGCTGCTTTGTTTTGACTATGGCTCAATGAATTATTTATGGTGATGTCTGACTATTGCAAAAATAACTACACTGTCACTGTCTACAACACCAGGAGCTCCAGAGAGAAACAGAGATCTGTTGAATTAGTAGCACGTTTATGAAGTAATATATTTACTGTATATATATATATATATATGTAATATACTTACTGTATGCATATAGTATAAATTTTGATTGACTAATATATACTATTTAAATTACAATTGTAAAAAAAGATTTTGATTATGCATCATTGTTTTATATTTTTAACTAATCATAAACAATACATTATAATACCTGCTTATATCTTTAAAGAGTGAAGTCTTTTAAAAAAAGTGTTGTGGTAAAATTCATTATACTCCTTTAAAGTTGTAACCATGGATAATACATTATATCCTATAGCATAAGGCATGAATACATTTACTGTATAATGCTTAAATACTTTTAGAATGCATCAAATGCAGAATAATATTACTATTCCATACTGTAGAAGAGCATGTTAGTTCATTATATATACAGTATTCTGTATGTATATTTTATGTTACTCTTGCTCTTTTGTTTCTCTCTCTGTACTTTCTCTCTTGGATTTTCTCTCTTCCATTTGCTATCCTTCATCTTACCTTCCATCTGCAATGGTGTAGGGGAAGATGCGGAGATACTGGTACATCTCAACACTGTCATCGATCTTTAAGATGATTTCCTCTTTGTATTTGAAAAGAGCCAATGCATAGCGAAATATCACCTGTGAAACATGAACGAGGGATTTGGGTCAATGTCGTGTCCTCTATTTGGCCTGTAGGCTTGTAATTTTTAAAAATGATGGGAAATGTAGGTCTTTTACACAACTGGATTAGGGTCAAAATGAGGGTAATCATATTACAAACAAAACTATTATTATTAGAGACCCAGGTATTGATCTATACAGCATCTCCCCAGAATGCTTTACAGTACCTTGATGCCCTCATACAGGAAGGCGTCCCATACTTTAAACAGTATGCGTGTAGGCAGACTCTCAACGAACAACACCAGAAACCATTCAACAGTGATGAGTGATACGTCTACTTTTAGCGCTTCCAGATGAGCCGTGAGTCGAGGCAGCTTCTCAGACATGAGGTCCTTTAGCACACGCTGGTCAGCCTGGAGAGATTGGAAGAAGAAAGATTGAAAAATATTTCACTACTTGCTTCCAAACATTTAAAAACGGTAGTGTATAATAGTCTGAGACCATACTGAAAATCTGGGATTGAAAACTAAATCTGAACCATTTAAATAAGCAGCAAGTTTTAGGATTAATGCAGAGTTCCCACCTGACAGCCCACCAGGTCTTTAGTGTAGTAATGGGGAGGCATGATGTAGTCCACAATCACTACCAAGCACCAGAAGGCATCTTCCTCATCCTGTAGTACCAGCAGAGCAATGGCTGCCAGTCTGCACACAGTGGCATCGATGGTGTTATTTACCTTTCTTTTTGCATATAGATATTGTGGCCCTTACAGTGAACCTACATCTAACTCAGAATGTTGTTGATCAACAAATGACCAGCAGATGTCAGTACAATACATGTTATGGTATTAAATCGTTTGTATGCAGTTTTTAGCATGGTAGATGAGGCAACTATTACTTTGCATGCCATTTCTGTGTCACTTACCACATAGCTTTGGTAAGCATTGTGAAAATAAGCATTTTGAAGTCGTATTTTGTGTTGGCTAGTGTATTTTATATATTAACATTGAGATTTATGTTCAATATTTAGACTTAAATTAAATGATACATTTAATATATTTATATTAAAGGGGTCCTATTATGGTCTTTCACAAAGTCTTGATTTTGTTTTGGGGGTGTACTAGAACAGGCTCTCATACTAGGTTGTTCGAAAAACACATTATTTTTCACATATTTTACATTATTACAACACCTCTCTCCCCAGTCTGGCATCAACGGCTCGAATAGTTCCTGTATCAAATGAAGGCCCGCACAACATGTGCTGTGATTGGTTAGCTGTGCCAGTGTGTGCTGTGATTGGCAGCACTCGGCGCCTGGTCGGGAATTGTCATGCCTCTTACCATAGCCGCTGAATATTGCATCAATATCAAATCAATTTGAGCACGATTTAAACCCGGATGATTGTAACCACTAGAGACCCAGGTATTGATCTATACAGCATCTCCCCAGAATGCTTTACAGTACCTTGATGCCCTCATACAGGAAGGCGTCCCATACTTTAAACAGTATGCGTGTAGGCAGACTCTCAACGAACAACACCAGAAACCATTCAACAGTGATGAGTGATACGTCTACTTTTAGCGCTTCCAGATGAGCCGTGAGTCGAGGCAGCTTCTCAGACATGAGGTCCTTTAGCACACGCTGGTCAGCCTGGAGAGATTGGAAGAAGAAAGATTGAAAAATATTTCACTACTTGCTTCCAAACATTTAAAAACGGTAGTGTATAATAGTCTGAGACCATACTGAAAATCTGGGATTGAAAACTAAATCTGAACCATTTAAATAAGCAGCAAGTTTTAGGATTAATGCAGAGTTCCCACCTGACAGCCCACCAGGTCTTTAGTGTAGTAATGGGGAGGCATGATGTAGTCCACAATCACTACCAAGCACCAGAAGGCATCTTCCTCATCCTGTAGTACCAGCAGAGCAATGGCTGCCAGTCTGCACACAGTGGCATCGATGGTGTTATTTACCTTTCTTTTTGCATATAGATATTGTGGCCCTTACAGTGAACCTACATCTAACTCAGAATGTTGTTGATCAACAAATGACCAGCAGATGTCAGTACAATACATGTTATGGTATTAAATCGTTTGTATGCAGTTTTTAGCATGGTAGATGAGGCAACTATTACTTTGCATGCCATTTCTGTGTCACTTACCACATAGCTTTGGTAAGCATTGTGAAAATAAGCATTTTGAAGTCATATTTTGTGTTGGCTAGTGTATTTTATATATTAACATTGAGATTTATGTTCAATATTTAGACTTAGATTAAATGATACATTTAATATATTTATATTAAAGGGGTCCTATTATGGTCTTTCACAAAGTCTTGATTTTGTTTTGGGGGTGTACTAGAACAGGCTCTCATACTAGGTTGTTCGAAAAACACATTATTTTTCACATATTTTACATTATTACAACACCTCTCTCCCCAGTCTGGCATCAACGGCTCGAATAGTTCCTGTATCAAATGAAGGCCCGCACAACATGTGCTGTGATTGGTTAGCTGTGCCAGTGTGTGCTGTGATTGGCAGCACTCGGCGCCTGGTCGGGAATTGTCATGCCTCTTACCATAGCCGCTGAATATTGCATCAATATCAAATCAATTTGAGCGTGATTTAAACCCGGATGATTGTAACCACTCTAAGTTTGTCTGCCTTGGGAAAGCTAGCGTGTCTCTGACATAGTGATAACACTCGTTGCCTTCTCTAGTGCAGCTCAACCAGGTCTCGTCTCATTGGTCAATATTTGTGATATCACAAATCCCGGAAAATATGCGTTGTAGTCCAAACGAGTCGTTCGTTGTAGTTTTTGAAAAGTGATTT
>NW_015505268.1:1106427-1109590 GCF_001515645.1 Sinocyclocheilus grahami | reverse complement strand
CTCCGACATAGTGATAACACTCGTTGCCTTCTCTAGTGCAGCTCAACCAGGTCTCGTCTCATTGGTCAATATTTGTGATATCACAAATCCCGGAAAATATGCGTTGTAGTCCAAACGAGTCGTTCGTTGTAGTTTTTGAAAAGTGATTTCTGTTAAATAAAATATCTCCTTTTGAAGTGGACTTTGAGCTTTGTAACTTCGCAGATCTTTTTTATGCTCAAACAGCAACATTACAGACCAACTAACGTTGAAAAAGTGAAAAAGCATAATAGGACCCCTTTAATATAAATGAAATAGTTTAAATTATATAATAATTACATTTTAACTTAATAAGGGGGGAAAAAAGTTGAGAATCTGAGACCACACTTAAAATCAGCACGTTTTAATAAATAAATTATTTAATAAATAAGATACTGACTTCTTTCAAAAATTATATTATATTTTACATTATATAAGATATTATTAATTATAACATTGAAATAAATTATATAATATATTTAATACATTTTATATTTAAAATACATTTATTTTAAATGATTAAATAAAGACATTTTTATAAAGTGGTTAGTAGTAAATCTGCCAAAATTTGGCACTTTTTATTTTTTTGTAACATGCATTATATTAAATTATTATATTTTAAATTTTTTTTATGTAAAATTGTGACCCTGGATCACAAATCCAGTCATAAGTCACATGGGTATATTTGTAGCAATAACCAAAAATACATTGTATGGGTCAAAATCATTAAGTACAGGTCATGTTTCATGAAGATTAGTAATATGCATTGCTAAGAACTTCATTTGTACAACTTTAAAGGAGATTTTCTGAATATTTAGATTTTTTTTGCACCCTCAGATTCCAGATTTTCAAATAGTTGTATCTCAGCCAAATATTGTCCTGAATTTCTGAAAATCTCAATTTAAAAAAAGACTGACCTTCATCACTGGTTTTGTGGTCCCGGGTCACATTTGGCATTTTTTGTTCTTTGTAACATACCCAATTCCCCTTTTTTTTTTTTTTAAACAAAAGTGGCCTGTTCAGTCTAAAAGCTCTTGTGATAGGCCATTACTTGTACTACTCACATTAGTTCTATAATCACCTCTAATCAAAGCCAATTCTATTTTTATATCTATGGAGGCTAATTACCTGTTGAGTCCCTGCACGTAGCCGATGGTAGGGTTTTGCCAAGAGAACGCCTGCAGAACTCTCTCCAGCTTCTGAATCAAGGGGCTTGAAGGAGGGGAAAAGTATTGATTGGAGGTCAGCGTACGATCCAGGTCCAGCTGAATCTGTCTGGGCACCAGGTGAGGCGATGTTCTGCTCTTCTCGCACAGTTCCTGATAGCGGTCGGGTTGACGCTCTTTTAGAGACTTGGTCCTAGTCTGTATAATAAAGCGCCAAACCCTCGCACGGTACTCGCGTGGTAAGCCCGTCCGGAGGAGATTCTTCAGTTCTGTGGATGAAGACAGTTCTCCTTCAGGGCGTCCAAACAGGAGCTGAGCGCAACGAGCCAACAATGGCCCGTCGCATTCCTCCTGGTTCAGCAGGGCTTGGGATCGAATCTCCAGAGCCTGGATCTTAGCAAGGAGCTTCAGGTCCTCAATTTTGTAGTCCATTGCAATCGTAAATCCATATTCATCGTAATCCCTGTGGAATGTCGGGAACTGTGAGTTCCAACATAAATAGAACTCTGACAAACATTTATATGGGGAAAATATTTGTGATTTAAGGCCTGCTGACAGCAAGACTCCACAGACGAAAAGAACAGGGTGAATAAATTATGACATCATTTGTATTTGGGGTAAACTGATGGGACTGTTTACCTGATTGAGTTTAGTTTGACGGCAGTCCTCAGGTCTGACCGAACTGCATCCTTAACCACCTTCTTGACCACTTCTCTCTGCTCTGGATTCAATTCCTTACTATCCTGGAGCTTCTGGAGGATTCCCAGGTATCTGCTTTCCATCTGACAGCTGTTGGCCTCCAGAACAGCACACTGACACACACACAGTAACATTATTAAATCCAATTTTCAAACACTTCTTGATGTTTACTATCTCAGATTACCATCGCAAATGGTTCTGACCAATTTTAAAGCGCTTATATTATAAAAATGTAATTTTGTCTTGATCTTTTGATATGGAAGTGAACACACTCTAACTTTCAAAACACTATTCTCTCAGTTCACGAAGAGCCATTTAGTGTTTAGATTAGCCAATCAGTACAAAGGGTAAAGACAGTAGCAAAAAAATTTTTTGGTGCAAGAAACCGTGACTGAAAAATAGTTTACCTTTACTATCAGACTTTGCTCCTGTTCGCAACTTTTTCTCCAAAGTGTCGTCAGATGATAGATCTCAGAGTTTAGGTACTGGTTCTGAGTTTTATGTGCCTTCAAATCATCCTGAAATAGAAATATGATCACATTTTGGCTTGGTGTAAAGTTGCAATCATGCTTGGCACAGTCATTTTAGAAGCATAAAATGCAGATAAACTGCTCATAAATAATGCACATTTATATTATTAGTTATATATTAAAAAGTTTGGGGTTGGTAAGTTTTGTTGTATGTTTTTTTATGGAAGTCTCTTGCTGCATTTATATGATCAAAAATTCAGTAAAAAACAGTAATATTGTGAAATTTTATTAAAATTTTAAATAACTCTTTTCTATTTTAATGTATTTTTAAATGTAAGTTATTCCTGTGATGGAAAAGCTGAATTTTCAGTTTATTATTATCAATGTAGAAAACAGCTATACTGTGGTACCATACTAAAATTTTTGTGGAAACCATGATAATTTTTTCAGGATTCTTTGCTGATCAGAAAATGGAAAAGCTTTTATTTGAAATAGAATTCTTCTTTAAATGTTCGCCGGTTCCCGCCTCCTCCTTCCCGACCTACGAACGTTGTTACATTGGTGCCGAAACCCGGGAGGAAGGAGGGACACGCTGCCAGAGATCCCTCGCCACTGTGGTGAGTCCGCAGTGCCATCGAGCATGGCGGAGCAGTCTGCCGCCATGGAGGCTCAAGGCGGTGGGCTGGAGTGAGTTGCCGGGGGGGTGGACGAACTCGCTGCCGTCCGCCTGGGATGTGGAGGGACGGCTGCCGTCCGTGAGGGAGCGGAGGAGTCGCCGCCGTTCGCCTGAGGCCGGAGCCTGCTGCCATC
>NW_015505268.1:1106062-1106401 GCF_001515645.1 Sinocyclocheilus grahami | reverse complement strand
TGCCGGCCGCCTGGGCTGTGGAGGGACGGCTGCCGTCCGTGAGGGAGCGGAGGAGTCGCCGCCGTGCGCCTGAGGCCGGAGCCTGCTGCCATCTGCCATGATGGGGAGGAGCAGGGAACGGGGGACTCCTGCCGGCTGAATAGCCCTCCATCCACAGAGGGCTATCCAGTGCCGCCGCCAGGCATCGCGGAAGAGTTTACCCAGCTGGTGGAGGGCCGAGTGGCAGTGTGTCTGGGAACCGGAACAAGATTTATTAATTTTTTTCTCTTGTCTCTGTCTCTCCTCATCCTTCCGTCTCCTTTTCTCTCGCCTCGTCTGTCTGTCCTTACCCCCAGGTAC
>NW_015505268.1:1093437-1104719 GCF_001515645.1 Sinocyclocheilus grahami | reverse complement strand
GACATAGTGATAACACTCGTTGCCTTCTCTAGTGCAGCTCAACCAGGTCTCGTCTCATTGGTCAATATTTGTGATATCACAAATCCCGGAAAATATGCGTTGTAGTCCAAACGAGTCGTTCGTTGTAGTTTTTGAAAAGTGATTTCTGTTAAATAAAATATCTCCTTTTGAAGTGGACTTTGAGCTTTGTAACTTCGCAGATCTTTTTTATGCTCAAACAGCAACATTACAGACCAACTAACGTTGAAAAAGTGAAAAAGCATAATAGGACCCCTTTAATATAAATGAAATAGTTTAAATTATATAATAATTACATTTTAACTTAATAAGGGGGGAAAAAAGTTGAGAATCTGAGACCACACTTAAAATCAGCACGTTTTAATAAATAAATTATTTAATAAATAAGATACTGACTTCTTTCAAAAATTATATTATATTTTACATTATATAAGATATTATTAATTATAACATTGAAATAAATTATATAATATATTTAATACATTTTATATTTAAAATACATTTATTTTAAATGATTAAATAAAGACATTTTTATAAAGTGGTTAGTAGTAAATCTGCCAAAATTTGGCACTTTTTATTTTTTTGTAACATGCATTATATTAAATTATTATATTTTAAATTTTTTTTATGTAAAATTGTGACCCTGGATCACAAATCCAGTCATAAGTCACATGGGTATATTTGTAGCAATAACCAAAAATACATTGTATGGGTCAAAATCATTAAGTACAGGTCATGTTTCATGAAGATTAGTAATATGCATTGCTAAGAACTTCATTTGTACAACTTTAAAGGAGATTTTCTGAATATTTAGATTTTTTTTGCACCCTCAGATTCCAGATTTTCAAATAGTTGTATCTCAGCCAAATATTGTCCTGAATTTCTGAAAATCTCAATTTAAAAAAAGACTGACCTTCATCACTGGTTTTGTGGTCCCGGGTCACATTTGGCATTTTTTGTTCTTTGTAACATACCCAATTCCCCTTTTTTTTTTTTTTTAAACAAAAGTGGCCTGTTCAGTCTAAAAGCTCTTGTGATAGGCCATTACTTGTACTACTCACATTAGTTCTATAATCACCTCTAATCAAAGCCAATTCTATTTTTATATCTATGGAGGCTAATTACCTGTTGAGTCCCTGCACGTAGCCGATGGTAGGGTTTTGCCAAGAGAACGCCTGCAGAACTCTCTCCAGCTTCTGAATCAAGGGGCTTGAAGGAGGGGAAAAGTATTGATTGGAGGTCAGCGTACGATCCAGGTCCAGCTGAATCTGTCTGGGCACCAGGTGAGGCGATGTTCTGCTCTTCTCGCACAGTTCCTGATAGCGGTCGGGTTGACGCTCTTTTAGAGACTTGGTCCTAGTCTGTATAATAAAGCGCCAAACCCTCGCACGGTACTCGCGTGGTAAGCCCGTCCGGAGGAGATTCTTCAGTTCTGTGGATGAAGACAGTTCTCCTTCAGGGCGTCCAAACAGGAGCTGAGCGCAACGAGCCAACAATGGCCCGTCGCATTCCTCCTGGTTCAGCAGGGCTTGGGATCGAATCTCCAGAGCCTGGATCTTAGCAAGGAGCTTCAGGTCCTCAATTTTGTAGTCCATTGCAATCGTAAATCCATATTCATCGTAATCCCTGTGGAATGTCGGGAACTGTGAGTTCCAACATAAATAGAACTCTGACAAACATTTATATGGGGAAAATATTTGTGATTTAAGGCCTGCTGACAGCAAGACTCCACAGACGAAAAGAACAGGGTGAATAAATTATGACATAATTTGTATTTGGGGTAAACTGATGGGACTGTTTACCTGATTGAGTTTAGTTTGACGGCAGTCCTCAGGTCTGACCGAACTGCATCCTTAACCACCTTCTTGACCACTTCTCTCTGCTCTGGATTCAATTCCTTACTATCCTGGAGCTTCTGGAGGATTCCCAGGTATCTGCTTTCCATCTGACAGCTGTTGGCCTCCAGAACAGCACACTGACACACACACAGTAACATTATTAAATCCAATTTTCAAACACTTCTTGATGTTTACTATCTCAGATTACCATCGCAAATGGTTCTGACCAATTTTAAAGCGCTTATATTATAAAAATGTAATTTTGTCTTGATCTTTTGATATGGAAGTGAACACACTCTAACTTTCAAAACACTATTCTCTCAGTTCACGAAGAGCCATTTAGTGTTTAGATTAGCCAATCAGTACAAAGGGTAAAGACAGTAGCAAAAAAATTTTTTGGTGCAAGAAACCGTGACTGAAAAATAGTTTACCTTTACTATCAGACTTTGCTCCTGTTCGCAACTTTTTCTCCAAAGTGTCGTCAGATGATAGATCTCAGAGTTTAGGTACTGGTTCTGAGTTTTATGTGCCTTCAAATCATCCTGAAATAGAAATATGATCACATTTTGGCTTGGTGTAAAGTTGCAATCATGCTTGGCACAGTCATTTTAGAAGCATAAAATGCAGATAAACTGCTCATAAATAATGCACATTTATATTATTAGTTATATATTAAAAAGTTTGGGGTTGGTAAGTTTTGTTGTATGTTTTTTTATGGAAGTCTCTTGCTGCATTTATATGATCAAAAATTCTGTAAAAAACAGTAATATTGTGAAATATTATTACAATTTTAAATAACTCTTTTCTATTTTAATGTATTTTTAAATGTAAGTTATTCCTGTGATGGAAAAGCTGAATTTTCAGTTTATTATTATCAATGTAGAAAACAGCTATACTGTGGTACCATACTAAAATTTTTGTGGAAACCATGATAATTTTTTCAGGATTCTTTGCTGATCAGAAAATGGAAAAGCTTTTATTTGAAATAGAATTCTTCTTTAAATGTTCGCCGGTTCCCGCCTCCTCCTTCCCGACCTACGAACGTTGTTACATTGGTGCCGAAACCCGGGAGGAAGGAGGGACACGCTGCCAGAGATCCCTCGCCACTGTGGTGAGTCCGCAGTGCCATCGAGCATGGCGGAGCAGTCTGCCGCCATGGAGGCTCAAGGCGGTGGGCTGGAGTGAGTTGCCGGGGGGGTGGACGAACTCGCTGCCGTCCGCCTGGGATGTGGAGGGACGGCTGCCGTCCGTGAGGGAGCGGAGGAGTCGCCGCCGTTCGCCTGAGGCCGGAGCCTGCTGCCATCTGCCATGATGGGGAGGAGCAGGGAACGGGGGACTCCTGCCGGCTGAATAGCCCTCCATCCACAGAGGGCTATCCAGTGCCGCCGCCAGGCATCGCGGAAGAGTTTACCCAGCTGGTGGAGGGCCAAGTGGCAGTGTGTCTGGGAACCGGAACAAGATTTATTTATTTTTTTCTCTTGTCTCTGTCTCTCCTCATCCTTCCGTCTCCTTTTCTCTCGCCTCGTCTGTCTGTCCTTACCCCCAGGTACTCCACGGCCGCCGTGATCGGCTCTCCCAGAGGGGGGAGTAGAGCGCAGTCTCGTGAGTACCCCCCGGCCTGCGAGGGGCAATGGGGGTATGTGACGAGAGGGGCGGGGCTGAGAGCCGTGGGAACGGAGCGAGGCCAGTGGAGTAAATGCTAATGCACGACACCTGCGCCACTCAGTCCCACGAATGAGCTCCAGAAGGATAAGAGGAGGAGTGACGACAGTGTTGGACGAGAGAGGACTAGGCCTGGATTTTATTTTGTGTTTTGGTTCTGTTTGTGTGCGACAGTCATCCGCGAGGGGCTGTCGCGCTGTTTTGTGTTTATTTTATTATTAAAGTTTTCTTTAAATGTTTGCCGGTTCCCGCCTCCTTCTTCCCGAACTACAAACTGTGTTACAATATTGTAATACCATATATTTGTATGTAAAAATGCTGTATTTTCTCACTTTCAAATTCTCATTCTCGATTGTTAGCTGTTTTAAGGCCTCTGATTGCAGCCCATTGGTGCACTGCTGGTCTTCCCCACAGACTGCTAACTTCTCAGACAGCTTCACTATTACTTCCTGTTTGGCCTGATTCTTGTGCATCAGGAGCTGGACGCTCTCCTGGAGTTCGGCGATATGGGCGTCCCTCTGGTTCAGATCCCTCCGTAGGTTCTCGTTCTCTTGCTGCAGGGACTCCAGATGGTCTTGCAGTTCGGCCGCACGCTGCTCGCCGTGTCTGAGGAGCTCCAAGCGCTCCTGCTCTCCCTCAGCGGCTAGAAACTGAGCACAGGTGCGCTTCTCCAGCTGAGCAGCTTCTAGCACCTTATGTAACAGCAACACCAACTCCTGACAACACATACATATGTGACTTTCAGTTGATTAATCTTATATGAGAAGCTGAAGTGGTTATTAACTTTCTCACTTTACCTTCTGCGCTTTGACCTCTTCTGCCAGGTAAAGTTTTTCATGTTGAAGTCGAGATGTGTCCTTGAGCTCCAGTGATGTGGACTTTTCTTTGCTACTCTTTCTGATTGGTGAAATGGTGGAGAGATCATGCTCAGACCTGGCATTAGCAGGGGATTCTGGGCTTTGAGATGAACTGGATGTAGGAACCGCTAAAGCTAAGGAGGACGGTGGTCATGAGCATCTAAATTTGAAACAATTGTTTATTATTTTTCTAGTGAGAAAGTTGTGGTTCTTACTGGATGTCTTAGATGAGGGTGTTTTTTGTTTGTCAGTTGAGTCATCAATATGGAAAACACTTTGTCTAATTTCCTGTGAGTGCCGGTTACGGAAACTGTGCACTGTGTTCCTGTAAATCAAGCATAGAGAAACCACTGAAGAATTCATTAGCAATAATAACATTTCGCTCCCTTGGTGACGTGGCAAAGGGATCTCATTATAATATTACCGCCCCTTAATCTGTAAGTTTCCACCCACGGCGCCATTATTGTGTTTTCGCAAGCGATGACGGTGTACCAGCTCTAATGCCATAGTGAAAGTTTGAGCAAATCATACTAACTGTTCTGCCTTTGTCTGCACAGACGAGCACAGAACACTATTTAGAGTCCCTGCCTCAGAGGAGACAAGAGAGCAGTGGATTTATTGATTTATTTAATGTATATTGCTGCTGCCACACAGATCTAAAATAAACATGCAACTTATTTCCCAGCAGTTTACCTTCACAGACATAACCGACTGTTTTTTGTAACTCGTGTGTTTTTAACATAAACTTGTGTGTGAATGAGAACTTAGTTTAGTACTCACATGCTGTGACAGCTGCTTTCTGTCCATGTGCTTTGGATGTGTGCTCTCAGAAAACCATATATCAGAAGTTTCAACTCATATTGTTTAAAATGCATGATTTCAGTGCGATAAACATGATAATCAGAAACAGAACATATGTTTTTAGCAGGTACTAGCTGTAATGGCGCAGCTCTATTCTGGAAAAGGGGGCGGGGAGCAGCAGCTCATTTGCATTTAAAGAGACAAGCTCGAAAAACAGCGTGTTTCTGCTTCCACTCAAAATAGGCATTTTCAAAATGATATAATAAATGATCTATTTTGAGCTGAAACTTCACAGACACATTCTGGGGACACCAGAAACTTATATTACATATTGTAAAAAGGGGCATAATATGTCTCCTATAAATTAACAGAGGACATTGTGGTCTCTAGACATGTCTTGGTCTCTTTAATTTAAGTCTGTAGGGTTTAATTGCACAATGCGCATCTTATTAACCATCAGATAAAAGTCTAATCAAAGCCTACTGGATTATATCTGATAGGCCTTATATCTGAATTTCTAAGGCCTGTAAATTATCAACATCAAACTTTTCTGCAAAACCTGTTGTAAACAATCCACTACATTCCTTCAGTCATCTGATTGTTGTCTTCTAGTATCATTCTGAAAACTTCTTAGAAAAATCATGCTAAAATTGTAAGGATTTTGAGGAATGTTTATTAACGTTCATCTCTCAGTCATCATTGTATGTTTTGCTCCAGAATAAAAACCACAAAGCTTTCACAAAACTAAGCATTTAAATATCATCTATCTTACTTAGAAATATTAGTAAGATTGGGAGATATATATAGAGTGACAATTGATATTTTAATGCATTTTATTTATATGCAGTCAGCTATACTTCAGAATTTTTTCTCAGATTGTTTTATTTTTTAACAGGCTCCTTTGTATGCTTATGTAATCAGTTTAATAATTTTTGACATTGAAAATGATGATGAAATAGTGTTTGACGTGATGTGTTTTATTCAGAAATAGAAGCAACTTCCCACTTTCATTGAGACCGATGTGAAACTAATATTACTTCCTAATCATATATTAGATAAACTATTTGGTACAATGCCCACATTATTCAGTGAACAAAACAAGCCCATATTTCTTGGTTTATTATTAAAATAAGTATTGCCTTTTATTATAACAATAATAATAAAATACTTTTTTCACTTACTAGGTTTAACTGCTGCCACACAGATCTAAAATAAACATGCAACTTATTTCCCAGCAGTTTACCTTCACAGACATAACCGACTGTTTTTTGTAACTCGTGTGTTTTTAACATAAACTTGTGTGTGAATGAGAACTTAGTTTAGTACTCACATGCTGTGACAGCTGCTTTCTGTCCATGTGCTTTGGATGTGTGCTCTCAGAAAACCATATATCAGAAGTTTCAACTCATATTGTTTAAAATGCATGATTTCAGTGCGATAAACATGATAATCAGAAACAGAACATATGTTTTTAGCAGGTACTAGCTGTAATGGCGCAGCTCTATTCTGGAAAAGGGGGCGGGGAGCAGCAGCTCATTTGCATTTAAAGAGACAAGCTCGAAAAACAGCGTGTTTCTGCTTCCACTCAAAATAGGCATTTTCAAAATGATATAATAAATGATCTATTTTGAGCTGAAACTTCACAGACACATTCTGGGGACACCAGAAACTTATATTACATATTGTAAAAAGGGGCATAATATGTCTCCTATAAATTAACAGAGGACATTGTGGTCTCTAGACATGTCTTGGTCTCTTTAATTTAAGTCTGTAGGGTTTAATTGCACAATGCGCATCTTATTAACCATCAGATAAAAGTCTAATCAAAGCCTACTGGATTATATCTGATAGGCCTTATATATGAATTTCTAAGGCCTGTAAATTATCAACATCAAACTTTTCTGCAAAACCTGTTGTAAACAATCCACTACATTCCTTCAGTCATCTGATTGTTGTCTTCTAGTATCATTCTGAAAACTTCTTAGAAAAATCATGCTAAAATTGTAAGGTTTTTGAGGAATGTTTATTAACGTTCATCTCTCAGTCATCATTGTATGTTTTGCTCCAGAATAAAAACCACAAAGCTTTCACAAAACTAAGCATTTAAATATCATCTATCTTACTTAGAAATATTAGTAAGATTGGGAGATATATATAGAGTGACAATTGATATTTTAATGCATTTTATTTATATGCAGTCAGCTATACTTCAGAATTTTTTCTCAGATTGTTTTATTTTTTAACAGGCTCATCAACATTACGGTCCAAAAATATAGACTAAACCCAATCCCTACCACTAAACCTAACCCTACCCATAATTTGTTATGGGTGTACTCACTTTTGTGGCCAGTGGCTTAGACATTAATGGCTGTGTGTTGAGTTATTTTGAGGGGACAGCAAATTTACACTGTTATACAAGCTGTACACTCACTACTTTACATTGTAGCAAAGTGTCATTTCTTCAGTGTTGTCACATGAAAAGATATAATAAAATATTTACAAAAATGTGAGGGGTGTACTCACATCTGTGAGATACTGTATGTATATATATATATATATATATATATATATATATATATATATATATATATATATTAGTCACTTTTTATCAATTTAATGAATACTTGCAGAATAAATGTATTTATTTCTTTAAAAAGAAAAATAATCTTACTGACCCTCAACTTTTGAATTGTAGAGTTAGAAAAAATAAAAAGCTTATAAAGAAAAATCAAGCTTATGCCAGTACAATGTTATTTTTGTTTTCTTCTCTATCTTGCTTTACCTATCTCTTTTCAAATGACAGAAAGAAACAATTTTGTTTAGCAGAGGGTGAGGTACATGTCCCAGCATGCCTGGAATTTCTAATAATCACATAAGTGCTGTTTAAAAGATCCGTATGCTAACCACAAGCTAGCATTGAGTAAAAAATAAATAAATATCCATACTGTGTGTCTTTGTCTGGTGATGCAATATTCCAGATTTTCTACAGATTCAGCTGCTCAGACTTTAACTTCCTCATTTTCTGCATTTGACTCTCATTCGACAGCTGTTGCTTAATGCCTGAATACCACAGCTTGCGGTTGGAAGGGGATGGCTGTGAATGTAAGTAATGAGTGTGCTTTTAGCACGAGAAGCCCAACCCTGTATACTTGGATTCCTGGAAATGATGCATTTTGCATTGGAAATTAGAAGAGACAGGGAACAACTTGCAATTAATTCATTAATTAATCCAGTTATCTGCATATAGCTGGTATACACTAAAAAGCAATTAGTATCAAAGTACTGCTGCCACATTTCCACTATAATTGACAAACGTTTTGGGTGCCTCAAAAATTAGTTTAAATTACATTTCAGACTTCTTTAACCATATATTATGTTTTTAGTGACCAAGTGCATTTATCATTTTCTTTAGTTTTTGTGAGATGTAGTGGATAATGAAAAAGAAAAGATGGATATCAATATCCATCCCACCATTTTCTAGAATTGCTAAATGTTTACTTGAAGTTTGCGGATGATTAGCAGTCCTGACATTTCCTGTCTACACACCCTCCTGCTAAGACAGATAACAGAATGAGGATAGACAATACATGCACAAACTGGCTGGAGACAGTATGAGTCCTGATGATCTATCTACAAACTAAATATCAGACTGAGCTTTTGCAACCTCCTCCTGGGGCTACAGATCATGACTAACTATAACAATATGGCAGAGTGTCGTGGCATCTGATCGGTCAATCTCAGCAGCTTCCTTGCAGCTAATCTGCTGCTTTCCTCCCTCTATCCTTGGCTCTGCTTCCTGTCTCTGCCTCTGCCCTGTGCTCATAGCCAGAGTCTATAGTTTAGTAACATTGTTTAGTAACAATGGCCTCTATTTTGGGAAAGTTATTTTATTTTGAACACCAGATGTAGGTGAGTAGTTTTGGGTGTAACAACCAGTCAGATTATTGAAAATAATTTATAAAATTTTGAAGGTAAAGTAACTCTAGCAATAAAAATATTTCAGTTATATTTTCAGTTATTTCAGTTTGTTGGCAAGGCAACATTTTTTAACGGAAAAAAAAGTGTTTATACATTATGGTAGTATTTGATGTATTGCCTTCAATTTACTGTCATTTAATTAATTAAACTGTATTACAGTAGTTTTTAAAGAGAATCACCTTTGATGATAATGAAATTTACAAAAAAAACTTCAAAGTTAAATGCAGACACATTCTGATAATAAAAATTTAGATACAAATGTGCTTAATTGTCTTGAAAATACTGTCACAATACAAAAAAAACAAAAACTTAATGGTCCTAGAATATATTTTAGTAGTCTACACAGTGCTGCTCGAAAGTTTGTGAACCCTTTAGAATTGTCTATATTTCTGCATAAATATAACCCAAAAAAATCATCATCAGAAGTCCTGGAAGTTGACAAAGAGAACCCAATCAAACAAATGAGATAAAAATATATACTGTCATTTATTTATTCAGGAAAATTATCCAATATTACATATCTGTGAGCGGCAAAAGTATGTGAATCTCTAGGATTAGCTGTTAATTTGAAGGTGAAATTAGAGTCCATCTGTTCAGAGGTGTTTTTAATCATTGAGACGACTATCCGTTGTCATTGTGTGCCCTGTTCTATTTAAAGAATAGGGATATATCAAAGTTTGATCATGTTTGTGGAAGTGTATCATGGCACAAACAATTGAGATCTCTGAGGACCTCAGAAAAAGAGTTGGTGTTGCTCATCAGGCTAGAAAAGATTTCAAAGTCATCTCTAAAGAGTTTGGACCCCACCAATCCACAGTTAGACAGATTTGTGTACAAATGGAGGAAATTCAAGGCCACTTTTACCCTCTCCAGGAGTGGTCCACCAACAAAGAACACTCTAAAAACAAGACGTGTAAAATCCACTTGGTTAGGGTGACCATACGTGCCATTTTCCCAGGACGCATCCTGGCCAGGATTTCTATATTGCCTAAAATATCTAGGTTTTGGCTTTGTTTGCGTGTGCAGACCGATCGGTGTATGGCATCAAAATACCATACAGACGGTTCCTTATGCTTTCAAAATGCTTTCGAGGTACTTTGATGTCAAACACTGATCGATCTGAGCCGCGCTGCTTTTAAGTCGAACACACATCCTATGTACGCGTAAATTGCATCGCTTTGACCATAGATCCCACCTTCTCACACACACCATGATTGGTCCATTATGTACAATGCCTGCATGTTATTGGTCAAACTACTTTTTGATCATTACCTTCAGCAAGCATGAAAACAGGAAAAAACTAAGCCAAAACAAATCCTGGCAAGGATGCGTCCTGGGAAAATGGCACGTATGGTCACCCTACACTATGTTTCAAAGGACTGCAGGCTAACTTCTAAGTAACTAAAGGCCTTTCTCACATTGGCTAATGTTAATGTTCATGAGTTCACCATCAGGAGAACACTGAACAACCATGGTGTCCATGGCAGAGTTGCAAGAAGAAAGCCACTGCTCTCCAAAAAGAACATTGCTGCCCATCTGCAGTTTGCTAAAGATCATGCGGACAAGCCAGAGGAATACTGGATACATTTTTGTGGATGGATGAGACCAAAATAGAACATTTTAGTTTTAAATAAGCAGTGTTATGTTTGGAGAAAGAAAACACTGCATTCCAGCATAAGAACCTTATCCCATCTGTGAAACATGGTGGTAGTAGTATCATGGCTTGGGCCTGTTTTGCTGCATCTGGTCCAGGATGGCTTGCCATCATTGATGGAACAATTAATTCTAAATTATACCAGCAAATTCTGAAGGAAAATGTCAGGACATCTGTCCGAGAACTGAATCTCAAGAGAAAGTGGGTCATGCAGCAAGACAACGACCCCAAGCACACAAGTCGTTCAACCAAAGAATGGTTAAAGAAGAACAAAGTTAATGTTTTGGAATGACTGAGTCAAATTCCGGACTTTAATCCTATTGAAATTTTGTAGAAGGACCTGAAGCAAGCAGTTCATAGGAGAAAACCCACCAACATCACAGAGTTGAAGTGGTTCTGTACTGAGGAATGGGCTAAAATTCCTACAAGCCGTTGTGCAGGACTGATCAGCAGTTACAAGAAACGTTACTTGCA
>NW_015505268.1:1085804-1089445 GCF_001515645.1 Sinocyclocheilus grahami | reverse complement strand
GTTCTACCAAAGAATGGTTAAAGAAGGACAAAGTTAATGTTTTGGAATGACTGAGTCAAATTCCGGACCTTAATCCTATTGAAATTTTGTGGAAGGACCTGAAGCAAGCAGTTCATAGGAGAAAACCCACCAACATCACAGAGTTGAAGTGGTTCTGTACTGAGGAATGGGCTAAAATTCCTACAAGCCGTTGTGCAGGACTGATCAGCAGTTACAAGAAACGTTACTTGCACTTATTGCTGCAAAATGGGGTCACATCAGATACTGAAAGCAAAGATTCACATACTTTTGCCACTCACAAATATTTAACACCAGATAATTTTTCTCAATAAATAAATGACAAAGTACATATTTTTGTCTCCTTTGTTTGATTGGATTCTCTTTGTCTACTTTCAGGATTTGTGTGAAAATCTAATTATGTTTTGGGTTATATTTATGCAGAAATATAGAAAGTTCTAAAGGGTTCACAAACTTTCAAGCAGCACTGTACATACCATTATAGTATTTATTAAATTTTTTGTTCATTGTTAAGTGCTTTTGACATTTTTACTACTTACTTTTAAGGCAACATTTTGAAATTTCATTTATCATCTTTTTTTCATTACTATCTTACCAGTTTGAAGTTGAAGGAACTCCTTTCTCAATAGAACCAGTCAGTTAAAACACTATTTTGGTGCACAGATTCCAAGCATTCTGGAATAGTCCTCAAGATCTGACTGGTTCTGATCATCTTTCACTTTCTATTAACTTTGTATCACATGACTGGCCAAACAACTGAACTTTACTTGGAAAAATTAAGTGCATTCACCCTCTAATCATATTTCATAAACAGTGTAATTTCCATAATGCAGTAAATGTTTTTCAGTTTCCATGTAAGCAATGCCGAGTTTCATTATTACTAAGATGTATAGGCTCTTACCACGGCAGTTGTTTGCTGATGGGGTGCTTTCCAATTTGTGGTTGTCTGGTTTGGATATGGACTTATGTTCAGCATGCTGCTCCCTGTGTAATGTACGTTTCAACTGCAGCTGCTGCAACCAGTACATCTGGGCATCCCTGTTAGCTGCCTAAAAACAAAATCATGTTTGAAGACTGTTGAGAGGAAAGTATTGTTGTCTTACTCAAGATGCTTGACTGTTATTCCTCCATATGTAACCCTAATGTGTAACAGTCAAAAGAGAAACTCGAGGGTGATCGTATTTTAAGAATTAAGAAAAAAACATATCAATCAATGACCACTAATCAGAACTTTACACTTTATCGAAATGTGTACAGCCAGCAGCGTTTTCTCTCTGTTGATACTCTAGTATGTGGTGCGTGTAATATGAAGTGCAGTCATGTGATCACTGTTCCATTTTAAAGAAAGAAAGAAAGAAAGAAAGAAAGAAAGAAAGAAAGAAAGGTTTAGATTCCTCCCCCATTTATATACCCTACAATCTCGTTTTTGAAAAGCAACTGACCTTTAGAACCTAACTGCCATAAAAAAATTCCCAGTCACATTGGCATTTATTCAATATTGTTGCAATGAAGCACATACTCCTTCCAATGCTCATTACTGTGGGTTAAATAAATAATTAAATAGTTAAGTGTTTATACATAATCATAGTATTTGATGTATTGTCTTCAATGTACAGTATGCTCATTTAAAGGGATAGTTAACCCAAAAATTTACATTCAGTCATTAATTACTATTTAAACTATTTAACAGATTATTTTAATGATGCCCTTACTACCTTTCTGGGCCCTGAATGTGGTAGTTCCCTGGCTGTCTATGCAAGGTCAGAAAGCTGTTGGATTTCATCAAAAATATCTTAATCTGTGGTCGGAAGATGAATGAAGGTATTACGGGTTTGGAACAACATGACAGAATTTTCATTTTTGTGTGAACTATCCCTTTAAGTAATAAAACTAAAAGTAGTCTTTAATGAGAATCAACTTTCAGGACAATGAGACTTACAAACTACTACAAAGTTAAATGCACAGACAAATTCTGACAATACAGATTTGTGCTTCAATTTCTTGAAAATACTGTCAATTTGTTTAAGTTTTAGTAATTGTTATGCGCTGTTCTCATTTTTATTAGTTTTACTTTTTGTAATATATAAAGTACTACAATATTATATTTAATATTCATTTATTTTCAGCTTTAGTTTAAACTTCAGTAAGTAACCAAGGCAGCATTTCTAATTTTCCTTCAAGTTTTATCTAATGTTTAAATTTTATTTTATTTCATTTAGTTAAATAAAATATTTTTTAATATATTTAGTTAACAATAACAGTACTGAAATAGACTTACGTTTCTTCATATAAACAATCATGTAAAATAATCTATAGTTGTCATGTTCATCTAAGTGATTTTTTCACAATTACTGTACCAACCTATCCCAAGTTTGTCGCCCTTTGTTGCTTCACAATTCAAATTTTTTTTTAAATATGTTATTTCAAACCATGTGATTACATTACCTTGAGAATGACAGTGCGCTCTGGTGTCTGTATGTGAAAGGTTCCTTCCTCTCCCTGCAGCGGGTAACTGAACGTGGCACGAGACAGATCCACCTTACCCAGAGGATTGATATCCTGTGCCATACGGTAGTAAAACAGCTGACAGCTCTTCTCCTCGTAGACAAACCAGCGGGACTTCCAGGCTTTGAGGGGTCCACCCTGCTTGTTGAGGTAGCCACATAGTTTAGTGCTGGAAGAAGTGGGTGTCCCTCTGAGGGTGGCAGAGGTCCCATCAGGAAGAGCAGCATGGATCTGGGTGTCATTCTTATCCTGAGCCCTATCTGATCGACCCAAACTCTGTTGTTGGGTCTCGTCAGAGCCGACACACTCATCTGCAGGAGATACATGCACGTCCGGTGGAGGTGGCATGCGGGAGCTTCCATCTCTCTCCATCTGGTTATCTAAAGAGAAGAAGTAACATCAGACAAAATGTTCTTCTAGTAATCAAATGACGTCTATTTGCATAGCCACATCATAAAAATATGGTAATTTAGAGCTTCAGTAGAAGATACGTATAATACACTATCTAAATGAAAAACCATCAATATTAGGGTATGAAGGAGCAAGATAATGTGCATTTATTTTTAAACTGTAACATATTTAGATATAAGTTTACCATGTGTAGGATGATGATGATGATGATGATGATGATGCATCAGCAAATGTGTTATGAAGGAATATAAATATAAACATTTGCTAATTTAGTTGTCATAACACAAAATGTAACATTATTCAAAAATGTCCATCTGGCCATACTTACTACTTATTACCTATATATTCTTATTATTTTTATATTTTCTAACTGTCATTAATGTATAATAATATATCATCTGATCTATTTAAATTTCTGTTATGACAGTTTAGCTGAATAAGTGAATAACTAATGACAGACAAAGCAGAATCTTGGTAAAAGATTAATATGAACAGTACATTTATACTATGAATTACATAGCATATTGACGTGTGCAATATTTTATTGACAATGTCATAATAGCAACACTGTGAATTCAAACTGTATAATTTCAATCAATTAGTCTGTAATGTGCATCTAAGTCGTGGAATTATTGAATAATAACCCCCAAAATTACAAAATCTTCTTTACTTAAATAAAACGTTTTTTTTTTATTTATTTTTTTTAC
>NW_015505268.1:1056681-1084501 GCF_001515645.1 Sinocyclocheilus grahami | reverse complement strand
AAAGAAAGAAAGAAAGAAAGAAAGAAAGAAAGAAAGAAAGGTTTAGATTCCTCCCCCATTTATATACCCTACAATCTCGTTTTTGAAAAGCAACTGACCTTTAGAACCTAACTGCCATAAAAAAAATCATAAAAACGTGCTTTCACTTTTTTCCCCGGGGACATTCCCAGTCACATTGGCATTTATTCAATATTGTTGCAATGAAGCACATACTCCTTCCAATGCTCATTACTGTGGGTTAAATAAATAATTAAATAGTTAAGTGTTTATACATAATCACAGTATTTGATGTATTGTCTTCAATGTACAGTATGCTCATTTAAAGGGATAGTTAACCCAAAAATTTACATTCAGTCATTAATTACTATTTAAACTATTTAACAGATTATTTTAATGATGCCCTTACTACCTTTCTGGGCCCTGAATGTGGTAGTTCCCTGGCTGTCTATGCAAGGTCAGAAAGCTGTTGGATTTCATCAAAAATATCTTAATCTGTGGTCGGAAGATGAATGAAGGTCTTACGGGTTTGGAACAACATGACAGAATTTTCATTTTTGTGTGAACTATCCCTTTAAGTAATAAAACTAAAAGTAGTCTTTAATGAGAATCAACTTTCAGGACAATGAGACTTACAAACTACTACAAAGTTAAATGCACAGACAAATTCTGACAATACAGATTTGTGCTTCAATTTCTTGAAAATACTGTCAATTTGTTTAAGTTTTAGTAATTGTTATGCGCTGTTCTCATTGCAAAGATTCACATACTTTTGCCACTCACAAATATTTAACACCAGATAATTTTTCTCAATAAATAAATGACAAAGTACATATTTTTGTCTCCTTTGTTTGATTGGATTCTCTTTGTCTACTTTCAGGATTTGTGTGAAAATCTAATTATGTTTTGGGTTATATTTATGCAGAAATATAGAAAGTTCTAAAGGGTTCACAAACTTTCAAGCAGCACTGTACATACCATTATAGTATTTATTACATTTTTTGTTCATTGTTAAGTGCTTTTGACATTTTTACTACTTACTTTTAAGGCAACATTTTGAAATTTCATTTATCATCTTTTTTTCATTACTATCTTACCAGTTTGAAGGTGAAGGAACTCCTTTCTCAATAGAACCAGTCAGTTAAAACACTATTTTGGTGCACAGATTCCAAGCATTCTGGAATAGTCCTCAAGATCTGACTGGTTCTGATCATCTTTCACTTTCTATTAACTTTGTATCACATGACTGGCCAAACAACTGAACTTTACTTGGAAAAATTAAGTGCATTCACCCTCTAATCATATTTCATAAACAGTGTAATTTCCATAATGCAGTAAATGTTTTTCAGTTTCCATGTAAGCAATGCCGAGTTTCATTATTACTAAGATGTATAGGCTCTTACCACGGCAGTTGTTTGCTGATGGGGTGCTTTCCAATTTGTGGTTGTCTGGTTTGGATATGGACTTATGTTCAGCATGCTGCTCCCTGTGTAATGTACGTTTCAACTGCAGCTGCTGCAACCAGTACATCTGGGCATCCCTGTTAGCTGCCTAAAAACAAAATCATGTTTGAAGACTGTTGAGAGGAAAGTATTGTTGTCTTACTCAAGATGCTTGACTGTTATTCCTCCATATGTAACCCTAATGTGTAACAGTCAAAAGAGAAACTCGAGGGTGATCGTATTTTAAGAATTAAGAAAAAAACATATCAATCAATGACCACTAATCAGAACTTTACACTTTATCGAAATGTGTACAGCCAGCAGCGTTTTCTCTCTGTTGATACTCTAGTATGTGGTGCGTGTAATATGAAGTGCAGTCATGTGATCACTGTTCCATTTTAAAGAAAGAAAGAAAGAAAGAAAGAAAGAAAGGTTTAGATTCCTCCCCCATTTATATACCCTACAATCTCGTTTTTGAAAAGCAACTGACCTTTAGAACCTAACTGCCATAAAAAAAATCATAAAAACGTGCTTTCACTTTTTTCCCCGGGGACATTCCCAGTCACATTGGCATTTATTCAATATTGTTGCAATGAAGCACATACTCCTTCCAATGCTCATTACTGTGGGTTAAATAAATAATTAAATAGTTAAGTGTTTATACATAATCACAGTATTTGATGTATTGTCTTCAATGTACAGTATGCTCATTTAAAGGGATAGTTAACCCAAAAATTTACATTCAGTCATTAATTACTATTTAAACTATTTAACAGATTATTTTAATGATGCCCTTACTACCTTTCTGGGCCCTGAATGTGGTAGTTCCCTGGCTGTCTATGCAAGGTCAGAAAGCTGTTGGATTTCATCAAAAATATCTTAATCTGTGGTCGGAAGATGAATGAAGGTATTACGGGTTTGGAACAACATGACAGAATTTTCATTTTTGTGTGAACTATCCCTTTAAGTAATAAAACTAAAAGTAGTCTTTAATGAGAATCAACTTTCAGGACAATGAGACTTACAAACTACTACAAAGTTAAATGCACAGACAAATTCTGACAATACAGATTTGTGCTTCAATTTCTTGAAAATACTGTCAATTTGTTTAAGTTTTAGTAATTGTTATGCGCTGTTCTCATTTTTATTAGTTTTACTTTTTGTAATATATAAAGTACTACAATATTATATTTAATATTCATTTATTTTCAGCTTTAGTTTAAACTTCAGTAAGTAACCAAGGCAGCATTTCTAATTTTCCTTCAAGTTTTATCTAATGTTTAAATTTTATTTTATTTCATTTAGTTAAATAAAATATTTTTTAATATATTTAGTTAACAATAACAGTACTGAAATAGACTTACGTTTCTTCATATAAACAATCATGTAAAATAATCTATAGTTGTCATGTTCATCTAAGTGATTTTTTCACAATTACTGTACCAACCTATCCCAAGTTTGTCGCCCTTTGTTGCTTCACAATTCAAATTTTTTTTTAAATATGTTATTTCAAACCATGTGATTACATTACCTTGAGAATGACAGTGCGCTCTGGTGTCTGTATGTGAAAGGTTCCTTCCTCTCCCTGCAGCGGGTAACTGAACGTGGCACGAGACAGATCCACCTTACCCAGAGGATTGATATCCTGTGCCATACGGTAGTAAAACAGCTGACAGCTCTTCTCCTCGTAGACAAACCAGCGGGACTTCCAGGCTTTGAGGGGTCCACCCTGCTTGTTGAGGTAGCCACATAGTTTAGTGCTGGAAGAAGTGGGTGTCCCTCTGAGGGTGGCAGAGGTCCCATCAGGAAGAGCAGCATGGATCTGGGTGTCATTCTTATCCTGAGCCCTATCTGATCGACCCAAACTCTGTTGTTGGGTCTCGTCAGAGCCGACACACTCATCTGCAGGAGATACATGCACGTCCGGTGGAGGTGGCATGCGGGAGCTTCCATCTCTCTCCATCTGGTTATCTAAAGAGAAGAAGTAACATCAGACAAAATGTTCTTCTAGTAATCAAATGACGTCTATTTGCATAGCCACATCATAAAAATATGGTAATTTAGAGCTTCAGTAGAAGATACGTATAATACACTATCTAAATGAAAAACCATCAATATTAGGGTATGAAGGAGCAAGATAATGTGCATTTATTTTTAAACTGTAACATATTTAGATATAAGTTTACCATGTGTAGGATGATGATGATGATGATGATGCATCAGCAAATGTGTTATGAAGGAATATAAATATAAACATTTGCTAATTTAGTTGTCATAACACAAAATGTAACATTATTCAAAAATGTCCATCTGGCCATACTTACTACTTATTACCTATATATTCTTATTATTTTTATATTTTCTAACTGTCATTAATGTATAATAATATATCATCTGATCTATTTAAATTTCTGTTATGACAGTTTAGCTGAATAAGTGAATAACTAATGACAGACAAAGCAGAATCTTGGTAAAAGATTAATATGAACAGTACATTTATACTATGAATTACATAGCATATTGACGTGTGCAATATTTTATTGACAATGTCATAATAGCAACACTGTGAATTCAAACTGTATAATTTCAATCAATTAGTCTGTAATGTGCATCTAAGTCGTGGAATTATTGAATAATAACCCCCAAAATTACAAAATCTTCTTTACTTAAATAAAACGTTTTTTTTTATTTTTTTTTTTTACTTTTTAAATCTAAAAGCATCACATCAGTATGCCCACAAATCCCTTCCTACCAAATAAACACAAAACTACTTTTATATTTAACATAATACAATGTCACAAATAACTGTTTTCCAGAGACACAAAATTAAAGCAATTACCCTCAAAAGCTCCCAGGGGTCAAAAATAAATAAATAATAATAATAATAATAAGGTGGGGAGGGTAACTTGTCCTGGAGGGCGTCTTGCCCCATATTATCATACTTAAAAAGAAGAAGCAGTAACAGCATGGAGAACCATACATTCTGTGGGATACAAATTCCACTTTCAAAAACGTTGCACAATGTGCCTATGCACAGCTATTACCTCATTTCAGTTTCCACATATGAATATTTCACAATTACATATCACCAGCGCTCATTAATGTACAACTCCAGGTAATTCTTTGTAATGCATTTTATTAATAATTAATTAAACATTATCTGATGTTTCGTATCAAATAGAAAATGATTAATTCAAATGGAAAAATATAGTTTCAATAAAGTTGCATGACATTTTAAATTATTTAATGTACATTATTGGACTTTCAAGCATTAAATAGTATAATGCATGTCAATGAATGAAACAATAAATAAAACGGGTAAACTCTTCGCTGTATCGTAGGTAAGTCATTCTTTATTAGTCTACACCCGTGCTTACATGTGCGCATTGTTCACTGTTTGCTGTAATAAATCAACTGAAATAAAACACACTGTTTACAGCACAGTAGTTGATAATAATCACATACCTTCTCTGTTGAAAAGTTCAGTGTTCTTTACTCCATGCGTCTGTCCAGGGCGCGTCTCGTGGCACTTACAGATCTAAACAACTCGCACACAGCTGCACTTCCTTCACCAGTGACTCATATTTCTTTCAGCGAGTCACAGCATTAAGGAAATCAGGAAATATTACACATCAGGGATATGTAATAGTGTTGCGTACGTCTTTAGGGCGGCGTGTCATGAATGTCATCGCCTTCAAACACAGTTTTGAAGCACTGCTCGTTTCAAACGAACATACACATACCAAGTATCTGTCGAATTTCAGAAACGTGTAAACTGTTTTTAAAAGTCAAAACTATTTGACTTAACGTATTTAAATTACACTGGAGACGGGCCGTTTGAACACTAAACGAAAATGTGTGTTTTGTACATGAAATAACATGTAATTTTGACGTCTGACTCGTGAACGAATCATTTGGGTCAAATGAATCATTTAAACCAGTTCGCAAAACCGGTCTGAATGCGCTGGATCGGACTGAACAATTCGTGCTTTGTAAGAATTGTTGACTGAATTGGTCCAAGCATCGTTACCCAAATACAGTATAGACGTAAATCAAGCTGAACTCAGTACAGACTGACAACAGAGTAACGTTACAGACTACAACAAGTCTTTGCTACAACTGACCAACTCATTGAACCGAGAACCATTTCTGTCGAACATGTCCGACTCGCAGTGATTCGTTTGGTTCGAAATTTTATCAACTGACACTTAACGGCATTTAATCGAAAAAACAAAAAAAACGTGAAAAACAAATATATGTGAACACATAACTTGACCAAGGTTTTTGGAACCTGAGACTTTTGAAGCTTGAACCGCGGGCTTGCTTTTTCAACCGGTTCTTTAAAAAGACCAGTTCAAAAGAACCGATTCTCAAAAATGAACCTGACGTCCTCGCTGTTCCTCCAAGACGACAGAGTGCGCACTTGCGCGCATCACCACAGACTGCCATTTTTTCTTCGATGGCAGAGTTCAGGCTGCGCTGACAACAACGTGCGTGTGTTGTGAATGTGTATGCCGCAAATGATAATTTACCTCATATAAAAAGGTCAAAAAGACAACAAGGTAAGTATTACTGATGGTTGTGTCTTTATATAAATACAACTAGATTTGCTGCGTACATCTTTCAAACATACGCTGTCTTGATTTGTGCCAGTTTCCTTTCCATTTTGTAATCATAAGAATTATTCTGATGTTGAAAGCATTTATTTACTGGATAAGGAGGTAGATCCTGTTAAACAGATAACGTTACATTTCATTCATTTTGATGTCGTTGTATTAGCATTGTGATGTTGTTATAAATGTCTCGCTAACATCAAATTCCATGTTTTAGTACCATGGTAATGTCGTGTGTTGTGGACATGTAACATGGTATTTTTAGTATTACTTTTTAGTACCATCATGTAAATACCATGATACATCAATATGGAAATCACTTCATTTATTGCTGATAATCTATTAAACTTTTTGACGTATACATTTATTTTCAGGGAAAGCAACCAATCAATGTCCATCATGCATAGTTGTTTAAAAAGCATCCCAGGATGCATGTCGTGCAGTTGAAGTTGACAGGTTGTCTTTCCCACCTGCCTTGTCTTATTTTAGTTTGCAGATTGCGATCAGATCAATCTAACAAAAACTGCAAAACTGTTTCAGATCTCATCTTGTTGAAAGCATCTACCCAAAATGAGAAACCTCAGTCTGCTGCAGCGCTTCAAGTGTGTGGATCTTTCCTTCCCGGGGTCCCCACAGTGTTTCACCATCAGGAGCGAGACTGGAACCGTGCTGGTGGCTTCTGAGCTTGCCATCACAGAGTTTGACCCTCGGACCGAAGAGGTATTTTTAGAATAATAAAAAAAAAGTTTTCATAGAAGTTTAAATTCCAGAAAGGGTGATTTATGATAGTTGTTGTTACCCCATTTTGTTCCAGGGGGATTGTTTCTGGTTTAGGATGTCTAATACCAAACTGAAGTGCTCTTTTAACTTAACCAAACGCATTCTATATGAGATAAATCAGATATACATCAAATAAACACAATATTACAATGTACAATTGCACAAAAGGCTGCAAACGAACAGCGCGCATCTGAAGTGTCTCTGAAGGAAATAATGCATTATTTATCGGCTTTAAGATATCGGCCAAATTTTCTTATCAGGCCGATACCGATAACAGAAAAAATGAGCCGATATGGGCCGATACCGATATGGTGGCCGATATATCGTGCATCCCTAATAGCTATGCATTAATTTAGCTGTATAATGTGCTTCTATAGGTTCATAAAGAGGTTTCACTGACAGCAGAGGACTATCTCCCAAAGGACGGCAGTGGGGTTGTGGTGGCGATACAAGATCTGCCAGATCAGGAGTCAGTGTGTGTAGCCACTGGCAGTGGTGATGTTATTCTTTACAACCTCAGCACCAGTCAGGTGATCATTCATTTGTTCTAAATGCTTTGATGATTGCTAAATGATTCTGTGAAATATGTATGCTCTTGTTGTACTTTCTAATGAACAATTTCAAGTTCTCTCTCGCAGTTAGAATGTGTTGGCAGCGTGGAAAGCGGTCTAACTGGCATGACGTGGAGCCCAGATCAAGAGTTGGTGACTCTGACCACAGGTCTATATCACTAGCAGTGTTATTTTACTATCCTTGAGATGTTATTATAGTTTTCTTTTTAATATTTTGATTTCATTTTTTATTTATATATTTTCAATTTTCATTTTAATTTTAAGTTTGTTTTTGTCAGTTTTTTTGTGTGTGTGTATATAGTTTATATATATATGTATTTATGTATTATGTATTTGTTTATTGTATATTTTTATTTTATATTACTTATAATTTGTCATTTTTAGGGCATTAAGTTAAACTAAATAAAAAAGAGAAATATTGCTAAAGTAAAAGTTACTAGCTAAAATAAAATGTTTTATTTTAAGTTAACATTTATATTGTTTCAAGTAACAGAATTGTTTTTTTTATGGCTTTAGGTTAAGTTAACTATAATAACCCTGCCACTCAGCATATATCTGTTTAGAAGTGCATAATAGTGCCATGTCACTCTTTCTCATTGTGCTTGTTTGTGTCTTATGTTGGATGTCAGGTCAGGAGACCATTATCATGATGACCAAGGACTTTGAGCCAATAACTGAGGTTACGATCAATCAGGATGACTTTGGCGAAGGTATAATTCATAAAAGTAATTTTGCTCTTAATATCATGCTTTTATTTAGGTGACTTGTGTTCTCTGCATATGAGCAGATATTGTGTCTGATTTCTTTTCTTTCTTTCTGTGCATTAGATAAGTTCATCACAGTTGGTTGGGGGAAGAAGGAGACTCAGTTTCATGGCTCTGAGGGCAAGCAGGCCGCCCAGTGGAAAGCCGCAGTAAGTTTTTGTTCTGTTCAGCATCTTTCTGCTTTACCAAATCAACTCGCTGCAGCTAGGAAGTATGATACTGACCTGAGGATCATCAGGAGATCATTGTCATTTCAACCTGGTTTGAATATGGTCTTTTTCTCACCTAGTTCTCATACACTTTCACAGGAAGTGCAGCCTGCTCTGCCATGGGACGACAGGAAGCCAAGAATCACATGGCGTGGCGATGGGCAATTATTTGCTGTCAGCGCTGTTTGTCCTAAGACTGGTGAGACTCTCATTTTCTGCTATTGTTATTACTAGTGTTGCTTTCGTCAACGAAAATTATGACTAAATATCGTCGTCAACGAACCTTTATCACGTGACGAAAACGAGACGAGAAGCAACGTAAATGCTGGTCATGTGACGATGACTATAATTAAATATATAATGCAATATTGTTGACGAATAAAAACGAGACTAAATGTGGTTTACAAAATAAAAACTATGCTAAAATGTCTCTTAATTTTCGTTGACCAAAACGAGACGAAACAAAATGTTATAACGTTGTTTAGTCGCGTTATTATTATTATTTTGCAGTATTTCTGTTTCCTGTGTCTCACTTCAGGGGCTGCATCAGGTCGCACTGCGCAGACGCAGGCGACGTCACTTCCTCAAGCCCCACTCGTGGCATTATTTAGAGCAGTGTTTCCCAACCGGGGTGCCGTCTGTCGAGAGCAGGGGTGCCGTGTAAAAAATCCTTTTTTAATATTTAAAAAATTGCTAAAATGTTAAAAAAAGCAGCTATTATATAATATTAATTTCTGATGTCGCCAATAATTAGAGATGCACCGAAAATCCGGCTGCCGAAAATTAGTTCACCGCTCAGGATTCACTTTCACGTGGTGTGACGCTCTACGCGTGTGCGCTCCGCTCAGTCGCTCATGGCCCATGTGAGTGCTCCACTCACATACCGTTCATGCTCATCGGAACAGCAAAGTCCACTCAAAAATCAAGCTGACAGGAAACATCTATGTAGTACAGTATTGTTTCTGTTTGCAATAGCCCTACTGTGCTGTAACAAGGTGTGGTAAATGGGCAACTCTGGGAACACTGCCCTCTCATTCATTGATCTGCTAACCGTTATGCTCACGTGTCCTCTGATAATAATAGCTTTCTAGGATTAAACATTATTTGGATAATTGGTATTAGCTTAATTAATTAACTTAATAGCCCTACTGTGTGTTAGACCTACCCGAAAATCATCAGTTTTCGTCGACTAAAACTAGACGAAAATAGTCACGGATAATTCTGACTAAAATAAGACTAAAATGCTCAGACTTTTAGTTGACTAAAACTTGACTAGACTAAAAAGAGTATGAACGTGACTAAAACTAATAAAAACTAAAATGACCGCTTTACACAAAGACTAGACTAAAACTAAAATTAAAACAGGCCGTCAAAAACAACACTAGTTATTACATGAAAAGTTGTGACAGTTAATATTGTTCATTATTACTGTAGCTTAAACAGCAGAACATGGGGCTAACAACACCAAGGTCATGTGTTTGGTTGCCAAAGAATGCATGAACTGATAAAGTGTGTATCTTGAAAGTTACTTTGCATAAAAGTTTCTGCCAGATGCATTAATGTGAATGTAAAATATAGCAGCTTTTTATTTCAGGTGCTCGAAAGGTTCGAATCTGGAACCGAGAATGTGTTCTGCAGGCCACCAGCGAGGTTGTTAACGGTCTGGAACAGCCTCTCTGCTGGAAGTAAGATATTCTGAATGTCTTTTTACTTTTTTCTTTTGACTTCGTGTTGAGTCTGACTGATCTGATGTGAACTTACAAAAATTGATTTTTCTCCTAGACCCTCCGGCAGCCTGATCACTTCCACACAGCGGCACCCTAACAAACACAGTGTGGTGTTTATGGAAAAGAACGGACTGTTGCATGGAGATTTTACTCTGCCTTTTGGAAAGGAACAGGTCAAGGTAGATCTCATCTCCTCTGTATATGTTATTTTCAAAAATCTGAAATACAAGTCATAGTGCATGAAAAGCTGATGATTTGTTTGTTTTTCTCAGGTAAAGGAACTGCTGTGGAACAGTGACTCTACTGTTCTGGCTGTTTGGATGGAGGACTTGAAGCCCGGAGAGAACGATCATCCCAACACATACAGTAAGATGCAAATCAGACTGCTTTGCATGTTCAGGGATGGGTCCAGTAATGATCAGTGTTGCTTAATTATGGCTGCATGATTAATCAAAATAAACTAAAATCATAATATGGAGTGGAGTCATTCTGAGTCAAATCATCTAAATTTCAGAAACTTCCCAAGCTCAAATTTTCTGTTATGTTAATATACATAAATAGTGATGAAAGCCAAAATATTAAATGTCACCGATATATATTTACGGAGTAATCCACTAATTTTAGAGGCGGGTCAAAATGCCAAGTTTCACCTGAGATTTGGAGCCAAATTTCAGGAGGGTAAAAATGACTTTAGAAAGCTGGCAGCATTATTGTTATTTTTACACAGAGATTGGTAGGTATACAAGTAAAATCTGTAGACTTTACCAATGGAGATTCCAAAAGAAAAGTTTATTAAGAATGAGAATCTAGAAGGATATTAAGATATTTTAAAATTACAGGCATGACAACTTTAGAAAAATAATATTTATGGCACTCAGACATATATGTTCTATGCAATTGAGCAGATAGAAAAAAATTTGATGCATTTTTAGTTATAACATTATTTGTTCTTTAGATGTTCCTGTATTTAAACTAAAATTTAATATGTTGGCTTTCTTAACTATATATGTTTGTCTTTCTACAGAAAAAATATGAACAAAATCAGAAATTTGAGCCGGGTACCTCTGGTTGAGTTTACAAGGTTTAGTGTGATTATCAAATCACAAAGGCTACAATTGATTTGCATAAATATATGCTCAGTAAATACTGCTCCACACGAACTGCATCTCTGCATCTGCTCTGATTTTGGGTCGCTTTATTGTGCATTTATGAATCCAGCATGCGCCAACCATCTTCCCATTTTTGTCGTAAAAAGCACTTATCAACAAAAGAGCGTTTAATGATAAGTGCTTATTAACAAAAGCTTCAAGGGCTCCCTGTGGTTTTCATTCAAAATAAAATTTGATGATTTAACGTTTGAAAATGCAGAAACTAAGACAGCCATGATGCTTTGTTTTAAACATCTGACCTCTTTCTTTCGCAGTTCAGCTGTGGACAGTTGGGAATTATCACTGGTATCTAAAGCAGAGCGTGCATTTTGGCAGTGAGCCCCTCAGGGCTCCGGTGTGTGTGTGTTGGGATCCGGAGAAACCCTTGCGTCTCCACCTCCTGACTCGAGGATGGGCCAGCTACACCTATGACTGGGGCTGGAGCACAGAGCGCAGTCATGGCACAGATTGCCATGATAACGCCAGTGTGGCAGTGATTGATGGAGGTAGGCGTGGCCATTATCTAACTTTGATTAATCTCTCTACTTTAATAAATTGCAGACAACACGCTGTTTCTCAGATCTAGTTTTACATCATTTGTAGAGTAAATAAGCCATTTGAGTACAGTCCAACAATTAAAGGTCTGAATGATTTCAATGTGTTTAACTAACGTGTTTTGCAGATAAAATCCTGGTGACAACATTCCGCCAGTGTGTGATCCCTCCACCTATGTGTGCTTTTGAACTTCAACTTCCTGTTCCTGTCAACTTGGTCACCTTCCGTTCTCAAGCCCAGAGGACCAATGAGCTCGCTGCACTCACAGCCGATGGACATATTTATGTATATGGTCAAGGTGAGTCATGTAATTTGAAACGTGATTCAAACATTACGTTGTTTAGGATTTCTCACTTACATTTCCTATATTCAGGTGGTGGAGTTGAAAATGGAGGTGTACCTGGGGTATCTGGCTTTAAAGTCATCTCAGCACCATTAGTATTAAGAAAGACATACAGGTACAGATGATTTTGAGTTTGACTGTTGATTGTGTTTTACATTTGTTCATGTTTCTCCAATCCTTATTTAACAAGAAGGTGTCACTAAATAATTAACATGTTTTTGAACGGTAATGTAGCTGTAAAAGTTTGGGGTCGGTAAGATTTTTAAATGTTTTTGAAAGTCTTGTGCTCACCAAAGCTGCATTCATTTATATAACAATTTAAACAATTATTACCCATTTAAAATAATGAATTTAAAGAGCAGGTCATATGGTATTTTAAAGTGTCCTAATATTGTGTTGGAGTCCCCTACAACAGGTTTAAATGCATCTAAGGTCAGAAAACATTGTAATTTTCTCAGAATATACATTTAATATTAGAGTCATTTGCCAATGATTTCTAAACGATTCGTTCCAAGCAGGTTCGGAGCAAATCCCTCTCTTCCATAAGCCTACTCTGCTCTGATTGGTCAGCTGGCCAAGCCTGCTGTGATTGGCAGAGAGAGGAGTCCTTGAGCAAGTTAGCGAGCGCTACCATTGACAAAGCACCTTTACATAAAACAATAATATAGTGCTCCAATCCGTTCTTATAATAATGACATAAAATACAAAAACACTTATGCAAGCGAATCGTGCCCACAGCTAAAGTTTAGCTGCTAACTGTGAACACTTAAAACAATAATAGTGGATACGTTAGCTAAGTGCTAACGTGACTAACTGATGAAACAATACAGTTTGTAAACCAAAATATGTCTACTGTAATGTTTGAAGAACGACAGACAAAAGACGCTCTGTGTCTTAACTTTAAATCAGAACCCTGAACAGCTATAGCTATATCACAGGCGTACCAGCCTACATTCTTTATTATTAAACAAAGTAATTAGAACAACATCAGTCTACATGAATCAACACATTCTTAGGAAATAGTGGGTTCACAGCGAATTATCTGAACTACTTCAGTAAGACAGTAATATCGTGCTTTACCTGGAAACTTAAAGCTGCACTAGGTATACATCATATATTAGCAAAAAAACTTCATATTTTGAGCACTCAATTGAAAATGTACACATAACGTATCAATCGTACTTACAGGTTGTGGTTCGGAGAGCTTGTTAGTCCAAATTAAGAAGATTAGAAGCCAAACAAAGCCAAGATTAGAGAAGCAGTCCTTGGTAAAATGGCATGCACACAACAAAAGGTTTGAATTGTATTTCTGTGGTATCCTTGAACACAGCGTCTTCTCAACATGATGTAAACACACTAACTAGCGGAAGTGTTTGTGGGCAGGTCAGACGCTGTTCGTATTTCGCGGGCGGGCGGGATTATGCAAATGTGTTACCCAGTGACGTATACCGGTAACAGGCAAAAGATTAGAAAATATGATGACTCGTTTAGGTGATTCAGTATCGACTGTCTCTTTTGAGAGACAATATCTTTATTTATCATGCACTTTTTTGATTAACAACTTTGCAGATTGTTTTCATTTAAGGATAGCTGCAAAATATATATTTTTCAAAAACCCATATGACCTGCTCTTTAAAATAATTGTTTTCTATATTAATAAATAGATTTTTGAATTTTTTAAAAGTTTATTCTTATGGTAAAGCTGAACTTTCAGCATCATTACTTCAGTCTTCAATGTCACATGATCCTTTAGAAATCATTCTAATATGCTGATTTGTTGCTCAAGAAATATGTATTATCAATGTTGAAAATAGTTGTGCTGCTTTATGTTTTTGTGAAAGACTTTTTTGTAACATTTTAAATGTCACTGTTGATCAGTTGAATGCATTATTTGCTGAATAAAAGTATTTATTTCTTTAAAAATTCTTAGTGATCTCAAACTCCTACAAAAAATATATATTACATGCAGCAGTCTTTTTTTTTTTTTTTTTTTTTTTGACAAATTGTCTGTTTCCACAGTTCTTTTCTGCAAAATCCAATGTTTTCTACTGTCATTTCCACTGTGTTTGGATTTTTTTGCTCATTTCTTTTCTGTCATTTTCTCATCGGGCTAGCATATCTATTCAGATCGGCCCTACTGTGTAATTATTAGATGTAGCATATATTCTGATGCAGATGTTCTCTCTCAGGGTCACCATGGATCAGGAGGAACCTCTGACCCTGCGCTTGCTGCTGTGGTTGAATGACAATTTGTTTTTGGCTGTGGCTCATGGAAGATACTTGACCCGCCTGCTGAAACTCACCCCATCAGACAGCCAGGACATCAAGGACACGCTGGAGATCAGGTACTGACGCCAAAATAACTAACTCCTCCGGTCTTGCCCACATTTGTATTCAGTGTAGCTCAAGCAAAGGCAGACTGATCTAACGAGCATAGACATGAGCTC
This sequence comes from Sinocyclocheilus grahami, assembly GCF_001515645.1. Lineage (NCBI taxonomy): Eukaryota > Metazoa > Chordata > Actinopteri > Cypriniformes > Cyprinidae > Sinocyclocheilus > Sinocyclocheilus grahami. Next base: position 1,069,904 of record NW_015505268.1, on the reverse strand, counting down.
AGGGGCTGGGAATTACTAAAGCTTTTGAATTTTTTAAACTCTTTATGCAGTGTCTCTTTTTCTTAAATTCTTGGTCATTTCTCAGGTCAGACGTTCCAGTGGATGGTTTTGTGATCAGCTTGTGTCACAGCCTCAGAAATGGCACTGTGGCCCTGCAACTTGATGACGGACAGATCCGGAAAGTTCACATGGGTCAGTCAGTCCACTAATTATAACAGGAACTGGATTTGGCTTCTACATAGTATCTGTTTTATCACTTGTCTTGTTAATTTTTCTTCCTAATGGAATTTAAAAATGAATAATTTAATCACACATATAAAGATGTCTGTTAATGCTAGAATATTCTATACAGACTCTTCAGAGCTCAGTCTAACAGAATGGAAGGATTCTACTGGCAATACCATCAACTTGCCCCGGCCTTGTGTTCAGACGGCACTATTTACCCTCAGCGGAGAGGTGAATATATAGTCTCCATCTATCACTGACCTTTATTTCTTCATGCTCACTTCATTTTCAATAAATGCTTCATATGTATTTGTCTTTTAATAGGAACATTTGATAGGCCTCACAGAGAGATCACACCTCTACATCGGTGACTCACTGGTAGGTGTGAGTACCCCAAAAAGGATAGAAAAAGGATAAAAATGATATTACATTTAGTGTGTTAGTGCCGAAATCCTGGCTGGTATGCTCACTGGAGTGTCTCTTCCACAGGTGGCCTCCAATATCTCCTCGTTTGTAGTTTATGACGACTTCCTCCTGCTCACCACACACTCTCACATGTGTCACTGTCTCAACCTCAGCACACTCTCTATCAAAGGTACATGTGAATGCATCATGTTACAAATGTATGCTGTTTATTCGAACTTTCTATTCATTAAATAATCCTGAAGAAATGCATCACAGTTTCACTAAACGGTTTTGAGCATAGATAGGTAGAAATTATTTTTGAGCAACAAATCAGCATATTAGAATGATTGATTTCTAAAGGATCATGTGACACTAGCTATGTTTCCATCCACCTATTTTTATGCACATTTTGGGATATCGCATAAAAAACGCTGGATGGAAACGCCAAGATGCACATAAATTCTAAAAATGCACATAAATAAACTTGTGCGCTTAACTAAGTAGGATACATTTCTTATCCGGTAAGTAAACATGCGCATAAACTACGATGGAAACACTTTTACCGTTTAAATTCCTTTATGCACATCTAAAAAGACATGTGACTTTGCGATGGGACAGCACAACTGGACCAACCAACAAACCGATCACATTGCACAGCATCTGAAATGCTAGTTTTTTCATTCTAAAATGCTTAAGCAAAGTCTCGTCAAAGTGCTTTGTTATAATTAACTCCCAGGACTGCGTTCACAAACAGCAGGCTCCGAAAATAAGATAACATGACCGCGTTTCGTCTGCGTGCTCTGAGGCACATAATTTTTTGTATACACAAATTATTATATAGAGTGCCTTCTCCTGCTGCAGCAAATCATTTTTTTCTTCGTGATTTTTAGCACAAGAGAAAGTGACAATGTTGTTCTCTTTAACTCACTGGATGGAAACTGTGCTTTATTCGCAAATGTTTTATGCAATATTCCAATTTTGCGCATAAGTTTAGTTCGTAACTTTGGATGGAAACATAGCTACTGTGCTGAAAGACTGTTGAAAATGTATTACAAGAAAAAGTTGCATTTTTAAATAATAACAATGGTTTTTAAGCTGTAATAATACTTCACAATATTACTGTTTTACTGTATTTTTTTAATAAAATAACAAAACTAAAAAATCATACCAATCCCAAACATTTCAACAGTAGTGTATTATAATACAATATAAATACAGCATATATTCCATAAATATAGAAATGTGTTTAATTATTTCTATTTCTATATTGGTGTCCTGTGCAGGTCTGCAGTCAGCTCTGAGCTCAGATGCTAATCAGAATGATGAGACTGTCCGAAAGGTAGAACGAGGCTCTCGCATCGTTTCTGTGGTTCCCCAGGACACCAGACTCATCCTGCAGGTGAACTGAACATGTTCATATGTTTATGTATTTTTTGATTATGTATTTTAATGATTTACTAATGTATTTTTTTTGTTTTCAGATGCCACGAGGGAATCTTGAAACCATCCATCATCAAGCTCTTGTACTTGCTCAGCTCAGAAAGTGGCTTGATAGGTATTTTACATTTAGAAAAACTTCAGACAACGCTACATATACAAAGAGAATACTGACTAAAATTTCTTTTTTAAAAGGAAAAAAAAGGATTAAAGCACTTTTTTCCCAATTTTTTTTATATTGCATTATATGTTTACTTAAAATAAAAATAATACCTGATAAATTAAATGATTTGATTTGATTTGAATCATTTTGCTATGTTGTTTGTTGCAGTCTCCGATTTAAAGATGCTTTCGAGTGCATGAGGAAGCTGAGGATTAACCTCAATCTCATTTATGACCACAATCCAACTGTGAGTGACCTCACTCTGTTGTCATTTCCTTTTTTGCAATAACATCTAAACACATTCTTCTACACCATGGATTGCATTTTCTTTCAGAGAATGGCCCTAAATGAATAACACCACACCCATTTACCCCCATCCCATGATTCCTCTCACAGGTGTTTCTTGCCAACATTGAGATGTTCCTGAAACAGATTGACTCCATCAACTCCATCAATCTGTTCCTCACTGAACTCAAGTAAGACTTTACTGTCTTTAAGGCATTGATTAAATCTCTTTTGATGCTTTTTCCCCTTTCATTTGTCTTTTAATACAATTTTTTTCTTTCTTAGAGAGGAAGACACCACTACAACAATGTACCGATGTCCTTCACGCTCAGCCTCCAGTTCTGCCTCAGGTAAAGGAGGAAAGAAGGTGGACATCATCTGTGATGCTTTACGGTCAACAATGGAGACTCTCGACCCACAAAAGTCAGTTCCTCGGTTATAAATGTTACTTATGTTTCATAAATTGCAGGAAGTATAGTATAGCCCTTCTACTTCCCTCTCCAAATGAGATAAGATTACATTTTACACATGATGTACATCAAGCCCTGATCTTCCTCCTCTAAGATGCTTTCATCTATACACAGGTATTGTTTATGTATTCTGACATCACACGTGAGAAAAACTACACCAGAACTAGAAATTGCTCTGCAGAAGGTCCACGAGTTACGAGGTGAGTCTCGGTTCACTCAAGCCCAGTAAAAATAAGTTTGATTATGTGTCTGTTACATCTGTGTGCTTGTATGTTTAGTGAACCCACCCAGTGGCAGCAGCAGTGTGAGCGCAGAGGAAGCCCTGAAGTATCTTCTCTTCCTCGTTAACGTGAATGAGCTGTATGAACAGTCCCTCGGCACCTACGATTTTGACCTAGTGCTCATGGTGGCTGAAAAATCTCAGAAGGTCAGTCAGAAGATTACAGCTCTGATGCATCTTAACTGTTACTTTGTGTAATATAATATAATAAAAAAATTATTAAATGAATAAAATTAATCTTTTCACATATGAGCTGCCATTTCTAATATTTGTATTGCTGTATTATATTGTTTTATATTACAAGACGAACAAGTACAATTCAGTAAATGCATAATTTAATTTAAAATTTCACATAACCGGCCATTTTTGCATATGAAACATATTATTATTATGTTGTTAAAATTTTTTTATTAACAATTTCAGAATTTCACTTATATTAAATATTCATTGTTTTGCAAACAAAATTTGTATGAAATTAACAAATACAATTCAGTAAACATAATAAAATGTGTAATTTTTTGTATAAGCAGCCATTGCACATTTTTATTATATTATATTAAGACATTATAAAACGATTTTTATCGCCTCTGGCACAGCCAATCACAGCCATGCTGATATAGAGCCGGTATCGCTCTCATACTCGAGTGATATTGCTCATATATTATATTATATTATTGTGTTCATCATTTTACATACAAAACTTGTATGAAATTAACAAACACAATTCAGTAAACACATAAATAAAATTCACAATTTCATAAGTGCAGCAATTGCACATTGGGTATTTGATTTTATTGTATTATGTTAAAAATATTATATTATAAAACATACAGAAAATGTAATAAATGTGTAATGAATACAATTCTTGTTCACATATAAGAAGCCATTTCACATATTTGTATTACTATAAAACGTTATATTATTATTATACTGTATATTATTTTATATTGCAATTACATTATTTTATATTATAAAAGGAATGTACAACACATTGAAAATAAAATTTTCCATTTGGCCATTAGTTGACAGATATTGCATTGTAACACTACAACAGGCATTTCCCGTGTAGACAGCTTTTCTGTTTTAGCACATCTGTTGTAGACACTGTTTTGCAGTGGTTTATAGTTTTTTTTTCCCTCAAACATGTAGGACCCTAAAGAGTACCTACCATTTCTGAACATGCTGAAAACCCTGGAGCCGAACTACCAGCGCTACACCATCGATAAACACCTCAAGAGATACAGGAAGGCCTTACATCACCTCAGCAAGTGTGGTAAGAGCCTTGTTGGACATCCATGAGCAATCCAACAGCAAATACTTCTGTTTTTACACCATCTGTATCTCTGTTTGGTTCTCCTGTTCTGCCTTATGTTTTTAAGGTGAAGAACATTTCACAGAATTGTTAAACTTGGTGAAGGATCAGAGACTGTACAGTGATGCTCTTGAGCTCTATTCTTCAAACAGTGAGCAATACAAGGCAAGCTTTATTTTATAAACTCCTGCCTGAAAGGCCACAGCGGAACTGACTTAAATATTTAGCTTGTGTGGTAATGTTTTAACTGTAGCAGTGATGACATGATCTTGAACCTTGACCCCTGTGATGTGATCAGACCTTGAGCGTGGCCTATGCAGAGCATCTAGTGGAGCAGCAGCAGGCGGAGCAGGCAGGATTGTTGCTGTGGAGATGTGGAGAGAACGCCCGTGCCCTGCAGGCCTTCGTCAGCTGTACGAGCTGGAGAAACGCCCTCGCTGTGGCCACACACATCCCATTACCACCTGAACAGCTGACAGTGCTCGCCCGAGACCTGGCAGGTGGAGATCTCTGTCATGTATGCATGTTTCCATGAGATCATGAATATCCAGAAGCCATGTTGTATGTCTGATGTTTTCAGAGAAACTTCTGGAGGCCAGGAGGCACACGCAAGCCGCCCTGTGTTTGGAGCAGTATGCCAAGGTACACTGTATGTTTCATAGTCATCATTGTTTCCAAGACTGTTGTCTGCTGTGTCATGTGCTCATGCCTGTATGTTGTCAGGACTGTGAGGAGGCCATCTCTGCTCTGATACAGGGAGCTGCATGGGAAGAAGCACTCAGATTGGTGAGCCTGTTCTTTCATCACTTTCCTCCTTTACCAGTTATTATCAGCAGGTTTTAATGTTTTATTATTACTGGATTACTTGATTGGAATTTTTTGCTTAAAGGGGTCATATGAAGCGTTTTTTAATTTTTCCTTTCTCTTTGAAGTGTTATAAGCTCTTGGTGCATAAAGAAGATCTGTAAAGTTGCAAAGACTAAAGTCTCAAATCCAAAGAGATATTCTTTATAAAAGGTACGAGTCAACCACGCCTACCTAAAACGGCTCGTTCTAACATGCCCCCACATGTCTGCGTCACGATGTGGGAAGATTTGCATAACGCCGCCCAAATGTTCACACAAAGAAAGAAGGCATAACTTTTATTCTCGCTGTAGTATTGTTGTTGCCGCCGCCATGTCGTGAAGGCGCTGTGTTTTTCGTCATGCCTAGAGCTGATCCGTGCTGGTCGTTGAGGAAATACTACAACTTTGTGCTGTGGATTGCCGGATCGGCTTTCACCGAGGACGAAGCGAAGTCCAGCCCGGGGTCGTCACATGTGGTTGCCGCAAGCCCTACGGACGCGCCGCTCTCAAGCCCGCCGCCTCTGCTCACTCTAGCCCTCCGTCCGTTCCTCACTCTAGTCCCCGGCCTCTGCTCACTCTAGTAACTCCGGCCATTCCTCACGCTAGCCCCCGGCCTCTGCTCACTGTAGGCCGCCGTGTGTGACGCTGTTTCGTTGTGAAAGCGAAACTACTTTGTTTGGTCTTCCAAAAATGGACACAACTAGAAATCAGTGGTTAAATTGTATTTACAACACTGTTCCAGAACACTTCAACCCAAATATTCAGATGTGTGCAGCACATTTTATGGAGGACCGTTTCCTGATCCTGGTAGAGTAGACTACAATGCCGGCTGTTTTGACTCAAAGACTGTAAGTACGTTTTTATATTTAAAGAGTTTTTATATTTTTGAGCAGTGTAGAGTAGGGCACTGTTGTTGCATAATGTACAGTATGTGGAAAAAAATTTGTTTTTTTAACCTTAAACTGCATAAACACAAAAAAAAATTTTTTTTCTCTAGCAACTGTCTATTTATCTATCTATCTATATATAGATAATCATTCAAACGTTTAGGGTTTTGCAGGGTTTAGTGGCTAAAAATATCTGTAATATTATAAGTTTTTTTTATTTCAAATAAATGCTGTTCTTTTAAATATTTCTATTCATCAAAGAATCATGGAAAAAATTTATCACAGCTTCCAAAAAATATTTAAGCAGCATAATGGGTTTCAACACTGATAATTCAGCTTTGCATCACAGGAATAAATTACATTTTAAAATATATATTTGCTATATTAAAATATAGCAAATTAAATCTTGGTGAGCATAAGATACTTAAAAAAATTTTTTTTTTAAAAATATTGTTCCTATACTTTAGAACTGTATTGGACATTTTATATATTTATATAAAATTATTAATTTTTTTGGTCAGTAGCTGTATAAAAACCTTAATTTCTTTTATTTCTTATTTCAGATTTATTTGTACAACAGACAGGATATCATTGAGACTGATCTGAAGTCTGCTCTTCTAGATGGTAAACATTAAAATGTTTTATTTTTGTCATTGACCTGTTAATGTTGTATTTATTTTGTGCTGTTTCTTAACTGTATAATTGGTTGCCTGTAGCTCACAGTAATCAGACGTCTTTCCTGGAGTCCCAGAAGGCTTTGTTCATTCGTCACAAAAACCGCCTTACTGTGGTCCGAGAACTCAAAGCCAAGGCCAGACTGGAGTTATTTGGTAAACAGGAAATATTAATCAGATTCATTTATATCATTCGTTTTTTCCAAAGACACTGCATGTGTCCTTTAGAAGAAATATTGCATGTTTAATCACACTGAATATATACATTTTTTTAATTATTTTTTTTAATGGAGAGCTTTGATATTAGTGTTTATTTAGATTGTTTTCCTGAATAACATATGTTCAGTGATCAGTACACTTTTGGTTTTAAACTATTTCCTGTTGCGTACTGACAGTCTCTTCGTGTTTCAGATGAGGACGGCCCCGACTGTGCAGACGCTGAGCTCTACTCAGAGGCCAGCAGCGTCTTGACCGGCAGCCATCTTGGCTCAAAATACTCCCGCAGCAACTCTCGCATTTCATCGTGAGTGACATCTTTGCTAACACAAATATACAAACACTAGGGATGCACTGAATGTTGGGCAACCAAAAATGGTTCAGCCGAAAATAGCAAATAAGCGTAAAAGACCGAATAAATTGTACCGAACAATGATGTGACGCGAACAAATAGAGGCGCGCACTAATGCAGCAAACATGTTGGCAGTGAGGAAGCATTTAAAATTGTCCAAGAAAGACTCAAAAATCATTACAAACACCAACAGCAAGAGACTGTTTAGTGCTGCATCTCATGTCTCCGATGAGAAGAGGAAGGGTAGTTGTTACTGGTTACTGTATGATGATTGAAATCGTGAAGTGGCCTCAAACCATTAGTAAATAAACTGCAGAACGTTGTTTTCTAATACATGCACGAATTGCATGTATTCAAACAGCACTGCACGAGCTCCCGACACCAGGGTTCAAAGTCCAAAGCGCAAGGAAAATCTGCGCTGAAACTGTTACTCGTCAGCTGCTCAGTAACATTTTTATGCATTTTTAAAATAAGATGATAACAATCACAACAGTTCTATGAATACATTTATTATAACAGTCACACATAGTGTTCAAATTGGGATCTGTAGCCTAATATTTTCCAATGTTTTAAAAGAAGATGCTTCACTGTTTTAGTGTCTTATAACCTGTCAGCAGCTCAAATGTCGAGGTTGAAGTTTGCTAACTGATCTGCAGGAGGTCGTCGAAGAATCGTAGGAAAGCAGAGGGAAAGAAACACAGTCTGAAGGAGGGAAGCCCATTCGAGGACATCGCCCTCCTGAACGCACTTACTCAAATCATCATCATTGTTGATAAGACGAGAGGTGAGCTGAGGACACAACAAAAACATGTAATACTAATATAAATCTGAATATATACATGTAAATTGTAAGATGGATATAATGGATATTTTATGAGTAAATATGGACATATTTCAAGTTCCTGATTTCAAGTGAATCCGACAGCATCAAATGTGCATTTTAAGAGTTTAGTGCTACGTTTGGCATAGTTTGGGTTCCACGGTGCTATAAAGAATTGACATGAATCTGATCAGTTTCCTTATGTAGTAGGGATGTAACGATTCACTCAACTCACGATTCGATTCACGATTTTTTTTTAACAAAACGAGATTTAAGACAAATTATAAATTAAATGTGTCCTTTTATTTTTGCTTGGACAAAATGCTGCACGTTTCTTTGTGAAATTGAAATATAACACTATAATAATATACTTATATAGCACTTGCATATTATTGCTCTTTTGTTGGTTTTGATTGCTTCTATTGTCCTCATTTGTTAGTCGTTTTGGATACAAGTGTCTGCTTAATGACTAAATTTAAATATAATGTAAATAACAAAACTACATTGAAATTTTAAAACAAGCCCCAAATCAAATAAATAACACAAATAAAATAAATCTCTTCATATAAATAAAATAATGCTTTGTCTGTGCTCTTTCCATGTAAAATTAGAGGCAACTATTGGTTTCCGCTGTAAATATGCATTATACAGAGGCAAGAGGAAAAGAAAAAATACCATCTAAACTGTTCTAAAGACATCAAGTTCCCCTCAGACATACCCTCTCTCTTACCAGAGCTGAAACTCCTCACAATCTGCAACAGGAACAACCATAAGAAGACTAAGAGATTCATATTCTTCTCATGTCCTTTTTCATTAACACCACACTTGACCTTCTCACCTGGCCCTGCATGTTCATGATGACAACAGTGTTGGATCGGTTACACACAACAAAATGCTCAGGGTTTTTCGGAAGCAGGATCACGTTGTTAACAGTGATGTCGGTTCCCGCAGACGTGCCCAAAGACTTGAATGTGCTGGAGCATTCTGTGGTCTTCACGTTCCAGACCTGGGAGAAAGAAGCTGTTAAACCAAAACACACAAGCATTTATTTGAGAGAGTCGAGATATTGCATTAACATCTGCACCTTCACAGTTCCATCAGATGAGGCACTAATGATGTGATGACCATCAGGAGTAAGTGTGGCATCATTCACAAATGAAGAATGACCTCTGAACTCCTTCAAAGACTTGCCTGATTTTAATCCATGAATCCTGGTGAAAAATCAAGCATAAGTGAAATGTGCTGTGGACACTGAGGACTGAAAAGAGACGCTCACCTAATGGTCTGATCGAAGGATGCAGAGAGAATCTGACTGCTGTCTTTACTGAAGCTGATACAGGTGACACCTTTACTGTGAGCACGCTCATATCGCCGCAGACACTGGCCACTCTGGATCTTCCACACCTGAAAAACGGGAGAAAAAAAAAAAAGACAACCCATCCAGCATTAAAAATAACCAATAAATCAGCCTTCCTACTGCAAAAATAAAATATAGCACATTTTATGCAGAAAATGGTAAGTAAGCCACTCTGGATCTTCCACACCTGAAAAACGGGAGAAAAAAAAAAAGACAACCCATCCAGCATTAAAAATAACCAATAAATCAGCCTTCCTACTGCAAAAATAAAATATAGCACATTTTATGCAGAAAATGGCAAGTAACCCTCTGATCTGCCATTCAAACAGAATCATGTTTGCATCTTTTTAATTTTTATTGTACAAAAATTGTATTTAAAAAAATATTTTAATAGGTTGTTTTTATACAAAATAAAATATAAATTATCTTATTTGTAGTTTAACTAAAAAGAATAAAAACTGTGTAGACATGTATTCAAAAAATGTAATATATACGACAAAAACTTGATTAAAGTGAAAACAAAAAATATAAAAATAAAAACGAATTCAAGATATTAATAAAAACTATTAATAAAATAAAAGTATGAATAATCATTCATGTCATTATTAATATAAAAGAATAAATATCAGAATAAATAAATTAATCGCATCAAAAATAAAAGTTTGTTTACTTCTATATAGAGTATGTGTGTGTACTGTGCATATTTATTATGTATATATAAATGCACACACATGCATGTAAATATTTAAGAAAAATGTTATATTTATATGCAAAATATTTATATTTATTTATAATATAAATTACATATATATATTTAAAATATATGCATGTATGTGTGTGCCTTTATATATGCATAATAAATATGCACAGTAAACACACATATTAAGTAAACAAACTTTTATCATTTCAGATTTATATCTGATCGCTTAGATTTTCTACGTTTTAATACAAAATAAGAAATAATAATCAGAAATGAAGATATGATGATATGGCAAGCTGGGCCAAATGAAAGAGCTTCAGGGGCCTGGTTTGGGCATCTCTGTGTTAAACTAATTATCAATGAGCACTGAAGGTTTTAATAATTTGTCCAGTTTTAATATAGTGTGTATGAGACCTTAATCTTGCCATCCTGTGCTCCTGTGGCCATCATCTCTGTGTCCCGACTGAAAGACATGCACAGCACTGCGTCATCCATCATCATGAAGTTATCCTGAGCCTGATACTTCAGATCCTGTCCAAAACACACAAGACACGCAATCCATGAATAAACATACATAAACTACAAATGCAGATGCAGAAGTCACAGTGCAGATTCACAGACCTTTCTGATTTTTCCAGTAGTGAAGTTCCATACTTCAATAAATCCATCCACAGATCCAGTAACCAGATACTGGCCATCAGGAGAGAAGCGTGAGCACTCGACGTGAGACTTCTGACCAAACTACAATGAAAAAACACACACTGAGGTGAGTAACAACTCTCCACTGTATCATGTTCCTGTGGTTCCTGTACCTTGATGTGTCTGGCCAGCTGAGTGGGGAATCGCTCCTCCTCGACATCTTTCACAGCTGCTTTACCTCTGAACAAATCAATGGTCATACCGGGAGGCAGAAGACCTTGATGCTGCTGCCACTTCAGAGACTTTAGAGACAGAGACAGACCATCAACTTCAGTAATGTGAACTATCCCTCCAGTGTAATTCTGAGACCAGTGTGCAATGTCTAATGCATTACTGCACTAACATCCTGTTGCAAGGGCAGTTTAACTCACCTGTCCAAGCAGAGCCATCAGACGTGACGGTGGTACCACACTGACCTCACCAGCAAGAGCCTGAGCTATAGCTGCTCTACGCTTCTCCTTACTGCTGCCATCAGGATAGGCCTAAAAATAGATATATCAGCTCAGAATTCATCCACAATGGAAATGAAACTGTTTGTGAAAATCCAAGCAGGAGTTCTATTAATTACCTGCCAATCTAATCTGTCGTACCACAGTTTCATAATGAACCGAAAATATCTTTATACTTCTCATAACATAAAAGTAAAAATTATGCACCATTATTTTGGCAATCAAACTAAAATCAAAATAATGTAAGCTTATAGAAACACAAAATGTTGCAACTGGATGGACAGCGTTGATGATTACAGCATTTCACTAAATTTGTAATGATATGCCAACAGAAAAACCTACAGAAAACATTACTAGGACAGTCCACCAAAAACTGAACATTCTGTCATCATTTACGCTCTCATGTTGTTCCAAACGCTTGAATTTTTATTCTGTGGAAAAATGGGATGGTGCTCTTAATTTTGCTTTCCAAGTGCACCAGGTCGATGCATTTAACTTTAAAATGTACAAAATAAATTTTTATGGAAGAGCATGTCCCTGAGCCCCCCTAGAAATAGTCTCACAACACCTTGTAGGGAAACACTGCATGAACTATTAGATACATGGATTTCTATTTCATATGCAATATGTTTAAATATGTAAAGTATAAATTGCTAGGTTTTTGTGAAGTGCATTGTTTTAGATCCCTCACCTCTCTGGGGTCAAAGTAAGAGCGTGCTAGAAGATTCTCCAGGTGGATGTATCGCTCAGGCTGGGTTTGTTTCAGCATGATCATGGGGTCCGTCTGCCTCAACAAAGATCTGGCAGCTCCCAGCTCTCGAAGCTCAATCAGCTCAAGAACAACCTGCAAAAATTTCACAGCTCAATCAATATTCAAAATGAGCCACACCATAACAGCCGCCTTATAAAAATCCTGATTTGATCTGCCTCTCACCTGTTCGTAAAGGTCAATGAGGGTCTTGTCAGGGAGTTTGAGGGACTGTATAGCCTGAAGCACAGTGTCCCAGTGACCGCTGTTGATATCTGCCACAAAACTCTCAATACTATCCACTGTGTTGAGAGACACCGTGGTCTCCTCCTGGAGCGTTGCTAAAGTCCGCTGCAAGCTGTTTTCCTTCAGGTACTGCATGATCAGACGAATAACGCTGGAAAAACATGAGGAAAGAAGACTATTATAGTACTTTGCAAGACTGGAGAGCAAATATATTACAAGGGAGTTGAATAAAATAATAGAGTGCCTATATAGTTATAAGCATTGCTTAAAAATTGATGTGTGAAAATGAATAAATAAAACAGCAATGTCTAGAAATCTTGTATTGTGATAAAGCACACATACGACATCCACAACACACAAAACTGCTCTTCTAAAAACAATCGCGAGCTGCCTTTGCTACTAAAACCAGGCAAAACACTAACCAGGGCTGAGCTTCAATACATCATATATAAAATGTATAAAAGAGAAAAAACTCTATTTAATATCTAAGCTGTGTGCAAAACAAGCTCCTGATAATGCTAACACAGTTAGCTAGAGAAACATTCCACAGACCTAAACACCGCTAAAAACAGCCTGTAAAAATAGACGTGCTCGTTTAAATTACACAATTATGCATGCATATGATGTTTGGAAACACGCAATTTAATTCACTT
>NW_015505268.1:995675-1056514 GCF_001515645.1 Sinocyclocheilus grahami | reverse complement strand
CTATTATTTTTTTATTTATTTATTTATTTTTTTTCTTTTTATATATATATATATATATATATATATATATATATATACATACAGTTTGTCGTTTTCATTTATTACATTAAGGTTTAAATGGTTATTATGATGATGTCTCATCTATCCAATCCATGCCATTTTCCCCCAAGCTCGTCTAAATTAGTCTGGAGTAAGTGTCCTCTATCTGAACACGGGCTGTAATGATCATAAGCACTTGAAAAATCCTGCTGTGATTGCATGTCTTGTATTCTAGGCTCTGTCTAGGGCCGGTTATTATCATCATCTCCACGCATCGCTTCTGATTGTTCACGTAATTAGCTGCAGTTCCGCATCTGTCTGTAGGGGGCGCCAAAAAGACGCTTTTATTCCAGCGCGCCCTGAGACTGAAGGTCTCTCAAGGTTAAAGCGTTTATTGCTGCATCAGCCTCACACGCTGGTCTTTTATGAGGGCACAACGCCATGGGCATTTAAATGCCCAGTAAAAGCAGCTCACTGCTGCAAATCTAACTGCCCACCTGCTGCCCACCACGAAGTAGCACTTACTTTTTCATCCTTATTAATGTGCCAAATCTGGGCCTGCCACAGAAAACAGACCTGTGTGCTTTGCACCCGAGCGTGCATTCGTTCTTTTCGTGATTACAATTTCAATGCTTGCCATTAAACACCGGGACTAAAAGTAACAGGGCTGTGACATTTTGAAAATAGGGACAATGCCTCAATACCTGTTTTGAGCTTATTATGAACTAGTCAATATGAGGTGTCAAATAGATTGAGTGCTACAGCGGGCAGTTTTTATTATGAACCAACACACTTTATAACACCAGAGGTATTGTTTCTAGCTAATATATTATTCTGGACTTATGAGCCTGTTCATCATTGGTAACAGTCGCACCACTCACATCCTGAGAAAAGAGCTATGTGGGAACATAGACTCTATTATTTAAGGCCTGTTGGCAAAGTGTATTATTTCCATGGTTCATCTGAAAGAAAAAGCGACATTAAATGTTAATTTAGTACTTAGAAATGTTTGAACTACGGAAACTTGTTTCCATCAAGAAATAAAGAAATAAGAAAGGTCTTTTTATCTCACAATTTTGAAATTTGAATTGTGAGATATAAACTCAAACTTTTGAGAAAAAATTCATAATTGTATATATTATAAAAAAAAGTATATATAAACTCAGAATTGCAAGATTAAAAGTGTGATAAGTAGTCACAATTACTTTTTTATTTTTTTATTCCATGGCAGAAAAGAAATCCAATACTTTTGCCAGCAAATAATAAAACACATCATAGACTACTGAGTTGAGAGCCGTGTTTAGTGAGCAAAATTGTCTCTTTTTTTTTTTTAAACATACATCAGTATGAACATGCTAAATACCACTCAGAACAACTTAGCAACCACACAGAAATGACCTTGCGACACTCCTCAACACTCTATCATTACGTTGCAGTCTTCTGCACGGATAATCACTTTTGTTGCAGATGTAAAAATCTAGTCAACATCTTAATTTAGAACATCATTTCGAATGGGATTTTGTATGTAAGCGTTTGATAAAGCAGCTGTCTTATTGCACAAAGAAAGAGAGAGAGAGTTGATCAACTATAAGCAGTATTTTGTCATACACCTACATAAAAGCCTAAAGTGCTGACACACTTTGCTTATATCAGGATCATTGTCTCGAGTGCTATTATTGTTTAAAAGAAGGCCATATGTGAAGCTAAAGTGTCTGTGAATGTTTGATCATTTTTTGCACACGCTGATCTCTGCACTTATAATATTACTGCACCATACTGTGGAGGTTTAATGCTTGAAAAGATCTCTTTACAAGATAAATGCTCTTCATACCATAGAATTATCGATTCTGAATCTGGTTGACAAACCTTCTAAGGTATTATGCATTATAATTAATTACTCATTTAATGATTAAAGGTTTCAGTGATTTCAATACTAATAAACAAAGTCCTAAATAATTAGGTATTCCATACATATGCATATATATATATATATACTGACCTCACAGATTTTTACAAATATCAGATTTCACAGTGGGGCATTACAGTGGCACAGATATAACTTTTCTCAGCCAATAAGCAAGAAGTCAGAGATTGTCTTTCGGATGAGACGTTAAACCGAGGTCCTGACGCTCTGTGGTCATTAAAAATCCCATGGCACTTCTCGTAAAGAGTAGGGGTGTAACCCCGGTGTCCTGGCCAAATTGCCCCCCTGGCCTTTGTCAATCATGGCCTCCTAATAATCACCAACCACTTGATTGGCTCTATGACTCTCTCTCCTCTCCACCTGTAGCTGGTGTGTGGTGAGCGCACTGGTGCTGTTGTCCTGTGGCTGCCGTCGCATCATCCAAGTGGATGCTGCACACTGGTGGTGGTTGAGGAGAGACCCCCCCACATGATTGTAAAGCGCTTTGGGTGTACAACAATACACAATAAAGTGCTATATAAATGCATTATTCATTCATTCATAAACAGCCAATAGATTGAATATTTTCAGACTGCAAAAAATATTTTATCATTCAGTATTTTTGACTTGTTTACAAATATCCTAATATTCATAAATCAAGATACATCTACTTGAGAAGGAAAATTACTCAACATATTAATTCTTGTTTTCTGAAATAGGGGGTTAGGAAAATAAACTTAATTCAAAGGGAAAACAAATATTTTTTTGACCACATTGACAGATATTGTTCTTGTTTTAAAGGAATAATTCACCCAAAAATGAAAATGTGCTTAAAATGTACTTACCCTCAAGCAATCCAAGACGTAGATGAGTTTGCTTCTTCATCGTAACAGATTTGGAGAAACGTAGCATTAAACCATTTGCTCACCCTCCTCTGCAGTGAATGGGTGCCGTCAGAATGAGAGTCCAAACAGCTGATAAAAACATCACAATAATCCACGCAATGCGAACAATTAACATCTTGTTGAAAAGTGAAAAGTTGTCTTTGTAAGGAACAAATCCATAATTTAGGCTTTTTAACTTTAAACCGTTGAAATGCCTAATAATTAATAATAATGCTTGCCCCAATGAAAAAGTCCATCCCTTGTTGTCTCTCACATCAAAATCCACTGCCACTGTTTTCACTTTGCATATTCCTCTTCTGATTCACAAGACTTTAATCGATGGACTTGATGTACGTGTGGATTACTTGTTTTGCTTGATTATTGTGATCAAACAATAATCAAGTTTTCATCAGCTGTTTGGACTTTCATTCTGACGGCACCCATTCACTGCAGAGGATCCATTGATGAGCAAGTGATGTAATGCTATATTTCTCCAAATCTGTTCCCATGAAGAAACAAACTCATCTACATCTTGGATGGCCTGAGGATGAGAACATTTTCAATACATTTTCATTACTGGGTAAACTATTCCTTTAAGCATAAATTCACTAAACTTTGATAATTTTTAAAGAAAATTACTTCATATCTTATTTCATTTTGCTTCTCAAGTTAAATGTACCTTGATTTATGAATGTTTAGATATTTTACTGCAAAATGAGAAAATAAGTAACAAGTGAGTAACAATCCTCTTTTTTTTGCAGTGCAACCACCACTGAGGGCTGTGCTAGTGGTTTGATTACATGTAATTGAATCTGTCCACCAATTATGTCTGCAGCCCTTACACCTCTGCCATGGATATTGAGTTAGACCCTGATTGCCAGTACCGTGAGGCACTGTTTATTCCATTTATGTTATTATTATGGGAAATTTAATATCCAACATAAATGCATCAAGCGTTTAGAAACTCTAAAAGTCCGAATACGAAAACTTACTGAAAAAGAGAGAGAGAGAGAGAGAAAGTGTGTTTTAAGCTTTGACATGTGCTACTTAAGAGCAGCAGACTGTAAGAAACACATTTTAAAGATCCATAAATTAGCTGATGTCTTCTGGTTTTATTATACATCAGAGGTGTTGCCTGCAAAGAGCCTATTGATTTTCTTGAGTCTTTCACGTCGCACCAGCAGAAAGACGATAATAACTAAATCCATCTTCCTCAGACCTCAGTGGGAATGGACGCCTCCTACTAATGGGGCACTAAACAAAGCACAGCAGCCAATCTGGAGTGGAAGGCTGACACATCACAATACTGCTGAGAGTCATTCAGTAGGGATGCTTAAATTTCAGACTAATCAAAGAGCAGTGGCTAGTATTTAAAGGAATAGTTTGCACGAAAATAACAATTGTATTTACTCGCGTGCTTTTTGCATTCCTCTGTTTTCCATTGGTTTTCTATGGTAACATACTAGATGGAGGTGTTTGCGTCTCAAGTATTTCGCAGTGTCTTGCGCATGACACAACATTCTGAAATTGTGTGCTCAAGTTTGAAAAACATTAACGTTTTTTTTTTTGCATCTTGAAAAAAATGCAAAGCCTCGATACACTTTCTTTAAAAGTTGTGCTTATTTAGTGAACGGCCCCTTTATTTGCTGTTTCCTTCTGTGGAGTGGAACACAAACATTTACATCAACAATGCCACTGATTCTTGCATGTAATAAGTGAATGTGGAGCACCAGGTCAAAAGTGTAATGTTTTGCTATGTATTACATACTGTACATGATGTGTTCATCTGCAACTTCATACCTTGCATTTGCATTGTTTGCATCATAATTTCTCGTTACTTGGATGTTACATCTTACAATTATAACACAATCTTATGCCAATTTGTAACTATTTAAACATTTATATATGGAATCTAGTGGATATCAATTTTAATTGTAACTATAAATTTTAATTCTAAAAAAGTATAAATTGTGAGAACAAATATGTTTTATTGCTTGCTTATTTATTTATTTATTATCCCATGGCAGAAACAAGCTCTTTATAATTTTAAGTTTATGGCGAACTGGTGGCTAATTTATATAAATTCATGCAAAATCTCTTTCAACATACAGTATATGTATTTCTAAAAATCATATGTTTTCATACAGTTCACATCATATAAATTCATATATAATCCATCAAATTTCCTCTTGCAAAATTCTGACGAGATGCAGCCTCACAGACCATAATCACATACATGTATTTGTATGTAACTGTTTTACCGACAGCCTGTCTGTATATCACTGATTATAAAGGGGTTCTTTTTGCTTTAGAAGCACAGTATCATAAATTCTATCTGAAGTGATTCATGTTTTGAGAATAATCATTGACCAACTGTATCTGCATGAATAGGCTACATTTTAATGGCTGATATCCTGATGAGAACATAAATGACTTGCTGGGTTTAAATACAAAATTAATCTCACTCTCTCCTTAGGATTTGGGCAATTCTTTGAGTAATTATGGTAATTATACGGTCTGGATGTTACATGACTTATTCTGCATGAAAATAAAAAAGGAATTTGCCTTTTTATTGCTTTGATATTATACAGCTCTCAGTAAAAGCACACGATGAAGCTGAAAATCAATCTTCCTCCAAAACGTTGAGATTTAATTTCCTCTCCAACTGAGCGGCCGTATCTTTGTTCATGCCCAGCGTCTGCTCAAAATCAGGCCATCCAATCAAATCTGTGACAGGTCCCAAAACAATCTGCTGTTGATTCCAGTAAAAAGGTGATTGAAAATAACCATTCATCTCTCAAAACATCTGCTGACTCTTGTGTATGAGCAAAACATTGGCATGCTGTCATTGTGCTACAGTGCAGCGAGCAGCTGTATCGATCAGTCTATGGCTTTCTGGTGCCTTCTCACTAACATGCACTTACGAGCTCACAGATTATGTTTCTATGTTCCAGACACAACAGTTCTGATTTACATGGTTGTTTCACACCGGATTAGTCTAGAACCGTTGATCCAATCAATTGAAACCAATATAATTTACTCTCTGCAATGGTGTTTACTTACACTAAAGAATCTGATACTTATTTTACACATAAATGAAACTAGATCCATCCATTATTATGGGATTTCCAAGAGCATGCCATGTACTGTCGATAACCCATTATTTTAGAGCTGAAAATGCTGTCACTATAAAATTTCATTATTTTCTGGTTTATATACGTATCAATCATGGGCTGCGTTACTTGTGATATTAATAAATCATTTTGAATTTACTTAAAAAAAAGTCACATAAGGGAATTATTCTTTATTACAAGTCAAGAAGAGGTGTATATCATCACAAAGATCATAATCTCATCAAGTACTATGATACAAATGACCAGAGCTAGTTGTCACACAGGCTTTGTCTCAGTACCTATAAAGTTTTGAGTCAAAAAGCAAAAATACGGTGGTTTTGTTTGCTGTTTTGAAACACTCAGTTCAAAATGGTTTTAAATTACAATAATTTTTCAATTCAAACTAAAATGTCAATATCATCAAATGATATATCATTTTAAACATATATATTTCGTTTTTGAATGCATATTTTGCATGAATTTAAGAATTACCCAAACAACATTTTGAAATGTTGCTTGACACCCTATTTCATTTTTAAAAAGGTAAAAAAAAAAAAGCTTTTTTATTTTTTAATTGAGAAAAGCCTATTATACATACTTGCATGCAGTTTCCATTTGTGACTTATTGCAACTATTTTTGTCACCGCCTTTAGCTTACATTATTGTGTTCAATTAACTTTATCTTTTTCTTGGGGAGCAACTGTGAAAATATTTTTTTAACACTTTAAGGTTTGAAACTGACTTTCAAAAATAAACCAAATCAAAGATATATTCAGTGCTGTTAAAAAGTGTGAAAAGTGACAACTAGCCCCGGTTTCCCCTTCTGATGCCATCTGTTTTTTTGTGTTTTTTAATCCTAACTTCTTTGAAGTGCCACCAAAGACAAATCATGGCCTTTCATGTTCATTAATTTAGTATTTTAAGTTTGGTCGTGCTGTGCTAACCACTGGCTCAACTAAACCCAGCAATGCTTTAATTGGCATGTTCAGGAAATCACAGTGTGGAGATAATTTGTTTCTACTCTTTTGAACCTTCATAGGCGAGAGCTCAGTTTCCGCAGCTCCATTTTTTGTGTAGCACAAATTCATCCCGACTTCTCAGAATAGATTCCACCTGACAGAGAAAATAACAGTCCTCCACTCAAACAGATTAGTTCATGGTGTATGGGACATACAGAACATCTCCGCCTGAGAGGGCAGTGCTCCATACTTAGCATCTCAGCTTCACTTTGCGATAAAGGGTAAAGCAAACTGCCATAAACTTCATTTTAGCATTTGATGTCCATACAGTGACTGGGTTAAATCACAGTTCAGTAAATGAATTAGGCTTTGGTGTGAGAGACACTTTTTAGGGCCAATGACATAAAATAAGGACCACCAGATGTTCTGTGATATTGAATTGAGAGAATTTATTAATATTTAACAGAAAAAAGACAGCATGTGCCATTTTAACAGAGAAGGTTAATCTTTTTTGTTTTTATATTTAGCTTTAATTAATATTTTATATCATTTTTAGTTTTAGCAATCTTGGTACTTCTGTTTACAGTATTTATAGATTTTATTTTGTAATATTTATATTTTATTTCAACTTTATTTCAATTAATGATTGAAATAACGAAACAGATTGTTAAAGTTTTAGTTAACAATTGCAACACTACTTTAGAAGAAAACATGGGAGGAAAAATGATTTGGTACTTTTATCACAAAGCTATTGCTGCTGTTTTAAAAACACCACTAATAATGTTTTATGTGGCTACTGGCTATTTAAAAAAAAAAACTTGTCCCACCCTGACTTCCTGTTATAATAGGAAATGCTTTACCACAAGAAAGTAAACAAGCCATTTTTTATTGTATAGGCTATACAAAGCTGTGAGACCTCAGCTCTGCTCTACAATCTAATATCTGCCTCATATTCCCTTCTTTTCCATTTGAGACCATTTAGAGTGTTTTTCATCTGTCTTCCCCAAAACAAATGCCACATTACCTGAAATGTTTTGAGTACTTCAGTCTGTGTCTAGTCTATCACCTGTACTGCCCTTTGCTTTGCTCCGAGAAGTGGGACTATTTCCCACAAGCCTACAAAAAGATGACAAACAGAATTAAAGCGACTGGAAGGAGTTTTGGGACACATTGTTGCTGATATTAAAGGCCAGCCAATCTATCTCAGAAGATCTCTCGCACTGAGAGCAATAAAAAAAGCATGAGATTCAGAGACGTCTGCTGCCCTGAACCAGACAGGTTTTTACAGGCTTCTGCCTCCTCTTTGGTTTGATCTTGATGTGTATTTAATTCATGCGTTGTTCTTTGAAGTGATCTTCCAAGCTCTTGGCTCTTTTGAGGGAAGATGCTGATTACTATCCACTACTTTTGGAAGTATTAGAAACAGAATTAGATTTCAGTAAAACCCTCTGGTTTCGTCCCTAAAGGCCTAATTTCACTCCACGATATGTAACGACCAGCCCACAATGTCTTCTGATCTATCCATGTGATATGGACTGATTTGTGTGCCAATGTGAAGTGAATTTTAACAGAAATGTTGCTCTCTCTCAGCGAAACAGCGACTGCATCTGATCAGACATTTAGTGGGTTAAATTCCAGTGTTCTCACTGCCTCACAGGAAACGATCAATAGCAATTTCAAGGCATCTCTCTTTATGAGAGCAGACTGAGTTTTCATTGCTTTGACTCCTGAGTTTCAGGAGAGTGTGTCTGTTTTAGAATAAAAGATGACGTGAAAGACTCTAAAATGGTCTATTTTGGAGTTTAAGGCAATTTAAGAAGAACAAACGATGACGTGACAGTTAAAACAATATTATATAATAAAAAAATAAAAAAATAAAAAAATTAATGCTAGGAGGAGTACATTAGCTGAGTTTTTTAGATTTAAATTATATATATATATATATATATATATATATAAAATATTAATAATTTAAATAGTAATAATAATAATAATAACATTTTATTTAAAAAAAATCTCACCTAATGAATAGTACCCAGGTTATTTTAATATCATTGAGAGAATATATATCACTATTTTGAATTAATTTAGATTTTTATATTTTCTGTTTTAATTTTAATTAAAGTTTTAGTAATTGTATTTTGTTTTTGTCATCAGGTTTTTGAAATCATCAGTTTTCAATAATTTGTTTTCTTCAGTTTTACTTATTTTAGTACATCAATATAAGATACAAGAAAATGGGAAATGTTGTCTTGGCAACTAGCTGAAATAAGTTTATATTAAAAAAAGTATATATTTTAATTGGTCAGAACTGGTGGTATGGGAACATTTTAACACCTCAGACCTTTGATTGAAATATTTTGGATATTAACAGCATATTAACAGCCAACGGCAGTGCTCTAACCATTAATGCAGTTAGTCCCAAATAGCACTGGATCCAGAGCCAGGAGTGCTAATTCAGGTCCTGGAGCATGAGGTAGTAAAATACAAAAGCTCTCTCTCTCTGAATTTAGATTTTTATATTTTCTGTTTTAATTTTAATTAAAGTTTTAGTAATTGTATTTTGTTTTTGTCATCAGGTTTTTGAAATCATCAGTTTTCAATAATTTGTTTTCTTCAGTTTTACTTATTTTAGTACATCAATATAAGATACAAGAAAATGGGAAATGTTGTCTTGGCAACTAGCTGAAATAAGTTTATATTAAAAAAAGTATATATTTTAATTGGTTTAAATGAGTTTTGTGTGTGTGTGTGTGTGTACTAAGTAACAAAAATTGCTTTAAGGTTTTAGTGTTAGTTTTAAATGTAGTTAATTCTAATAACCCTGTGCAGCACTGGAACACTGAACACAAACAGACTGCACCACAGATTCACAGACCTGCTGTGAAATGTAGCATCTTCCAAAGAATCAACCAACATTTCTGCATCAGATCAAAGGCACTGCTAATATACAGTATCTTTAATTTGATATATTATTAGCAATTTTGTCTTTTGCTTCAAAAAAATTTTTTTTAATTAATAACTTAATTTTTTTATTGTATGTCTTTATATTTTTTTCCTTCAAAGACACATACACTGCACAATAATAATAATAACAATAATAATAATAATGTGTTATTATGAGGCAGCTGTATTTTACCCCATGTCAGTGAAAGCTACCCTAAATACAGAGAGATCTGATGCAGAAATGTTGGTTGATTCTTTGGAAGATGCTGCATTTCACAGCAGGTCTGTAAATCTGTGGCGCAGTCTGTTTGTGTTCAGTGTTCCAGTGCTGTGCATTAGCTGAGCTTCTGAGAGCTCTTTCATGTTTCATGAACATTCTTTTTCAAACTACTCGAGGATGAAACAGCATTCACTAACAACAGTGGACGCCATGATGTCCTTGAAAGCCATATCAGATTTTTGAGTCAATTCATTTGTGCATTTACACAGCGAAAAACACTATACGAAAACAGAATCTTATAGATGTCTACAGGCTTGTTGTGTACTTATTCCATTGATCCAAAGAGCCCAGAGAACAGAGCACATTTAGCATGTTTGAATAACATTTGAATGCATTGATCATGCTGTTTTTTAGCATATGTATGACAGATGGAATGTCGTGGGTAATTCTGCAGGCATGTAGCGGCTCTATCAGTCTAGATTCCACATGTACCCATTTGATTGACAGCTCGTGTATAAACAGGAACTCAGTGCATACAGTACCACATCCCTGAAGACAAAACAAGGGTCTAAACGAGTAGTAAAGGTTAGCAGGTCAAAGCCATCTTTCAAATGTAGCTTTGCTTTCTAGGCATAATGGCAGTGCTATGCTGGAAAATAGAATTCCAGAAAGACTAAATTCCCTTGTTAAGGGGATTTCTGATATTAGTTGTGACATTTTGTAACAGGGAAAATACAAATAAAAATCAAATAAGCAAAAAAAAGTAGAATGGACAATAAATGATATATGAATGAATACATAACAATATGAATATATACAAATAATAATACAAATATGATGCATTATGCAACAAAAATAATGATCTGTTACATCCAAAAATAATAATAAAGAAAAAAAAGTAAAATAATTATTTGGTTTAACTTGATTTAGTTGTGTATGGTGGGTCCATGTTGGAAATAATATTATTACCATAATATTAATGTAGACTCAAACACTTTATATAGTGGAAATGAACTGAGTAAGTCCCAATAAAACTAGTTATTAAATATTAAATTAACTCAAATTAATCATCTTCAGGTTGACTCAGGTACCCAAATCAGACCATTAAACACTACCAAGTTTTCTTCTTTCCTCATCGGTCTCAATCAAATAAAATAACAAAGCAATAACCCACCCCAATATGAAAATTCTGGCATCATTTACTTACCCTCATGTCATTCCAAACCTGTACGACATTCTTTCTTATCTGGAAAACAAAAGACGATATTTTGAATGTTCTCATCATTCCTTATATACTTTTTGACCTAACAATGGAAGTTAATGGGAACCAAAACTGTTTGGTAACCAACTTTTAAAAAACATCAAAATTTCCTTCGGTGAAAACCAGCATGCGAAAAATGTAGTACTGTATATCTGAATTCACAGTATTCATAAAACAGTAGGCAACAAGGTTAAAGCTAGAAGGGATACAGCTAAAACTACTGGGCATGCACACATCAATACAGCTTAATTTATCACACTGTACAACAGTAATTACAGTTTTTGCATTATTGTAAGGCTTACTGTATTGGAGAGAAAAGAAGTAGCACGTTGATCTGCCAGCCGTGGGTCTTTATGCAGAGAAATCTGCTCATATTTTTGCATAATGATGCATTTAAATGTTAATGGCCAAACAGACGTTTATAAAAGTTCAAATTGTTGTCAGATGAAATATAACACAGATAACAATAAATAAATATTTTTACCAGGTTAAAATAATGGATTGTGCAATATTAGCTATTAGAGTGCATGGATCCACACTTCAAAAATCTACCTGAAATAGTAGACCATCTGGGGACTTCAACACAATATGCTTTGGGACAAACTTATTCTAATCTCACATACTAGTTAGGATGGATAGTATGAACATTGGGATGCAGGGTGACTTTGCAGTCTTGGGAACTGAAAATCCCCTGCCCAGTTTCAGATTATGCAACAAAAATATTCACTTATATTCATAGCACAAAGAAAGTAAGCAAACAAAATGATTAAAGTTGTGACAAAATATTCAAGAACTGAACATTTTGATGAAGGAAACTAAACAAGTGTTTCACATCAAAGCTACAAATTCAAATTATAATGTGGCTGGAATTGACCAATCAGCAAGCAGAACCTGCTAATTAGTCCTTTTTTAATGGAACAATGGAAATTGTAAGGTTCTGTTTGATTTACCAGAGGCAGACTTCACTGAGAACTTGATGAGCTACTAAAAATGACCCAATGTGTTACCACAGACCAATGATCCTGCTCTAATCTCTAAAAAGAAAACCTTCATCAGTCAAAATGATTGAAATTCAGACCTGGCAGGAAATTACAGGCACAGTTAGACACATTTCCTGAAGAATGTTCTAGAATGCGTGAAATTCTATTAGAGGGCAGATTTGCATAATTTAACATGCATTAATAATGAATCGTTTTGGATACAAGGAGTTCTGATACTCCAGGGCAGAATTTGGGTTGGAAGAATGCTTAATCATAGATTTCGGTCCAATCTGTGCCACAGAACTGGTGGTATGGGAACATTTTAACACCTCAGACCTTTGATTGAAATATTTTGGATATTTTGTCATAATACAGAGCATATTAACAGCCAACGGCAGTGCTCTAACCATTAATGCAGTTAGTCCCAAATAGCACTGGATCCAGAGCCAGGAGTGCTAATTCAGGTCCTGGAGCATGAGGTAGTAAAATACAAAAGCTCTCTCT
Organism: Sinocyclocheilus grahami; assembly: GCF_001515645.1. Lineage (NCBI taxonomy): Eukaryota > Metazoa > Chordata > Actinopteri > Cypriniformes > Cyprinidae > Sinocyclocheilus > Sinocyclocheilus grahami. Next base: position 1,043,705 of record NW_015505268.1, on the reverse strand, counting down.
CTGTGTGTGTGTGTGTGTCAGGACTGCAGTGAAAAGGAAATGACACTGGGCTGCTTGGGAAGGTGTTTTATTCCTCACTCTCTGTCTCTCGCTCTCCTCCATGTTCCTGTGTGTTTGCTGAGTAGTTCTGCAATGCTCCAGGCTTTGATCAGAGCTGGCATGCTGCAAGTATAATGCTGTGTAGAGTCTCTTCTCCACAGTGTCCGTCACTTTCATCTCATCCTAACCTCCAGATCAGTGTGTCTTCCCCCGCTATGATGCGTTTGCTGTCTGATGAGTGGTCTGATATCATGTACCGGGTCCTGCAGTCACACATGTTGCTTGGTGTTGACAGCTGGACCATGTTTCTCTTGTATATCAGTTGTCAGGGCTATATATTCCTATGACAGCAGAGTTGTAGGAAAACATATGTCAAGAATTAAATAAAAAAAAGACACGCAGAGATTAAATTGCTCTTTATATAACATGACAAGTGTGTCGGAATGAATACATTAGCACATTGAAATGCTGATAACTGTCAGAAAACATTTTCAAGTTCATTATAAAAATAGGACAATGAAAAAAACTGAATTTAGACTGTACATTTTAAGTTATTTGTAGGCACAATTTATATTTATCTTCAAAACTAATTTCAAGCATTTAAAACATTAAATCAAATGCTTTGTGAGCAACATAAACTAAACTGTCTAAACTATTTTATCAGTAGGCCTTGATGTCTTAACTAGCATTTTTTTAGTAGGCCTTGATATCAACCTTTAATCACCAAATCTTCATTCCACTAATCAACTGTAATTCATAGTAATTCAATTAGGAATGTTTCACAGAGTGAAAGTATGCTGAAAATTTACTCAGATCATCATCCAAAATATATATATAAAAAAAAAATTTCAGTGATACAGATTTGGGTAAATTAAAACACAATCTAATAGGTAGAAAATTTAATTTATTGTTAGCTTCCGGTTTTAGCTGTATCCCTTCTAGCCACAACCAGGCAACAAGTTCCCAGATGACTTACTACTTCTGGTGAGATTCTGTAGAGTGTATCCAATGGACACTTTATTATGAGGCCATGGGAGTGGATTTGTGAATAGCAGTGAAGCGGATTTCCGCTCTTATTTTCCCATATAAGTTCATAAAAGTATTTTTTAAATAAAGAATCTTTATTTTTAAACCGTACATTGAACATACTTTTTAAACAGTTGTTAAGTATGTACAACTGCCTGTCAATCATCTTGTCACAGTTCACATTCTCCACATTTCACAGTTCTAAACAAATATGTCTGTGGATTTTGATGTGAGAGAACAACAGGGGATGGACTGTTTCACTGGAGTAAACATTATTATTGATTATAGATTCATATTTTAATCAGAAGCAATGGTTTGAAGTTAAAAACACCTTAATGATGAATTTATTTCTCACAAACACACAGCTTTTCACTTCAAAATAATTTAATTGATGGACTGGAGTCGTGTGAATTACTTGTGCATTATTGTGATGGTGTTTATCAGCTGTTTGGACTGCAGGACACTGAAGGGGATCCATTGCTGAAAAAGTGATGTAATACTAAATTTCTCCAAATCTGTTCCGATGAAGAAACAAACTAATCTACATCTTGGATGGGCTGAGAATAAGTACATTTTGAGCAAATTGTAATTATTAGTTGAACTGTTCCTTTCAAACCAAAGTCTTAATTTGAGTGGATTCCATCTGATTCAATTCATATTTATTAAATTAAAGTGTTTTAATTGCAAATGTCAATTTGCTTATATATATAAACTAGATATTACACATTCAAAGAAGTAAAAGCACAAATGATTGATTTTAAAAATCAGTACTGGATCATTAAATGCAATCACACTTCCCTACAGTCCATTATGCTCTATCGGTGTATGTCTATTTGTAACGATATTCTTGTTTTTGCATAACAAATACATGCAGATACAACTTTTATTGCCTTTCTTTTACAAGCATTATGTATGTCCCTTAAATCCTGCTGTGGTCGACTCACAGAGGTTAAATTAATCTCACATGTGAGATGATACTAATAATCTGGCCATCATTGAGAGGCTTTCTGTGAGAATGGATGCAGTTATATAATCTGGTGTAAAGTAAATCTGGGTTAATTTTTTCTGTGTGAAGTTATGCAGTCAGTTCTTTCATGTAAAGTTACGAAGAGTTTTATCTGATTTAAGTGATGAAGAAAAGCTTCTTACAGTATGACATTTCTAGGTGGGGTAAATTCTGCACTTTTAATATTGCCTTAGGTGCAATATTATGCAGTTAATTTCCTAAATAAAAAGTTATGAAAGGTGATAGTGAAGCAGTTGTTAGATTAAGGCGACTTTATGGTTTTATGGAAAAATGATATTGAATAACTCACTATTATGTGTACGTAGCACACTGTTGTTGCACAATGTCCATCTAGTTCTAAATGAAAATGAGAAAGAACGTATGATTAGAGAGAGCATTGTAGGATAAATGAAACGGGCTAGCTTAATTAGAATACAATTAACATGCTAATTACTTTGCTTTCATCTGAAGAAGGCACAATGATATGGAGGGAGAGTGGCCAGCAAAAGCCTCACACACACAAGTGCACACACACACAGACTTACAAGGGCATTTAGATGAGCCGTGCTTTGTTAAATACAAAATCTTATTTAGTATGTAGAGAGAAACTGGAGGCCAGGGGAGAAAAATTCAGAGGAGAACAGAGGAGGGTTTGGCTTGACAGAGGATTCCCGGTCAATATCTGTAGACACTGCTGGGATAAATAATCACTCAGCATGGAAAACAAACCCACACTTATTCATTCAGTATGCAAGACACACCACACACACTCAATATGCAAGACGAATCGATATGTCAGGATCAGCCTTCAGCTACGGGCTGCGCCGGCATCTCGCGGCTACCACTGATATCGCCACACACACAGAGAGAGAGAGAGAGAGAGAGAGTTGTGTCTTTTCTAGCATGTGGAAGAAATCTCATCAAAGGACAGCAAAAGTCATGTCAGTATTGACTGCTGGATGTGACTTCAAATGCACCGCTTTAAACAGTCTGTTTGACAAACATATATTACATCAGCTAAAAAAAAACATTCAAAAAAATTAAAAAAAGTTCTTTGTTCAGACATTTGTTCAGACAGCTAATGACTGGTAGGCCCTACTTAAGTAAATTATTCTAAGACACAGAGTTGGAATCACTAATGAGGCACACATTTACAGTTTAGAAGATTTACAAACATGTTTAAAAACATGTTTCAAGCATGCAAAGATTAATGGTTGTGATTAAGTATTCTCATGTATTTGTATGCTCCAGAACACATGGTGAGGAAATCAGGAGAAAGCTGAATAGATACTATTATTCCTAAACACTTTTTTTTTATGGTTATGAATCCAATGTGATGCACACTTTGCATTGAGTCTGTTATTGAAGACACAGCATTTCTTAACAGCTCAGTTGTTAATAAAAAAAAAAGGAAAATGGTCATTAAAAACTAAATTACAATTATTTTTGTTGCAAATAAATTCTGAATAACATTTTCCGACCTTGCATAATATAATATAATATAATATAATATAATATAATATAATATAATATAATATAATATAATATAATATAATATAATATAATATATGATTTTATAATGTAATATTAGCATCGTATGATCTATTCTATTGGTAAATTATAATACATGGTGTCGAGAAGTTCTGCTCTTTGAGCATATAATATAATAAATATAATACAATATAATATAAACATTGTGCTATATTCAAATGGCAAATTATAATATATAATATTATAATATTATAGCCAAAACCCCTGAATAATTAATTTAGCCATTAAAATTGTTTTCCTCATACAATGTTTTTTCCATTGTTCACATATAATATAGAGTAATGATAATATTTTATCAGAATATTGAACTTAGTGACTTGTTGCAGTACTGTTGCAAAATTCCCAGCAATTCCAGTCCAAGTCTTCAGAAAGAGAAGTACAAAACTTTGATATTGTACATCTACTCAAACGAGCACCTACAACTGCTGATGCAATCATATAAGAAGATTTTTTTAAAAACATTCTGGGAAAAAAAAGTGCACATATATTGAGCATGAACCAGGAAGTCAGCAGTCACAAAGAAAGAAAATCCTTTGCACTGCTCTCCTGTCCAGTAAAGAATAAGACCTAAATGCAAGCCGGGTTGATCCCCTGCATATACTGAAGTAGAGGCAGATGAATGCTTACCCATGCATGCAGCAATAGCAAATATGGTGCGTGGGAGGAGAGGTTCTGGCTGAGCATGAGTGTTTATAACCCAGCGTGGATAAATGGTTTGTGGGCCGAATCCTGCATCGAGAAGTTCTGCTCTTTGACATCTTTTTATATTTCTTGCACGCTCCCGTTTAGTTACTTGAATTTCATTTTGGCTGTATACTGTCGGCAAGTAAATGTCAGCATACCAAACGACCCAGCACCTAGAGAAGTCTTTGCATAATTTAAATCCCATTTTCAGGCATCCAACCATTTGTAGATTATATGTCACCTCCAGTTAAAAATGATGTGTGGAGATTCCTCTGTGAGAAAACACTTCTTCACAAGGACAATTACGAGCAAATGCACGTGCACACACATCTCTCTCAATGTGTAAATTAAACCAAACAACGTGGCGTTCTGACAGGCTTTCTGGCATCACCTTCAATCACATACACAAAGGAAATCTATTTATTTTTATACAATATTCTATGTCAATGGGACATCAAATGAGTAAGTTCTAGCAATTTGAATATGTAATTTGCTTGTTCTCTGTACACTTGGACTTACTGCGACATCCTAAAATGAAGATCAAACTTGTCAAATACTGTACCGTATGTGTTGCTGATTCTTGAGGTTATTGATTTGAACAACATTCTAAGTCTAAATAATACATTTGGTGCACAACTATGGACATATGACACCTCAAACAATGGGTTTGTTGAGCAGAGGTGTGATATTGCTTTTCTAAGCTAACTGACTGAATTTTGCTTGCTGGATGATAAAATGGGCAAAATAATCAATGAGACAATGTTTTCTTTTAGAAATTTCTTTAGATAAAGAACCAACCTACCCACTTTAGAATCACCTAAACCACCTAAATAATATAAATTCTTAAACTGGACTTGTGTTGCAGTCTGAAATCATAAATCACACTGTAGGCTATTCGTTTCTCCTAGGTTTTTTCCTCAATTTATGTCAACTGATGGAGTTTGGGTTTCTTGCCACTGTCTCCTTCAGCTCAGTTGGTCAGGGTTTAAAAGGCACTAAATATTCATTATTAGTATTGATTGAATAAACTGAATTGAGCTGAATGAAAACACTATTGTCTTCTGTTGAGCTGCTTTATAGCTGAATCAAATTTGTTTTATAATTTACAAATTTTGCTGAATTGAATCCAAATTGAACTGACTCAAGCTGAATAATGACACTACTGTCTTCAGTAGTGAATTGAGCTTGTTTCATAATGTATGAACTTTAGATTGTTATTGAACTGAACTGAACCAACACTGACTTGAGCTGAATAATGACACTATTGTCTTTTTAGAACTGCTTTACAACATATTTCAGATTTGTCTCAAATTTGATGAAGTTTGCTTCACTGATTCTGTTATTTTCTGTTTATTACTGTGAAGCTGCTTTGAAACAATCTATATTTATAAACCAACTTGACTTGCCAAGCAACCACTTTGAACACCCTAGCAACCACATGGCTACATTTTTAATCCTCTACGAATACTACGCAAATGCAATATGAATTCACAAAATGACAGATTTCCCTCCAAATGTGCTGTGAAACTAAAGAAAAAGAAAAAATGTGATGCAAACAGGCATCGCTCACATTTTCAGAAAATGTAAAACATTTAAGAAATTTTCATCTCTTTGAGAGCACAGTGTTTGCACAGCATTTGCACAGATACAAGAAGACAATTTTTTTTTTTAAATATACGTGCTTATGCTGTTCCAGTGCTATATTCAGGTACAAAACTGAGATGAGGCAGGTTAACATGACTAGTATTACGGTTGAAGCTGAGTAGTTCTGATAGCAAGCGTATAGCACAAATCAGATTGTAGTGCAGGATAGAGGGGGAAAAGTATTAAGCAGGATAAATCAGGAAAAAGCTTTTATATTTTATATTTATAATGAAAGTGTTGTTAAACAACACCTAAATTAAACGAAAAATGTGTGCAAAAAAATATTTTTTACAGAGCAGTGCTATTTCTCTGCCTCTCCTGCGGTTCTGCATGCGGCATCAGGACATCAGCAGGATGAGAGATGGCAGATATCCCAGGAGACCTGCCCTTTGGCAAACATCTCAGAGTCTGTCTGGGTGGACATTTCACTGATCCTAGACCAGCGTCAGACACTGTTCCACCCGTCTTAAAATATCACCGCTGCTGGTAACACCACAAAGCTGATTTCAGATCAGCATCAACAACTTCTGCCCACATTGACATGCTATGCAGTGACATTTTCTGACTGTACCGCTCCTTTCAAAACTGTCACTATGAGAAAAAGCAAAATGTCACTGATGGAGAAAATAAAACAGAAAAGTGACTTTTGTGTTCATGTCCAGTAGCTTCGAGGTCATCTGTATGCTAGTGTGCTCCTAAAAGTAGCCATAAATACTGTAACTTGTTGGTTGGTAAAAAAAGAGACTTGTTGGCTTGTAAAAAATATTTTTTTATGTTTTTGAGAGAAACTACTTGTGGCTGCATTTATTTGATAAAAATACAGTAAAAACAGTAATATAGTAAAATATTATTACAATTTAAAACAACTGTTTTCTTTTTAAATATATTTTAAAATGTAATTTATTCCTGTGGTGGCAAAGATACATTTTCAGCATCATTACTCCAGACTTAAGTGTCACATGATCCTTCAGAAAATATTCTAATATGCTGATTTGCTGCTCAAGAATAATAACAGGATGTTGTATAAGACAGGAAACAAAATAATGAGATGTTTAGATGAGATGTTTAATTCACTGTAGAAACCAAACTAGTATTTGATCATTTATCAGCAAAGAAGCAACTTGATTCTGTACTACTAAGACAATTTATATAAATATACACCACCAGTCAAAAGTTTTTGGACAGTAAGCTTTTTAAAGTTTTTTAATGTATTCTCTTCTGCTCACCAAGCTTGCATTTATTTGATCCAAAATACAGCAAAAGCAGTAATATTGTGAAATGTTAATGTAAATGTTAACTTTTTATGTTAATGTATTTTAAAATGTCATTTATTCATGTGATCAAAGCTACATTTTCAGCATCATTACTCCAGTCTTCAGTGTTCCTTCAGAAATCATTCTAACATGCTGATTTGCTGTTCAAGAAATTATTATTATTATTATTATTATCAATATTTAAAACATTTTTTTGGGGGGGGGGGGGTTTTTTTTTTTGTTCAAAAGAACAGCATTTATTTGAAATAGAAATCTTTTGTAAGCTTTAAGATCCGGTTGGCAGCCATTTGAGAAAATGCGAGTGCAAGAACATACTGTCATAGAATATAAACATGTCTCTCCTTTCCTGTTATGATTTCAAGCAGATGTTTGAAAACAATAAACTATATAATAAACTACGACCTCAGAGGGATCCAATTCCTCAGGTGAATCAGTGCTGGTGGACTGTGCCTTTAAAGTGGAGATCTGGAGTGAGCAGCTCCTCTGTACACAGTGTCACGGGACAGTGAAAGTGGGCCATGTAAGGAGTAGGAACATAACGTGACTGCAAAGGGAAAAAAATACTGAATTACAGCCCACATGCTTTCTAAAAATAAGACAGCTGAGGTGAAGAAGCAAAGAAACAGAAATATTAGTAAAGTATGAGAGAATGTAATTATCTCACCTGTGAGAGAAAGAAAAAAATGTACAGACTTTTTAAAAGAAAACTCAGTGTATTGAATATATTCATTATTGAATTTACTACAGCAATAATAATAACAATAATAATAAAAAAAAACATAAATTGTAAATTAGGAATGTGGAAAAGGGATATATGGACCCTATTGGAAAAAATAAGGAAAGTAATGTTCACATATAAACACTTTTGTGCTGTGAATTGACTAAATGAAAATGTGCCTTCTGTGAAAACATGTTCATTAAAGAAATTAAAATTAGCTGAAAATGTGCTCAAATGAGCTTGCTTCCTCATTTATTAGAATAAATTCATCACTTACTCACTGATGAATCCTCTGCAGTGAATGGGTGCCGTCAGAATGAGAGTCTAAACAGCTGTTTAAACATCACACTTTATTTTAAAGTGTCCTTGTTACAGTGTAATTTTACAGTATATTTAAGAACTGAGTAATTTGAATTAACTACACATACTTACTATATGGGGGTTAGGATTAGGGTTTGGTTTAAGGTTACTTGCATGTAATGTAGCATAGTTTTTTGTTATTATAATAGTAAGAACATGTAACATGTGTAACAAGGACACCTTCATATAAAGTGTTACCAAACATCACAATAATCCACAAGTAATCCACACGACTCCAGTCCATCAGTTAATGTCTTGTGAAGCGAAAAGCTGCATGTTTCTAAAAAATAAATCAATCATTAATGCCTTTTAACTTCAAATTATCTAAAATATGAGTCTTCTATCCATGATAATGCTTTCTCCAGTGAAAAGTTAGCTTTTTTGTTATCTAATGCAATAAATCATTTAAATAATTTTAAGTGTGCTTTTTAGGACCACTGTATTCCTGCTTATTTGCTGTTTTAGGTTTCTTTCGTCTGTTCCACTGTTTTGAATTTTATTATGCTGTTTGTGTCATATTTTACCTGCTTAACTCTTAGGGTAAGTGTTCAAACCAGAATTCTTACACAGACTCACTCCGCTAACTTGATGCTGAGCTCAGGGGTAATTGCTTGTGTGTTTTTTAGAAAGACTACTGCAGATACTAACAAATTTAAAAAGACTAAAGAAAAAAGGCAAATTAATTTCTAGGTGCAGAGATAGCTGTTTATAGACGCATCTAAAGAGGTGGAAGCAATTGTAGAGAACGATTCCCAGGAGAGAGACATCTTAGAAGAAGTAGAAGAGATCGCTTTGATGCATGATATACAGTATATTCTGTTTATTAATGCATCAAGAATGCGAGCGTTATTTCGTAAATATTATTCAAAAGACAATCTCATTTAATTGTCTTAACCTCAATATTGAATTTAAAGTGGTCAAAATAAATCCTTAGGTTCTACTCCAACCAATCTAAATTCACCTATTCCAAATAATGTTCCAAATGTAATGATAAAGCTAATCACAGTTGTTTTGCTTTTTATCAAAACCAAAGTTCTGGGAAGGTCTGTTCTGAGAAACTCTGTTAGCAGAATTACTGCCACCTGTACAGAGTGAAGTCAAGTCAAGTCAAGTCAAGTCACCTTTATTTATATAGCGCTTTTAACAATACAGATTGTGACAAAGCAACTGAACAGCATTAATTAGGAAAATAGTGTCAATAATGCAAAATGACAATAGTAAACACTCATTTTTCAGTTAAAGACAGTTCATCATTGAATTCAGTGATGTCAACATCCAGCTCAGTTCAGTTTAAATAATATCTTTGCAATTATGTCAACGATAACGCTGGAAATGAAGTGTCCCCAACTAAGCAAACCAGAGGCGACAGCGGCAAGGAACCAAAACTCCATCAGTGACAGAATGGAGAAAAAACCTTGGGAGAAACCAGGCTCAGTCGGGGGGCCAGTTCTCCTCTGACCAGACGAACCAGCAGTACAGAAAAATCAATATAAGATGTAATAAAACAGACGATGAATAATATTAACAGCAATTATTATATGATGCAATCAAACTTATAGCAAAATGTGGTAGTTCTGTATGTTGTTTCAGGGTTGGCATCATCTGAGGTCCTCTGAGGGGTTGCATCATCTCTTCTCAGGTGTTCTGGATCCAGACTGAAGCTTGTGTAAATCCTAGTTACCACGGGATGTTAATCCCGTGGCAAAAGACAGAGAAACAAATACAAACATAATTAGCGTAGCTGCTGTTCCAACCAAGTGACCACTGGTAAAGTAATTAGTGAGCGTATGTATTTTGACAGATCTCCACAGGTGGTTGCTGATGTCCTGTGGGTGTGAATAAAGGCCAGCATATGATCTCTAATTCCCTCCAGCAGATTTTTAATACCCAGCAAATTGTTACAACCTTGTACATGTAAAATTAATTATTCTGATATTAGAAAAATATAGTGGTTGACACAAAATGTCAAATCTCTGAAGAAAATAAGCAATTATTTATAAAGGAGATTGACATGTTGAAGCATGACATTGTGCAGCTGGTACAACTCTGATTTTTATCTTGTAAAAATATGACATTTTCACAAGAAATGCTTCAATATTGGATCTTTCTAAGCGCAAACACTGGCAATATTAAAGTATAAAGTCTGGTCATTAGCTTGTTCTAACCAAGAACTGACCACTTAAACAAAATGAGATGATATATAAAGCTATTTGTGTACACACTGTACATCATGCTTGGGTTATATATACAATAGACCTAAAAGATACTTAATCTAAACCCCCAACCGTAAACTTTAGTGTGTAATTTGTTCTGCGTTTATGGACATTTATCATGCGTCATTAATGCTATTACCTTTCTGCAATCCCATATGATGCAATAGGCAACAAAAAATAGACTTGAATATTATAGAGAACCTAAAAACAATCCAGAACACTCCAGCATTATAGCAACTGCAACAACACTCAAATTCTTTTAATATGAGTATTCTTTTAAGAAAACACAATGATCCAGTTTACATGCTATACCACTGCAGCCAACAGCGAGCTTCTTTCTATTGCAGAAATAAAGGTAAAATGCAGGCTGATAATCTTCTGCAATCATCCTTTCATAAAAATCCCAAGTCGGAGATGAAAGTTAATATCATATGGATTTTCTGCTCCTTATTGTTAAAGTTTTTTATGTCTCACCGATCCTTCATTAGTCTTTCTCTAGCATGGTAATGTTGCAGAGTTTCTGTAGATGGTGTTTGAAGTTTAGTAGTTCTAACGTTTCACTTTTCTTGTGAATTCTGCTTAATTCTACATGGATGTAATTCAAGTTGACGTTGTCTGATAAGAAGCCACTAGTTGGATAGGCAGAGGGACACCCAAAAGCATTTTAGTTGGATGCAAACTGCTGTGCTGGTACATAAACAGCCTCACACAGCACGATGAACAGCAGAGCGAAAAGTAAATAACTCAAGTTGACAGTGTATCAACAAACCACTGAATCTTCCTAAATATTAAAGCTAGGAAAATTAATTAGAGAAGTATAAAATTAATGAAAATTTAAAGTAGAAATCTCTATATATCTATCTATCTATCTATCTAGAAGCACACACAACTTTCTTAAACTCACTATACTTAGCAAACACAAAGTTCTCATCTCCTGAAAGCACTCCCAAGAATAACAAATAAACCCCACCTAATTGTAGCCTGTCAGCCTGAAATTGTTCACTGCAACCCCATATTTCCTCACTCAGCTGTGAGCAGACAACACCGCAAACTCGCCCAACTGCCTCTGTTACTCTGTAACCTGAACTTCATGAGACAGCGCAGAGACAACTGTTGCCTGCGATGTGTGCTTGAATCAGTGAACACATAGTGAGGGGGCGACAGATGCTGGATGGTGATGTGACAAGTCTTGTTCTTTTCCTATTGTCAAAGGTCTTGGGTCCAATCAAACTATTCTCTTGCAAATACATTTGACAAAACAGCCTGTATGTCCTTTCTTCATCCCCAAACAATGTAATATTAATACATTTCAATGTCTGACCAAGGGCCCAACTTTGACCAACTTTATGTGTGGGACGTTTCTTGACAGGGTGATCTCATTCATATTTGTAGAGTATACCCCTATTTTTTTGTAGTTTGTATAGACACTGAATTGTACAATATCAACATAATGACAGAATCTAAAATGTAAAAACTCTTGCAAATGTAAAACTTTAGAGACTTTTTAGAGTGGCCAGACATTTGTCCAGAAGGAAACTTGTCATAGAAAACCATCATGATTATAAATTATGTCAGGATGGGTCTAATAAGAGTAAAATCATTTGCACTTAATTAGAGCTGAATTTAGTATCTTTAGAAATCACACAACAGAATGAAACTATGATATGTATTAACTGCATTAAATGTGACGGCTAAAAGGAATCAACCATAAAAATCAAACAATTACTTTAGTATTCAATAAATCTAAATTTAGTATCTTTAGAAATCACACAACAGAATGAAACTATGATATGTATTAACTGCATTAAATGTGACGGCTAAAAAGGAATCAACCATAAAAATCAAACAATTACTTTAGTATTCAATAAATCTCAAATATTTGGAAACATCTGAATAATAAAGTTGTTTCGAATCTCAATAGCAGATCAAACGGTTATCTAGAAATAAATAAAAACATTTTGAAATAAATCTGTCTGAAAAGAAATGTTCCAGGATCAAAACAATTAAGCTCAATTGACAGCATTTATGGTATAATGTCAAATACACAAATACTCGTAAAAACCTGTCTTACTTGAACTATACATTTGTTTAAATGGTTATTTTTGTGCTGTGACTACAGTTCAAGGTGAATGCACTTCTAGTTATTAGCCTCCAATATAATTCTTGTGGGAGTTGTCAGTACATCAACAGAGGAATGTTGTCACACACCTTGTGTCAGGTAGCAGATGGCTTTCGTTTAGACCTTCTGGCTAATTTTTATTATCAAAAATTATGAACATATACAGACAACTGGAAGGAGAAAGATCCTTGATCTCTTTTCAGTTAATAGTGTTAGGTTTACCAGCTGATATACATTTAATTGTACGAATCACATGACACAAATTTTTAAGTGTATCTTTAATGCAAAAGCATTTTTACCAAACATCCAAAATGAATTACTTTTAACTCACTCTTTCTTGTGCAGTTTACATATGCAGTGATGGATGACAGGCTTTTTTTTTTCCACCAGCGTTTCGAGAAACCACTGACACCAAAGACATTACTGATCCACTGCAGCAGTGGAGGAAATATTAACTGTTGAATGCATCCTCTCTCACACATACAGTATATATGTATACACAGTATGTATATATATATATATATAGCTGTTTCTGTAGCCAGGATGAGAGCTGAGCTCCTGTAATCATGTGAGAGCAGTGAGTTGTTTTGCTTGCACAGAAATGAATTTATGATATGTTTGCGTAATGGTTATCCATGCATACATCTGAACTAATTACATGCATTTCATGGTGTGTCTTAGCTTGGCTGCTTTCGCTCTAATATGGCTGCTGAACAGACAAGAAGAGTTTTAAAGAATTGCATCCTACCTACTAAAATGTTTTTGATTTCAATACGAGTTAAAAGAACAGTACACCCAAAAAAGAAATATTCATAATTTACTCACACACACAAAAAATATTTTTAAAACATAGTGTATTTGTCCATACAACGAAAGTCACTGGGGTCCAAAACTCATTCATTCATTCATTCATGTATGTATGTATGTATTTTGGTCAATTTTCTTTGCACTTCTAGTTATTAGCCTCCAATATAATTCTTGTGGGAGTTGTCAGTACATCAACAGAGGAATGTTGTCACACACCTTGTGTCAGGTAGCAGATGGCTTTCGTTTAGACCTTCTGGCTAATTTTTATTATCAAAAATTATGAACATATACAGACAACTGGAAGGAGAAAGATCCTTGATCTCTTTTCAGTTAATAGTGTTAGGTTTACCAGCTGATATACATTTAATTGTACGAATCACATGACACAAATTTTTAAGTGTATCTTTAATGCAAAAGCATTTTTACCAAACATCCAAAATGAATTACTTTTAACTCACTCTTTCTTGTGCAGTTTACATATGCAGTGATGGATGACAGGCTTTTTTTTTTCCACCAGCGTTTCGAGAAACCACTGACACCAAAGACATTACTGATCCACTGCAGCAGTGGAGGAAATATTAACTGTTGAATGCATCCTCTCTCACACATACAGTATATATGTATACACAGTATGTATATATATATATATATAGCTGTTTCTGTAGCCAGGATGAGAGCTGAGCTCCTGTAATCATGTGAGAGCAGTGAGTTGTTTTGCTTGCACAGAAATGAATTTATGATATGTTTGCGTAATGGTTATCCATGCATACATCTGAACTAATTACATGCATTTCATGGTGTGTCTTAGCTTGGCTGCTTTCGCTCTAATATGGCTGCTGAACAGACAAGAAGAGTTTTAAAGAATTGCATCCTACCTACTAAAATGTTTTTGATTTCAATACGAGTTAAAAGAACAGTACACCCAAAAAAGAAATATTCATCATTTACTCACACACACAAAAAATATTTTTAAAACATAGTGTATTTGTCCATACAACGAAAGTCACTGGGGTCCAAAACTCATTCATTCATTCATTCATTCATTCATTCATGTATGTATGTATGTATTTTGGTCAATTTTCTTTATATTGATAATAATAATAATAATAATAATAAGAAATATTACATTACTAAAAATAATAATGTTTAACATTAAGCCTTTCCAAAGTTCAAGGGCATTATTTCCAAAAAAGATACAGCAACAAGAAAAATACCAGTAATCATAAACTATATATAAAATCAACAATATTAAAAGATTAAAACAGGCAATAAAACACAAAATAGTGCTAAAAAGGATAAATATGTCAAAACAAAGAATATGATATAACAATAGTTAAGAGATGACAGAACACAATGGGATACAAACTAGTGTCACCCATATGAAGACCACTCAATGTTTTATAACGTGCAATACACACAAATTTTTTTTATCTTATTCAACACACTACGACTCAAATAAAACAAATTCCTATCAGTTGACAAATCACTTGACCTGATAATTTGCAGGTACCCCCAGCCTGTAAATGTCCAAACCATGTAGGGTTAAAACAAAGAAGAAGAAGAAAAAAAGAAAGAAACCTATGCTTATAAATGTACAGAAAAGGAACACAGTTAAAAACGATACCCACAATAAGACATCTATTAAAAGTTTTGGCACCTGAACGACTCCCTGAGCTTCCCAGCACCCTGAAAGAAAAGTAAAAAGATGATTAAACAAAAATAAAAAATCCTTTTATAATTCTGTCATTACCGATGACAGCCTCTCTAAAAAAGAAAGAAACCTATGCTTATAAATGTACAGAAAAGGAACACGGTTAAAAACGATACCCACAATAAGACATCTATTAAAAGTTTTGGCACCTGAACGACTCCCTGAGCTTCCCAGCCCCCTGAAAGAAAAGTAAAAAGATAATTAAACAAAAATAAAAAATCCTTTTATAATTCTGTCATTACCGATGACAGCCTCTCCGCTGATGCCCTGCAAACCCTGCTGCGTGACTGAGAACAGAAAAATCGTCTTTCAATTTGAACAGCATAATTTTTCATCCTATGTGTCTACTGGAAAGTAAACACTGTTAACCCCGGGGGCCGGGGCCAGGGCCCCCGCCAGCAGCCGTCAGACAATTCGCAAAATTCAATTATGCATCATACCTGCTCCTGTAATGGAGATGACATAAAAGAAAGGCCCTTGACACTGTAGAGACTGTGTAGTAACCCTGTATGCATTATCCACCCCAAGGACTTAATTGCATAGCAGCACATCCTCAGTTACGAGGATGAAAAACGCCTGAAATCATGAGTGATACTGTAGAGTACTAGAAAAACACAAGTATTATTAATTCTCCGTGACGCATTTGTAGTATGTAGCCTGAGGTGTTTAACTGTAGAGACTGTGTAGTAACCCTGTATGCATTATCCACCCCAAGGACTTAATTGCATAGCAGCACATCCTCAGTTACGAGGATGAAAAAGGCCTGAAATCATGAGTGATACTGTAGAGTACTAGAAAAACACAAGTATTATTAATTCTCCGTGACGCATTTGTAGAATGTAGCCTGAGGTGTTTTTGAAGACTGGAACCACATAGTAAAACGCACAGATAATGTCCTGCCTGTGCATGGATCACATGGTTTGCAGAGGCTGTATTACATTCATTTTGAAAGGAAATGGCACCTCTATCTCCATCAATCAGTGGCTAATTACAGGCTGCATATAATGGGCCACCCTTGCTGGAAAGAGTAGGAAACAGATCTTTTGGATGGTTTTGGCTCTCAGGGTGGTGCTTCTTCCCATAGAGCCAAACAAAAGCTGAAGAGTGGCAGCAGCTGTGGAATATCTGCCCGACCATTAGCAGGTTTGTCAATGCGTTCACCATCTCAATACAGCAGTGGTGCAGAAATCAATACATGATCCAAGCTGCTTTTCTTTCAGCTGTGACTTGAGATGCCACTTCAATTCTCATTCAGCTCACATATGGATGAAGCACCATTATGAGACTTTACATTTTTAATATCAAATGTGTGATGGAAAATGAAAATGAAGGAAATGGGTTTCGCACTGCACCAGTACAACTGCAACAGAAAATGACATTATTTACATGAGTTCCCATATTGAGAATTGCACTTCATGCAGCCATAAATTATGTAAGGGACTGCATAGATGGTCTCTTGCTTATTTCATTGCAGTCCCCAAAATAAATCACTATGTTGATGTGAAATATTGATTTGAGTTTAAGTTTTTGTATATTTGTAAATGTATATTTTCTTAAAGTTTCCGCTGAGAAAGAATTAGTCAATATGTCGTCCTGAGGTTACCTCTTATTTCCAACCTGACAGCTGAACATCTCCAGCGCTCAAAAATCAATTCAGTCACAAAGTAAAAAACAAATGAATCCCCCAAGAGAAGGTACTGATATAAGAAGAATCTTTTCAGCTATTCTTTCCTTCAACCTGCAGAAATGGAAACACAACAAACGACACAAAAGTCTGACGGCGCCACTCACCTCTCTACACAACTACCGCAGGAAGCGTCACCACCCACGCACAAACCAACAGAGCCCACTTTAATCACAAGGTGTTTCTCACAACACACACACCTACAAATAGGCACAACCTCTACAGAAGTATTGAAGCACATCACATACCCACACTAAGCCAGAGCTCGGGTTTATCGCTATGGCGGTGGGTTGAAGAAAGTTTACCTCATTTATGCTTTGTCACAATCTTTGGCAGCAGTGTGTGAAAGCGGTTTTCACAGTT
Source organism: Sinocyclocheilus grahami (assembly GCF_001515645.1). NCBI lineage: Eukaryota > Metazoa > Chordata > Actinopteri > Cypriniformes > Cyprinidae > Sinocyclocheilus > Sinocyclocheilus grahami. The sequence goes on along the minus strand of NW_015505268.1, from coordinate 1,026,506 downwards.
CGTTCTATTGCTTGTTCAGACCTTCAGCTTAATTCTGGTTTCACATTGTATTTTGGGGGTATTACTGCGATATGTTTTGTGTCATTGTATGACGGATTGTGTTCATACCAACTGCAGCCCGTATGAGTTCTCATGAACTAGTGATGGGAATTTCGGCTGCATCCGAAAACCTAGGCAGCTAACTTGTTGCCTCACTGCCTTATCCGGCAATGACTTCGCAGGCAGCGTTTGCGCACGAAGGCAAGTCACGAAACTGATTTCGGACATGCTTCTGAGGCAGCGTAACATTTAATGATCTACAACAAAATAGAACAAGCTTTGGTGATAACTAAGTGAAGATTTAATTACTATAATACTGATTTCTCACTAGAAATAACATCAAAAGTGCAAAAAGTTGGTCAGAAACATACATTTACACACAAACTAACCAACAAACCCAACTTTCAGATGCCATCTTTATTTTTTTTTGCTCAACCATCACGGAATGGAATGCACAGGATTGTGGGATATCAAAGGATATATTTATGCTGCCTTCAAAAGTCAACCAGATGAAGGCATCTCAGGAGGCAGGAAGTGAAGCTAACATTGGATTTGAACGTGCCTTGATGGCATCCTACCTTGAAATGTGTTCTCCGAAGGCAGCATGGAAAATGCTGAACACAATCAGTCATACAATGAGTCATTTCTGTGAGTCGGTTCTTTTAAACAGTTCGTTTCGAGCTAGCGCAAAACCTGATTCAGCAATTAGTGGCTAGAAGGGATACAGCTATGGCCAGAAAATAACAATAAAGTAAATTTGCTACCTATCACATTAACGTCTATACCTACCATCAACGCAAATACAGTAATTATTGTTGTTCAGAGTGACAAAAATTCCGCAATATTGATGTGCGTATGCCCAGTAGGCCTTGGTGGCCGTAGCTGCATCCCTTCTAGCCTCATCCATTTTTAGGTCGTTACACGTACAAGTGTGGCATTCACTTGTAGCTCTACAAATCATAAATGTAGGCCTGTAAATTATTTACATTTTGTGTGTCCAAGTTCATTTTGTTGCAGCTATTAAAGTTTTATCCCAATCAGCCTATTTACCTAAATACTTAAATTACTCAAAATTCTTACTATTATCTCACAGTGAAATGATTCCCCAGTTCAATTAGTTGATGAGTTGAAACCAAGCGATTCAAACCGTTCCTTGAACAATCAACCGATTTATTAGCAAATCAGATTCATTTCAATTCATGAACAAATCGTGGCTGGTTTTGTCAACCGGTTTATTTGTTTATTTGTATTTTACTTAAATTTATGTGCGCTTGTGATCTTTAATTAAAAACATTAACTTCACCTCCATTAGCATACAACAATTCCCGATGGACAAAATCAAGCCCTACATATTTTCTCTCTCATTTGAGAAACCTTCCAAATAGACAGAGTACATCACAATAGGGAAGAGAAGAAGAGCACAATTTCCATTTCATGTTGACTTAAAAATATTGATTAGGCCACAAATCGAACATAACTAACATAAACTTCAGACCTTTTCAAGCGGACCTGATGCAATTAGTCGGAAAGCAGTTTTTACATCAACTAAATTAAACTGGACTCTGGTGTCAAACTGACTTGTCACCAACAGTTTTGTGGAGCTTGTGAGAAAACCTGAGAATATCTGTGCATGCAGGCATTGATGATGAAGCCTACTGTTGGCCTATTCGCTAGCGGCTTCTCTTGCTTCATGAGACAGTTCTCCAGAGTACAAAAGCACTCCCTCTGAGGCTAACTGTTGTAGATATCCTCTGCCTGGAAATAGAACTGCACCCTTTATCACTTTAATATACACAACACATTCATCATGCTTTTCCCTGCAGTCATTTCAACAGAGCTTACTGATGTTTTTCTTCTTAATGCATTCACATAGACATACATCAGAATTGCCAGCAGCATCTGAGGGGCTGTGTAGTCATCTTCAAAGACCTGTCTTTTCCAATCTTATGCTTTGATGAAGATCATGCAATCAGGCATTAATTAGCATTAATTTTCAAGAACTCAGTGATATGGAATTTAAACACGCTCAACATATCTACTACTTTTTGTCCATGCACTGAAAACTAATCAACACTTGAACCTCTGTCAACCTATCAGAATGAATAAATCAACAATGATATGATATACAAATATGGTTCTCAAAGAATACAATATCTGATACCATTACTAAAACATGATGTTTTTGCATCTATTTAGCATTTATTTAAATAACATTTTACAATATTAGATAGCTTCTCACAGTTTAAAATAATTGAATTGTAGCATCCCAGAATGTTATTTGATGTAAAAATCTGGTGAATAAATGTGTGCTATAGATACCAAATCACTAGCCTTTTGAGTTCAACTCTGCTATTTTCAATGCTTCAGTGCTTCATCTTTTATCTTTATTGAAGTGAGTAGGAGTTCCATCTGTGTCCCAATACACACTCATGATATGGTAGTATGAGTTATCCCAACAGGGAAAAGGAGAGAGATAGAGAGGGAGGGAGAACGAAAGAGAGCTGGAGACATGGGTCAGTGATCGATAAATTTCAGAGGAAACGAAGGCCAGTGTGATGAGCAGCTCCATTTTTTTGCTGATGGAAATATGAAGAGACCCTGGCTGGCACTTCACTCTGCAGATCCACAACGTAATACCACTCACTCTGATTGTACTGAAGCCACAGTCGCACTGAATTCACCAGGCAAAAAATGGCACTGCACAGTAAATTGTTTACAACCATAGTCTGTGTGCATTGAATTTATTTAATACACGAGTTTCACAATTTGAGTTGAATTACTGAAATAAATGAACTTTCCCACAACATTCTAATTTATTGAGATGCACCTGTACAAGTATGTCCATTTTTATCCGCAGAGTACTCACATATACAAAAAATATCTGCTTGTATTGATGCAAAATGTAAACTATATTATTGCCCAGCTCTAATCTACTAAATGCAACTGTAATGCATGAAGCTATTAAGATATTAAAAACATTAACATCATATTTTTCTGTAAAGCTGCTTTTATACAATGTGTACTGTGAAAAGCAGTATACAAATAAATTTGACTTTACTTGATACGAGAAACATGAACCCAGCACAGCTACACTGAGAAAAAAAAGTAAATAAAGCAAAGGTTTGGAGTATGTTTTAAAATAAAATATAATTTCACGTTTAATTCAACGTTACTTGCCATTTCTTTGCGATTATTTGTGAAATTTTCAAAAATGGAAACTTTTTTTTTCAATCCAGACCAGACCAAGTATTACAAATGGAGAATTTATGTAGGAGAAGGAGTGGGCAACTTTTTTAATCCAACACATCCACACCAGAAAAGGTTCTCAGTCATCAGCACTGTGTGTGTGTGTGTGTGTGTGTGAGGGGAGAGTAGGAGTTGAATGTTGATGTTTCTCAAACAAAGCGGAGGTCTCCCCATGAGACTCCACCCCCCTCTCTACCTTCAGCAGTGCAGAATGAAAGGTTCCAGGCCCTTTTTCATCAGCAAACTTGTGTGTGTGAAGGCGGTGTTGTCTGACTGTCCTCAAAACACTGACATCGACAGAAAAGGCACAGCATCAAAGCCTCCGAGCACTTACATAGGGGAGCAGAGGAAAGATGTGAATCCATGATGTAACATCCATGGATAGCTTGAGAGCTGAACCATTATTACAGTTGCATCAGATTGTGTAGATTTTGTTCTCTGGTCAACTTTATTATCTTTTTTAAAGGACAGCAGAATGTTTTACGTTAGAACATTCAATAACATTATTTGATTTGACTGCACTGAAACTATTGGATAAGAACAAAACTTGAACTGAACTGAGCTGGATGATGACACTACTGTCTTCTATAGCGCTACCTTATTGCTTAATCATCTTTGTTTCAGATTTTATGAGTTTTGCTACATTGACACTCAGTACGTTTACATGGACAACAATACTCTGATTAAGAATCTACCATGTAAACAGAGATTTTTGATTACCTTAATCCGGCTAAAGTCATAATCGAAGTAAACAGAAATCGAATTAAGACATGTGGAGTATTCCTATTTTAGTCGCATTACTGAATGGCAGTATAGACATGTAAACATCTTAATCACATTTTTACCTTCGTGTAGGACTTTTCGCCGCATTTTGCGACAGGATACACACATGGCAGTGTTCAACCTTTTGACGGCAAATAAAAGAGCTTCAACACCGCCATCATCTGTATGCAGGTACAAATAATTAACTGCACTTGAAGCTTTCATGAAATGAAAAATGAAACGCCCAAAACTGTACATGGCATCATCACATCAATATGTTTATACCATGGTTTATATGTGAAATTCCGGAGGGGACGTCGGATGGCGTCACGTGGGGACGTAATGACGTGTGCCATTAATCAAACTATGTACTATAACATGTAAAATAGGAGCATGAAAGAAATATTCTAAAAGCAACTCATGTAAACACCATAATCATAATATTAGCTTATTTAGAATAAGGAAAATAATTAGATTACTGATGTCCATGTAAATGAAGTCACTGTTATGGAACTGTTATTGGAGTGAGCTGATTAATTTTAATTTGTCTCATATTGGATGAAGTTTGTGTGGCACATAGGAAAGTAGGTCAGGTGGGCGGTGTCAGTAAACAGTTTTTAGGTGAGCCGCCTATGTATACTTGGTGGTGTAAATTGGAGGGCGACTAGCCATTTGTACGAGCGAATGCCACATGTTAATGGAGTGCCGCTAGCACAACATTTCAGTACAGGGCACGGGAATGAAAATGCAGTAGGTTTTGAATGTTATATTCTCAAAGATGTTTTCTCAATTAAGAAATTGTGTAGTGTTTTAAACACATTATATCTGATGTAATCGTTTGCAGAAGCACCATTGTGTGAAGCCGTCCGTATTTAAAGAAGACTCTAATCCTTCTTGAAAAACTGTTTGATGTGACCTGTATGCAAGGGTGATAGCCGTCTATTGCGGTGTGATTCAGTTTGAATTGTTTCAGGTATGGAGTTTTATATGATATGGGATGTACATTTTAATTGTGAGTCTTGTATTCTGACTTGTTCTTTGTGTAATAGTAAAGTGGCGTGAGATCACGTTTTATAAGGATACATTTGGCAGGTTTCATCTATGGTTCAGGTATTGATGTTTTAAAGAGTAGTAAATGTGTGTTAATGACTTGCTTGATCTTATGATGTTTTATTTTATTTGTAGGAGAGTTTGTCAGCTACTGTTTTCTTTACCTCCATATTAAATTAATGATCTAGTGTTTGTTGTGTGCCAATTAGACGCAGCGCTCAGTGAGCACGTTGAGAAACATGAAGGGGGAGAGATTTTTCTTTTTGTGTGTGTTTTTTTTTTGTATTTTGTTTTCATTTGTATTGTATTGCATTGTGTTGTATTTCTTTGAAATTGTATTTTTTTATTTTTGTTTGTTTGGTTACTGATGGTAACAATGGTACAATTCACAGTTTTTATAGTATAATGGCATTGGGCAATGCGCAATAATTCCTTTTAAAGTTCATCACATAAGTGTGCTGATTGCAGTGTATCACATGAAGGTGATTGATTAATTTGTGGTGTGATTCCCTGCTTGTGTATTGGAGCATTATGTGCATTGGGTTTTGTATTTAAAGGGTTTATGACCTGCCTTGCCTGTGTGCATTCCATTATACCGTTTTTTTACCTGTCCTGTTGTGAAATAAACGTCTTAGCATTTATATGCTGTGAGCGAGTGGAGTGACAACGCAGGCACAAGTTAAAGTTCAAATGCAAATGAAACCCCGGAGGGCGGTTATATTGACAAACTTGAATAGTAGATCAAGAACGTGCTGGGTGTGTGGCTCGGGTGCAGGACTCTGGGGCGTGCAGTTGTGTATTCACAGGTAGGGTAGTGTGCTGATCGTCTTCAGTCACTGGTGTCTGAAAGGAACAAGGAAGACAGGACATTAGAGTCTGCGAGTGGAGTCGAAGCTCGCACTGTTCTCCTCCGTTTAAATGCAGCACAGGTGATTAGCTTCAGGTGCCGACGATCAGCACGTGCCCTGGAGTAATCAGCATGAGCGCGCTGTATCCATGGCGATGCTGTTTGATGCTGAGTGACTCGTGCATTTGTGTCTTTTGCTCAAGCCATCCACTGTAGTGGCGCATGGTCGGTCACCAGCGTGAAGCTCCTGCCCAGCAAATAATAGCGCAGCTCCAGTACTGCCCATTTAATGGCCAAAGCCTCTTTCTCCACGGCTGTGTACCTGGTTTCGGAAGGAGTGAGCTTCCGACTGATGTAGATGATTGGGTGCTCTTCTCCCCCCTTAACCTGTGACAGGACTGCGTCAAAGCCGGCATCGGAAGCATCAGTCTGTAGAATGAAGGGGCAACCGAAGTCTGTAGAATGAAGGGGCAACCGAAGTCAGGGGCATGGAGGACAGGCGATGAGGAGAGCGCACGTCTGAGCATTTGGAATGCGGTCTCTGTCTCCGTAGACCACTTCAGTTTTTCTGGCTGCCCCTTTTTGGTCAGGTCTGTCAGCGGGCTGGCTATGGAAGAGAAATTAGGTATGAAGCATCTATAGTAGCCTGCCAAACCCCAAAAGGCATGTACCTGGGTCTTATTGATAGGCCGAGCCGCTTTCTGGATGGCTTCAACCTTCTTACTCTGCGGCTTGATCAGACCCCGACCGATCTGGTAACCCAAGTACTTTCCCTCCGCGAGTCCCAGATGGCATTTCTTTGGGTTGGCTGTGAGTCCAGCCTGCCGCAACTCCAATAACACTCTCCGCAACCGGTCGAGGAGGTCCTCCCAGCTCACCGAGTGGATGACTACATCATCCAAGTATGCTGCCGCATACTCCTGGTGCATCCGTAGTAGAATGTCCATCATTCGCTGGAACGTGGCCGATACAGAACCCGGTACTGCCAGTGGCCGCTCGGGGGGGCTAAACGCGGTCTTTTCCTGAGATTCGGGAGTCAGGGGCACTTGCCAATAGCCCTTCATCAGGTCTAGCGTGGTTATAAAATGGGCTCATTGGAGCTTTCGTTAAGACGCCGGAAGTCATTACAGAAGTGGAGAGTGCCATCTTTTTTCGGGACCATAATGATGGGACTGGGCTACGGGATGCTTCTATTACCCCCAGCTGACTCATCCTCGTTATCTCCTCCTCTATAGCAAGTAAGACTTTATTAACTACATAAACACTTAAACTAATCTAACATACACACACACACACGTATACAGTTGGCATAGGAAAGGGGTTTTTTCAAGCTTAGGTTGGGTTCTTGAGGAATAGTTCTAGCTCACATCCTTATCTTCTCAGAAACTGAAGATAACAGAACCGCAGACTGCAGGAGGGTCACTGATGTGAGGCCTTTATCTTCTATCGAGGTCACACCTCTGGGATTTGAGAGAGCCAATGAGGGATGGTACCTTTGGAGGGAAATTTTTACTACTCTTTGTCTCTAGCATGGTGTTTTGCATATGAAACTCGATTGGGTGAAGAGAAGAATCTTCAATATTCTTATAATACTAATGCGTTGCATAGGTATCAACATATAATATACACTCTCATTTAGATCATGAAAATATGAACTCATAGATACCATACATGGTATAGGTGAGGTTATATTAAGTAGTGATCTATCATAAGCATGCATAAAATATATACAATACACAAATCCATATACAAGAAGGTAGTAATCATACACAATGACCTGGGGATATGCATGATATAAATATTTGTCTATGAATTAATGTAAGAAGTCATTTCCTATAGCAGTATGTGTCTGGGAGAACTGAGTAGGGAGGAAGATTCTCTCTACATACTTTTAGGTCGTAAAATTTTATCTGATCTGGCTGAGGTGTACCGGTTGCCATGGTAACCAGGGGCCTGTGGTCGTTCACAGACATGCTGGCACCCAGTATGTTTATTGGGTGAGGGGTCTGTGATTATTTGTTACTCTGATGAATAATTGATTTTTTAAATCTAATGAAAAATTGTGTGTCTGATTGGTCCAAATGCTACACGATAGTTAACCGGCCCCACTTTTTCCACCACGGTGCATGGTCCCTGCCACGACGCCAGAAACTTGGAGGTGGCTGTGGGCAGGAGCACCAAGACCTGATCTCCCGGTTGGAATTCCCGTGGTTGGGTGGCCTGGTTATACAGCCACTCCTGGGCACGCTGGGACTCCGTCAGATGTTCCTTGACGAGAGGCATCACTCGTTCGATCTGTTCATGCATATCTTTTATGTGCTCGATGACGGTGCGGTGCGGGGCTGGCTAATGTTCCCACACTTCCCGGGCCACATCCAGTAGTCCGCGGGGCTGGCGGCCGTACAGTAGCTCGAAGGGCGTGAATCCAGTGGACGCCTGGGGAACTTCACAAAGAGCACATACGGCAGCATGAGGTCCCAGTCACACCCGTCCTCTCTCACCACTTGCCGTAACATCTGTTTTAGCATTTGGTTGAATCTTCCAACGAGACCATCCGTTTGGGGGTGACAGACAGATGTGCGGAGCTGTTTTACCTTGAGTAGCTGACAGACGTCCGCCATCAGCCGGGACATGAACGGGGGTTCCCTGGTCAGTCAGGATCTCTGAAGGCATGCCCACACGGCTGAACAGCAGGAAGAGTTCCTTTGCGATGGCTTTAGCAGTGACATTCCGGAGGGGCACAGCTTCAGGTTACCGGGGCACCTCGATGATGGGCAGCGGCACTAGTGGACTCGGGGAGGTTGCCGAGGTGACGTGCACTGGCATGTGGGACAGCTCTGACAGAACCACTTTACTTCTGCATCCAATCCCAGCCAGTGGAAATGATCCCGTATCCTCTGTATCGTATTAGCTTCCCCGAGATGGCCCGCCATCGGATGCGAGTGAGCTAATTCCATCACTGTCTCCTTTTTGGTCCTTGCTACTACCAACCGCAATTTTTCCTCCCTCCGCCGCTGGGCGACACAGTAAAGCAGACCTTTTTTTACAACAAATTATGGGAGGGGGTGCGGCGCTGCCGAACCTCTTCATCAACCATCCGCACCTGTCCCCAGCAATTTAGTAACTGTTCGTATTTCCGTTGCTCTCTCCCAAACGATCCTCCCGCGGTGATCTGTTGAAAGAGATTCAGGTACAGCGGTACCTGTGGCCAGCAAAGCTGGCTGGTGGCCCACACTGCTCCGCACTTGGCGCCTTCGGCGGCTCTTAGCCTGGTTAGTATGCTGCATCGCATCAGCTGTTCGAACCCCGGCCAATCTCTTCCCAGTAATACAGGCACCGGGAGATTTCGGACAATGCCCACTTCCACTTGCCAAGCACCAGGGTTGGCTGAGATAGTGACTCGGCGTGCAGACACATTGCGACTATCGCCGTGAACGCATGTGATGGGGATGGCCGTTTTTTCTTTGGGCCGGGGTGGCACCACACTAGGCTGGACTAGGGTGAGGGAGCTGCCAGAGTCCAGTACCGCCTTTACTTCTTTGCCGATCTGAATGGTACGTTCTGGGGCTCCACGGGGGACAGCCTGATGCACAATGCAGCCAGCCAGCCAGGCGTGGGCTCCTGGGGACGGTGGTTCCGTTGGCATGGGTTCGTCATCAGGTGGGGGAACCGCCGGTCTGTTTACTGACTGCGAAATGCCTTCCCCGTGGGTTGCCGGTCCAGATTCACCCTCCGGGGAGTGGGTGCCACTCTCTCTCCAGCATCTCGAGCAGTGGATGCCACCTCTAGTTCCAACGACTCTACCAGCTCAGTCAGCTCAGTTGAAGGAGCGCTCAGAGCAGGCGATCAATAACCACTTTCTCAGCGACCTGTGCGGCGGTTGGATCTCCGAACAGCAACCAGAGATGAGCGAGTCGCGTTAACCATGTTGCTTGTACTCTCACGGGCACGTGCTCATCATAAATCCATTGACAGAATTGCTGAGTTGCACTGATTGCTGAGTTGTGACAGCCCCATCCGGGCCAGGATCTCATGCTTCAGATCCTCATAATCCTCATCCTGCGGGGGATGAAGGGAGAAATACGCCCGCTGGGCTTCCGCCATTAAGAACGGTGCCAACACTCACCCCCATTCATTTCTATCCCATTGCTCTCTGGTTGCAATGACTTCGAATGTGTGGAGGTAAGCCTCAATGTCATCCTGGTCGCTGAGTTTGGTCCGGTGCTGGTGGGCCAGGACATGGGGCTCGGGTAGGGGAGTCCGGGCAGCAGTGGCTTGTCGCACATCGACCACCTGCTCAGTCCTTTCTTGCCTCGACGCAAGCCGCTCTGTGAGTCATCGAATGATCTCCTCCATGCTTCAGCTTCCTCGAGCGGGAGGGAGAGAGGGCGGGTTTCTTTTTTTTCCACTGTAGAAGAATGATAACAGATGTTAGAATGTGTGCAGCGTTAACAAAAAATCACTCCTAACTTGCCCGCATTCTCCACCAAGTTGTGAGCGAGTGGAGTGACAATGCAGGCACAAGTTAAAGTTCAGATGCAAATGAAACCCCGGAGGGCGGTTTTATTTGACAAACATGAATAGTAGATCAAGAACATGCTGGATGTGTGGCTCGGGTGCAGGTCTCCGGGGCGTGCAAGTGTGTATTAACAGGTAGGGTAGCGTGCTGATCGTCTTCAGTCACTGGTGTCTGAAAGAAACAAGGAAGACAGGACATTAGAGTCTGCGAGTGGAGTCGAAGCTCACCCTGTTCTCCTTCTCCTCCATTTAAATGCAGTCCAGGTGATTAGCTTCAGGTGCCCACGATCAGCACGCGTCCTGGAGCAATCAGTGTGAGCGCGCTGTATCCAAGGCGACGCTGTTTCTTCATTGGGTGACACGCCACATATGCATATGCAAGTGTAACAAGAAATAAAGTTATGTATTTTTGTATACCAGCACCTGCCTTTGTCCTTTAACTAGGATATGCATGAATATCTCATTGGTCTAGTTAGTACATGGCTACAGTACATATTGTCCTTGTTACTGATAGTTTAATCAGGCATTTGTCCATTTCTGGGTGCGGTAAGGAACCTGAAGGCCATATTTGCATCATATTTTGATGTTTATTATTTTAAAACTGCTTTGAAACAATCTGTATTGTATAAAGTGCTATATGAATAAAGATGACCTGACTTGAATTTATACTATGATGTCAATAGTCAGGCATAGAAAGACATTCAAAAACTCAAAGAGACTTCAGAATATACATGTGCTCTAGATAACAATATAACTTCTGTCTAAAGGTTTGTCAGGGTTTCTAAAAGACATGGTGAAATGATAGGCTGTCAGGGGGCTTTTGTGGCTGAGAGACTATATTAATGACTGGAATGGAATCACTACATTTTGGTAATTATGGGTTCCATACTTATGGAATATCATTTTACGAATAATGGCTGTGCTCAACTTTTTGTCACACGTTGTTAAAGGGACAAAAGGTTTCACCTGGTTATGTAACCTACTAATAATAGAACTGAAGAAAATTGCCACATATTCAGAGAGATTTAATTTTTGCCATTGTTAATGTGAATGTGCAGTTGTTTGATGTATGAGTTAAGTACTGCATCCGGAAGACTCTATATGTTCTTGCAGGTTTTATAAACGAAATAATTACAGACTTTTCATTTTTGCCTGAACTATTTGTTTAAGTACTAACAGAAAAGCCTTGAAACCAAAAACTAGAGTTTTCATCTTACCCAAACTGAGAAACGTGTGCAGTGTTTGCCTCAATCACTCAGTGTTGAACTGCAGGTTGTGAGTCAGCAGGAGTTTTCCCACAGTGCCAGTGCTGCTGCACAGCTCCCAGCACATGAGTGCTTATACCAGCTGGACAAAAACAAAATGTGAAAATCAATCGGCTCACAGAAAAGCACAGACTTTTCTCATTTTGAATAAAACATTTGAAGCTTTACAGAAATATGAAGACCAGACTTTCCCAATATACATCAAAGATGCAGGAAGCCCCTAATGTACATGTCAGCTCATGATTCTTGATTAAACATTCAGTTTATAAAATGTTTAGGCAAATGTACTAAATACAGCCCTTGAGCTCTTTGTATGTACATTAATTTTTTTTATATAAGACAGTGAAACCTCATTAGTGCATTAGCTTTTACCTGTACTTGCCTACATAATACATTACAATTCAAAAGGGGTCAGTATGATTTTTATTCATTCATTTATTTTTGTAGAAAGAAATTAATACTTTTATTCAGCAAGGATGCATTAAGTTGATCAAAAGTAAAGACACAATAAACAATTAATAATATATAAATAATGTTCCAGGATATTCCTTTCAAATAAATGCTGTTATTTTGAACTATTCATTTATTTATCAAAAGGTATCACGGTTTTCACAAAAATATTGTGCAACACAACAGTTTTCAACATTAATAATAATAAGAAATGTTTCCTGAGCAGCAAATCAACATATTCAAATTATTTCTGAAGGATAATGTGACACTAAGACTGGAATAATGACACCATTTTCGGCTTTGCATCAAAGAAATACAATTGTAAAATGTATTAAAATTTAAAGCTATTAAATTTTGCCATCATATTTGGTGCAAAAATGTCTTTAGGAAAACCAGGAAAGTTTTTGTTTTTCCTACATTTCTGTGCCTAGTAATATTCTAATTAATACAGTACAATAATTCAGAGCTCTAATACTGTGTATTGTAGCTTATTCTGCAAGTTGAAACTCATTTAAGTAATGGTGCAGGCGTTTATTGAGATATCAGAAATTAGAACTCACTGCCATACACAGGGAAAACACAAAGTCTATTTTACAGAATCCTTTGAGCCCTGGATTGTAACTTCTGACCTTAAGGCATGTTTTAGTATAGGTTAGTGAGACTTTTTTCATTGTTGCTCCAGTAATACTGAAAGATTTCCTTCATAACATGACTCCTCACTGATATAACGTTTATTTTAAAGTGTATCATATTCCAGTATTACTTCAAAGGATGGTACACAGATGTCTGAGCTGAGCCGTGAATATCCACTGACCCTGGAACTGCCTCTGGCTGCCATTAACTGAACTGTAAACTCCAACGCAGCCGATGCAGATACACAAGCCACTGCTCACCAGACGCCACAGGCCACAGCTATGAAGAAAAATAAACTGAGATTTGTTTTTTTCTTTATTCCGTTCCATTATCTCACCTCTCATCGGAGGCCTTGTTTTCCTTTGACATGATCCGTATATTAGATTTTCTGTCTCATGCCCCGTGGCTTCTCAATGTGTTTTCATAAGAACGAACAAAGTGACCACTCTGGGATATACAATAATACCAAGCTATCTATTCTGAATATGATTGTTACTGTGATTTGGTTTTTGTTTGAGAATGTTTTGTTTTTCTGAAACCTACCAATATACCAACACCAGAAGATACAGTTTAAGACAATGCCAAACTGTTGATTGTAAAGTAATTGCCATACAAACCTGTGATGAATATGACTGACAACTTACAAGATGAAGACAGAAGACAGTATGCAAGTTGAGAGGATGTGATCCAGATTGTATTTTATTTTTTATGGTCCTCATTTGCAACCAAGTTTATATTTGTGTAGCGTCTGGACCACTCAAACACACAATATATATTTTGCAGCAGGAAATTAACGTTCTTAGAATTGACAAGACAGTTGACCCTGAGAGGTCAGCTAAATATCTACAGCGGATCTAAAATATTAATAATTAATTATAACTAGTTATGATTAATTATTCATATTTCCCATGAGCTGATTCGTTACTTTGTATTCATAACACAGTGAACAAAGTGACCACACTTGAATTTACTATACACCAACGACAATTTATTCATGCAACATTTTCTTTCATATTGCTGTAATTTGTTTTGTTCCTTTTAAAGTCCCCTAGAGGAACATTTCGTCCTCTTTAACATTGCAGCAGGTAGCACTGTAGTGTCAAACAAATAATACTTTCAGTAAAACATAGAATATGTAAGCCTTAATAAGCAACTAAACATGGTCCAGGAATAAAGTAAACTACAGCTATAGAACCAACACAGTCATAGAAGTTAATCTAGTGTGGTAGGTTAATGGCATTGGAAGAAGGCAAGTTGAGAGGTTTGAATCAAGTTTTGATGACTGAATAAGGATTCAATAGAAGTACATTTTCATGTGCTTATGCCGTGCTGTAGTTGATTGTGGGTGAGCAATAACAGCCTGTAAAGATTATTTAATTGAGAACCAAATGACATCTAGTTCTATTAACAGTACTCATATTTATTAAAGTTGCATGTTCATTCTTCTGCCACTGGAAATGAATCAAAGCACAACACTGCTACTGAATCAGCATACAACAAATGACTCTAATTAGTCGATTATTAAACATGCATGAAACCAGTGTAGTTAGAACCAAATGACTCTAAAGTAGGTGAGCTTCTTTTTAGTGAATAAAAAACATTTAGCATAACCAGTGTTGTCTGATACCTAAATGAATGATTCTAATGAGTCGGTTCCTTTTATTAAATTAAAATATAATGAGTCCGTTTCTTTCATTGAATTAAAACCTAAATTGCAACTAATTTAGCCTGATTGCCCATTAAATAACCGTAGAGTAGACTAGGTTATTTTTTAGGAGATCAATAACATTCAGTGCAACCAGTGTAGTCTGATTCCCAAAGGAGTGATTCTTATGAGTCGGTTCTTTTTAGTGAATCAAAAACATTCAGTGCAACCAGTGTAGTCTGATTCCCAAAGGAGTGATTCTTATGAGTCGGTTCTTTTTAGTGAATCAAAAACATTCAGTGCAACCAGTGTAGTTTGATTCCCAAAGGAGTGATTCTTATAATTCGGTTCTTTTTAGTGAATCAAAAATATTCAGAGCTATATGTGTAGTCTGATTCCCAAACGACTGATTCTAGTGAGTTGGTTCTTATTATTGAACCAAACATAGGCCTATATTGCAACCATTGTATTACGGTTCCCTAACAAATGAATGTAGTGAGTCGGCTAGGTTCTTTGTGCATCAAAAACATTCAGCGCAACCAGTGTAATCCGATTCCCAAAATTATTCTAATGAGTTGGTTCTTTTTTAGTGGATCAAAGACATACAGCTTACAATTGTGAGACTTTAAGCAGTGTAGTAACACATTATGAGTTATGTTGATAACATTTTAAATGAAAAAATAAATGAAATATGTGAACACATTTTTGTATGTATATCATTTAGGTCAACTGGATTGCATTTATGCTGCCTCTAAAAAGACTGAAATGTCAATTAAAATATTTGTAAACATTTTTTTATTGGAATTATCTCATTATTTGGCAATGAAATTGCATTGTTGATATGAAACACTGGCAGCACTGTGTAGGAGGTCAGTTGATTGTCCAAGAGGTACATATTTTTACATGCTGACAGTCAACAGTAACGGAGATGGACCTATGGGGGAGATCTTGAGTAGAAAGGTGAGGCCATACAAGCTGAGTTTCCAAGCTGAGCTCTTCATTTTGATCTGAGAGGTGTTAGATGGAGAGTTCAACAGCAAAATTCATGTCTCTCTTATGTCAAGTGACACATAAGTGAAGCATAATGACAATTAAGAGTAATTGAAGACAGGATCTTCTACGCATCATTTCCTGTAGAGAGAATCTCATAGTGTGAAGCCCCCATCTGTTCTGAAATTTACTGATCCTGTATAGAGATTTTAAGTCTAACCCACATCTGCTGTGTTGAACCAATGAATTAAGATTCAAGTAACGTACTTTCAACATTTCAAGACCTGACCTAAACAGTCTTCTTCAACAGAATGAATTTTCTCCTTTCATAAATTTATAGGACAGTCTTTTATTTTCTGAAATGATATGACCTGCCGTGGCTGCTGCTCTCATTTTGTGAAGCACAGTGAATCAATATGTAGTTTACCAGTCAGTTTGGTGCACAGATTCATATTATTTCTAGGGAGAACGTTGCAAGAGTTAAATTGCCAGCTCAATGCCATCACGCAAAATGTCTATCACTAAAAAAAATATAAAGTACATTAAGGCTAATATTAAAATATCAGACATTTAAAAAAATTTAATATTTAGAAATGTAATAAAAAACCAAACAATTATTTAATTAATTACAGAGTCAAGATTGATTTCTTCAAGCTTTCCAGAGAAGATTTTATGGAAAAAGCCACATTGTTTCACATTTAACAGCTTTTTTATCATTCTGAAATATTTTCAAGCATTTCCACCTGCTTTAGTAATCCGTTATGTCACTGAAAATCTCCTGCGGAAATGCAGTGAGCAATTGAATGATGATTTTTTCCTGACCACAATCCATTGAAGAATGACAGCACTCCATTCTATCCTCAGGTCAAATGCTTTTTATAGTGTCGATAGAAATGTGTCATTGTAAAACAACATTTAAGTACTGCTGTTTGTAAAACAGGTCCGTTTCACGTACTTGATGTATTCTGGGAAAAGGTTGCAAGCTGCAGGAAAGAGAGACAAGCTCATTAAACTGGTCATCGGTGTCAGATCTCACAGTGAAACTATATGAGGTGCCCCACTGAGACTGTGAGAGTCTATCACACAGACCAATTTCAGTCCTGTGAGAGGTTTCCTGCTTATCTTTGTCTCAGCGAATGTGTGTGTGAATGAATATGTAAAATAAGAAAAGGAATAGAGAGAAAGAGGGAGTGACGAAAAGAGCATAGGGAGAGAGTGAGTGTGACAGGCCTCTATGTGTCGCAGAGACAGAGTGCCAGACATTGGCTCTTTTCGGAGGCTTCAGGCCCTTCTCTCTCCTCATTAGAGAGCAGAACGCCATCACGTCCCGCTTCTCAAATCAGATTGAGGTTTGTGATGACCCTGAGGCTTTTAATGAGGTTTACAAAGCAGTGACCCCTCCATTGTTTTGCTTCTTGTGGCTTTTCTCACTCTCTTGCTTTTTCTAACACATGAGCTGTGTTTCAAAATTCCTTGAGCTATCTTTGTGTTCATCTTTATGAGCCTTAACTGAAATAAAACCTCACAAGTAATTTGATACAAATGAAGCAACTGTATGTCAAAAAAGGATTGTTAAAAGTCAACATTTCGTTTCAAATGTTTAATACGTTGCTAAGCTAATGACATTGTACTCTAATAAGCATACAAATAACACACACATATTAGGTAAAATATTTCTTAATATGATAATATTTTTATAGTTATTTATTTTGTATTTAATTAGATTTAACTACATGTATAAAGTATATATGTATATAGTATTCTATAAAAAAATAAAATAAAATAAACCCTTTTATTTGAAAATCTTTTTTTTACATTTGAAACTGTAAAACATATTTTAAATAAATAAATAAAGATGTTTATTACATACTGGAGTATGTTTTACAAGAAAATACTGTTTCAGCCTTTCTACTTCCAAATGTCATGTTTAATTCACTGTTACTTACTGATTCTTTGAAATTATTTGTGAAATTTTCTTGCATTTTCTGAGTGAAAATTGTTTCTACACCAATTTATTTTTTCAGTACAGTACAATACCCCCCAAATACCCCATAACTTATAGCTCTATATAACCTAGTGAGCTACCTTGCCTGCTGCCTACATAGACATCATAACTGAAATTAGATCTAAAAAGTGAGCATACTGGAATGCACTGAAAAGGCAGCATATTTACTGTATATGTCATACACATACGAAGCAAAAAATAAAAGAGGCATGTTAATGTTACTAACACTATACTAGTATAATAAATGCACTCAAATATTGTGAAAAATAGTTACTAGTTAATTACATTTAAATATCTTTATCAAAATATCCTCTTGACATATCTGATATCTTTTACTGAACTTGTAATGTATTATTGGATTTTCTTCTTCGATTACATGTGATGCTGCTTCAGAATTGATTTGGCCAAAAGACGGTTCTACACTCACACATAATAAGTATGTTGCCTAGTTTTTGGAACAGGCTTTGCATCAAGAGTACACCTGTGATGGCTATAATTGTTGTTTTTTGTCACCAGGGAATGAAAGTTACTGGTCATTGTTTTATATTAGAGAACCCATATTTAAAAAAACATTTTTTTTATATAGCACAGTTTAATGCAACACCAGGTTGCCCGAAGTGCTGCACAATATCACAATAAAATTACATAAAAACAAGCATAGTCACAAATAACAACACAAATGACATAACAACATGGACACAATTTAAAATAACTAAACCTGCATCACAACAACTCCTCATTAGTCTTTAAAATATGTGCTTTTAACACAGCTTTGAAAACTGGTAGTGAGTTAACAGATCTAATACTATGAGGGAGGTCATTCCACAGTTTTGGACCAGCTCGCGAAAAGGCTCTATCTCCCCTGTGTTTGTATTTTGTCCTAGTAACACAAAAGAGGTGTTGATTTTTGGACTTCAGAGATCTCGTAGAGATATAAACTGATATGATACTTGACAAATACCCAGGGGCTAAATTGTGAACATATGCCTGTGTCTTCAAGATGACACCATGTGCACATGAAATTACTTTTTGAATATGCTTTTTTAGGACTCTGCCAATCTTCTACGCCCTCATTTTCTTTCTCTTTTTACTACAGAGATGTATGGCTCACTATTTCTCGTTGTTTTATTTGATCTCATGAGACACAGTTTTACCCATGCAGAAAATGAGCTGAAGCCTTTTTCTCCCACTTTTCCTTAGCGTAATGATGGTGGCTGCCCTTTTATGGTAACTTGTCATCACCTGGATATCATTTTGCCAGGAACAGGCCTACATCCTCACTAGCCACTAGCAGTTCCAAAAATGCAGCAACTATTCATTATATCCTCAAATAACTTTTGAACATAATTAACTTTTTTTTTTCTCTTGGCCTTGATATTTTAAGTCTTGCTCATACTACCATGTAAAGCCATCTCATCAGTCTCATCTTACTTCTTCTGGGGAAAGATAATTAATGTTATACCACTGTGAGTGGGTCAGCCAGCCACCAATCTAATTCGCACTGCCAAAGTTAATTTGAGCACCTGTGCTGGGAATTATAAACCTCCCTCCTTAGTCATAGGTTTCATGACCTTCTTCTCTTTATTTTATTTGTTGAGTTAGTGCCATTAGGTTATATCTGAAGTATTGCGGTGTATGCAAGAGACAAGTGGTAAGGGAATGAGCTGTTGCTTTACTACTTTTCAATGGCTAAACTGCTAAAAAGAGCTGGATGGATCCTCAGGCTAGTTAGTGCAAGTCTAGCTGGTGAACAGCATGGCTAAATTGATATACCAGCACTAACTAACATAAACCAGCGTGGACCAGCATGGAAATTCAGCAGGATTTGGAAAGTTAGAAAGTCTTAGTTCAGTTTCACACAAGTCAAAGAAGAAGGAGTCTCCTCTTAGCATTTTTAGCTGAAATTTTTCATAAAGTACACTAAAAATGAAGTCTGCATTGCATGTGGTCTTTTGCTTGAAACGCTTAACTGTTAAAATTGAGATGATGCTCGGTTTGTGTCCTCAAACTGCTACTACACAGAAACAGAATTAGATAGCTGGATTGTACGAGAGGGAGTCGGACAGATCTGCTGACGTTAACGGAAAACGGCACTGTTAAAGGTACCTGTGACTCCACAGAGAAGTCATTCTGATTCTGATTATGTGATTACTTTCAACAAGCTGCAATGCCAACAATTTTCAGCGACAGGTGCAAGGTACATGGTCATCTTATTTAGTCATTTTGTTATTTACATCCTATGTCACCTCTGCATTGTAAAGATGTAATATAAATCAGTAGTTTATCAGCAATACTTTTTGTAAATAATAAATGAAATCAAGTAATTCTACAGTCTTTACTCTGTGCAAGTACTTGTTCTGGTTTTAAAAGCATCAGTAAACAAAGTACTAAATCTTATTGTGCAGAGATCACGGCTTAAAACACATTGGATGTCATTACATATTCATGCATAAAACAAGTTTTCACGCAAAAATCATGATTTAACAATACATTTTCAAATAAAGTTATTTGAAATAAGATCCAATTTAGAACCAGCTGTAACAACATAATACACAAATAGCCTACATTTTTACTGGCTTTGAGAATGAGTAACTTTTCTCGATTTTAGTGCACATGCCCGATGTGCGCACTAGAAAATGCGAGAGAGCAGGAGAGCAAGAAATTAGGTTGTAAGGAAAGGCTTTATTTGGATGTGGTTCTGGCATGTTTTATGCAAATACTACATACTGTACGTGGACGCAAGTTTTCACGCAAAAATCATGATTTAACAATACATTTTCAAATAAAGTTATCTGAAATAAGATCCAATTTAGAACCAGCTGTAACAACATAATACACAAATAGCCTAAATTTTTACTGGCTTTGAGAATGAGTAACTTTTCTCGATTTTAGTGCACATGCCCGATGTGCGCACTAGAAAATGCGAGAGAGCAGGAGAGCAAGAAATTAGGTTGTAAGGAAAGGCTTTATTTGGATGTGGTTCTGGCATGTTTTATGCAAATACTACATACTGTACGTGGACGCGCTCCGTCATTTAGAATATAGCTAATTCGGATTCATCAACATTAGAACGAGGGTAAGAATAAATCACGTGAGAACACAACTGTTATGAATCACGCGTCTATTTTGCGAGAGTTTTTCTGCACACATAGAATCGAAATTATTGGTCAGTAAATCCCGCCTTAGTCATATTTAATTTTGACAGGGACGAAGGGGATAGAAGTACAGTTGTTTACACTCTTAAAACTAAAGGTGCTTCATGATGCCATAGAAGAACCTTTTTTTGTCTAAATGGTTCCATAAAGAACCTTTAACATCTGAAGAACCTTGCTGTTTCACAAAAGGTACTTTGTGGAGAAATAAGGTTCTTCAGATTATAGAAAGGTAAGAAAGAGATGGTTCTTTAAAGAACCTTTGACTGAATATTTCTTTGTGGAACCAAAAGTGGTTCTTCTATGGCATCGGTGTGAAGAACCTTTTAAGAGTGTAATAACATACACCTGACAAAACGTAGAAAAAAACTCCATAAAACAGTTTTAAAAGATACCTTACATAAGTTACGTAGAAGTTGTGATCAATTACATGATCTAGGACTTTTATATAGTGCCTGCCATTGCAAGTCTGTCACTCATAACTTTGTTTTCATCCGCGTTAAACTCAATATGGCTTCTAACATGATTAAGTTAGGCTATACTGTTTATTGAACTGAGTTCTCTTTAGAGTACATACTATGTTCTAACAGCAGAATCTGCATGAAAGGCATTTGAAAGGCTCCTTATTTTCAGACTGCTTATGACAGCATTAATGAAAACAAATGACAGTTTGGGTCACAAGTAGAGTCTTGAGACATAATAAGTGAGAAAGAGAGAGGGAGTGGACAAGAGAGACGAAGAAAAGAAAAGACACAAGACAGCAGAATATACTTATTATCTGGGGACATGTTACAACAAAACCATGTGAAGCTCAGCACAGCTGTATTACACAGTAACAGAGATTAAAAAAATAAAATAGAATGTATGAATATCACCCAGTGTTGTTTCAGTACATATCAAGGAGTAACATGTTTCCACAGTCAAGATTTTACACGATTTAACATTAATTTCTTATGATAAAAAGTGTATTTAGAATTATACAACAGAACTGTATTTAATATAAATTATACTGTAGAACGGTTTAGAAAAAGTACTGTGAAATTACAGCAATTAGTTCCAAAATATAGTGGAAATTCACACCTTTGAGTGCAGTGAACAGCTCAGTGTTTATATAAGCACAGACTGTGAAGCGATCAGGCTTGTTTTGAGACAGTCAGAGAGACAAAAATCTACCTCTGTGATCAGAGAGTAACATTCTGTCCTGTTGTAAATAGGCAGCCCAATTTTGTGCGAGGGACCTGAATTGGGTCTATCATTAGGACCACTGGTCATGACTCACTGAAAGAAATAGATAGCTAAAGATATTAAGGTCTAGACAGACATTGTTATCTGAATAGCTGATGTAAGACACACAATATGAGCAAGGCTATTTAAACATTTTTAGACAAAGTCCAAGAGAGAATGAAAGTGCTGTGTTGCAATCGGATCAAAAGATGTATTGAAAAGATTTAATTCAATGAACAGATTTGTTATAAATCAGACTTCGCTATATGTCTCGCTTGAACTCTCATAAATAGTTTTAATGAATAACAACTTAAAGAGGTCTGTTGCACAAATCATGGCTTAGATATCTTGGAATATAGCAGTTTTATTATGACTTTTATGTCACACACACAATTATTTGTGACATTTTAAAGTGAAAATGTATTTCAATGTAAAACCTACACCATTTGTCCCAGTGCAGTCACCTCCATCATATGAAGGAATGGACAGGGCAATCTTCAAAAATTCACCTGTCGTGTTCCACAGAAGAAAAGAAATTCAGGTTTGAAATTATATGAGGGTGAGCAAATGATGAAAGAATTTCATTTTCGTATTAACTGTTTCTTTAAGAATTAGTTCACAGCCTTTAATTCATTAGCAAACTATGTTTTTTTCCAATGACAACAACAGTTTACAGCTTTTTAAAATTGCAGGTGGATTCAGTATGCATCTGAAGACAATTTATACATCAGTTCAGAATAAACAAAAGGATTGTCATCACAGCCTCAAGGACGTGAGCAGGTTTGTTTACTACAGCTTTCGCATTTACCTAAGGGGGTATAATTGAACACAAGCTATTTCATAATTAAAGCTATTTTTATTAAACCCTTGAAACACTCCAACTTGCATAAACGCATGGAATCTAAAGGGAAATGACCAGTGGGGATTTATATCTAGTAATTATCTCTTACCTAAAGGATACTGTTTCACATCACGTGACCGTTTAAATTCAAGGTCCAATGTGTTTTTCTGACCATAACGCTTGATGATGCTGTTAATGAAAACAAACCAGTCCCACAAGTGATTATCAAACAGCAAGTTGTAGCCTGAAGGCAAATCAAGTTTATTCAGGAAAACGACCCTTTCTATAGCTTTGAAAACAGTGCTCCCAAAGGTCAAATGGAAGGAACCAGGAGGAATGGAAAATTGTGATCATCCTATTCAGGGGTCTCTCAGAGTCCACTTACCCACAGTCATTATTGCAAACCTGCACACCATCTACCAAGAAATAACAACAAACACAAGCACATTACTCAGGGTAATCCAGTTCATTTTGGGAGCAAGCAAATTGCTTGGTATATGCATTTATGCCTGTGTGTGTTGGTTTGTTTGTGCTACATCCTGTTCTTTAGTTGGTTTTTACATTTACTTGCAGGGTAGCTTGTTTCCACATGACGCATTACTTTATTCGCATGGTGCATTAACACATTTAGTACAACAGCACTACAGTCACAGTTTAATATTTAGGACACAGAAGACTGTTGAAAATATCCTCAGAATTAATGCGTTTTATATAAGAGATTAGAAGGCAGGATCTGTGTTGTTTCTTCGGAACGATGAGTCAGAACATGCATTACTTCAGTAAACACTTCTGTCTTTTCTGCCTCTCTCTATCTATCATTTTCTCTTTGAACGCTGAAGATGCGGTACCTGCTATAAAATACGATGTGTGGGCGTTTCGGTTTCTACAGTTCAGGATTTAGTCAATTTTGCAGAATGGGATTTTTGTTAATACCCATGTAAAGTGCAGGCTGTTCCCTTAATTGACTATGGCATGATTAAAAAAATGAAAACAACACTGCCGGCATGGTAACAGCTCATAATGAAGTTGTTTACCCAATAATAAGTTGATTCAGGTTACTTTTCCATTATTTAGCCATGAACTGGATGCTGCTGCTTATTAAAAATATTACATATTAAAAATTAAATGGATTTTAGGTGGCACAAAATCTACTGAACACTGTCTGTTTTAAAATCAGGTTTAAATAACTATCAGACTACTTTGATTGCTATGGGAAAGTGTGTGTCGCCAAGAAACCATAATCATTATACAAAGATGAGAAAGATTGACGGTTTGGATAGTGACTCTAATGTCACAATTTTCGAAAGCCATCTCCAATTTTAGGTAGCAATAACTCGACAAATAGAGACAAGAAATCAAATGCAGCAAAAGTGTGACAGGCTGTTTTGATAATGCTACTCAATTCAGCCCCAAAGCCATTTTACATTTTAATGTGTTTAGATTGAAATGAGGGAGACCGAGTCAACACAGGTAAACACAGATGTGGGGAATGAATCTCTAATTTAAGGAGCAGATTTAAGGCGGCAGCATTCATTAATACATTAAAAAACAATACAAAAACAGAGCTGTTCGCATACCACCTAGCTTCATCGTCATCATCACTGCGATTGCCCTAATCACTATTGTGTGCTTGCTGTTGGTCAGAAAGTGAAGTATTTAGGCGGTGTTTAGCGTTTGTGAGGTCCTTGTGTGGGCGACAACGCTGATTGAGGCTGAATGCTCCTTCACTGCTGTTTGTAACAGCGCGGTGGGAGGCGAAATGTCTCAAAATGTCAACTTTAAAATTCCCAGGGAATCTGACACCCACTGCGGTCTGTAATCCAGGTTATTACCAGCCTTCACTCCCCCATATGTGAATAATTTTCTCTTTTGGCATCAGTACAAATGAGTGGAATTGAATACAAAGCTAAATAAAATATTGCAGTGCAGAAGGGCAGAGAGGACGGTCAAATCGTAAATATGATACATCACCACTGTGTGCATTGTAAATTCTGCTGCAATATGCTACTTTACCAGTAGCATTTCAGATCAAGTTGGCTTTAAAAATGCAGGGAAGTTTTCAGCGTTAACTGATATAGCCTTGATAATCTTGTGACATGTATTAATGGTAATTTCAAAATCACGTCCCCCTACTTAACACTTAATGTATTTTGTTTGCATACACATGCAAGATTAAATAAACAAAATGGATTTTCTTTCTTGTCACATCAAGGCACAAAAGGCAGTGTGACTTATCTACCAGTCAGTGCTTCACTTTTTTTTCTTGGATAAAGCTTCACCCACTTCACTATTTGTTCTCGGGTTACATCAAATAAATGAAAAACTTTTCTTCTGTAGCTACAGAGACCCACGGACACCCACTGTTTGTTTCCTGACTGTATGATGCAAACAAATCTGGCAAGCCATACCCAAAGATCAGCAGCTTCAATCAAATTGGCTGGAAATTGGAGACTACCCGTCTGGAAGTGAAGTTATGTTTACAAGGCATCGGACTGATGCAATAAGCAGGTTTTAAGGGAAAACTAATCACTGAATTTAACAAGGCACGACAAGCATGCTATATATCTCAAATATTTCAGCCCCTGCTGGCAGATGCTAGAAGCACATCATTTGAAACCAAACAGCATCTTTCTCTATTGGTGGCCATTCAAATTGATTTGTATTCTGACTTCACATTTTTACTGAATTAACATTTGTTGATCTCACCGTGTTTGAGATTTGTGTGTTGAGTTATATGCATCTCATTGCGACTCTGGGGTTTAACATATTTAATATATCAGGCAAA
The DNA here is from genome assembly GCF_001515645.1 of Sinocyclocheilus grahami. Taxonomy (NCBI): domain Eukaryota; kingdom Metazoa; phylum Chordata; class Actinopteri; order Cypriniformes; family Cyprinidae; genus Sinocyclocheilus; species Sinocyclocheilus grahami. Next base: position 1,001,054 of record NW_015505268.1, on the reverse strand, counting down.
TATGTTTGCCTCTAATTTTAAGAGGGGATTATGCCATGTCATATAGTGGGCACATAGTGATGAAAGAGTAGCTCCTAACATTGCTAAATACCAAAAAAAATATTTAACTGCCTTGACAAGAATTTGTGAGTTTATTAAATGAACAAAACTTTTTTTTTTCAGTTACTATACTGAAAGCAATTTTCACCCAGAATTTGCTAGTAAATTTCACAAATAATTACAAAGAAACAAAGCCACGTGTGTGGATATACAGTTTACCAAACTATAATTTTTCGCTATAGTTATGAATAAGCTAAATGAACTATTAATACAGTATGCTCTAATTGGGAATATATCTTAACTCACACAGTAGCAGGTTTGGCCTGTTTTAATACATCAAGCCCTGGATTTGGTGGCTTAGATGGTTTCACTATTATTGCACCCAACAATTATCCTGCTAACTGAAACCCGAAGCACATCTGTACCCCTTCACCAGCACTTATCACGCTCTCGGGGTAAACATATCGGCCACACTTTCTGAAATCACGCTTGGTCAGGAAAACGCATGCAGAGACGCATCAGACAGCTTCAAGGACGAATCGAGGTGAGGCCGAGCAAACGGGGGCTTAATCGTTCAATCATATCGTGCCACTAAAAGCATTGCACCGCATCCTATATACAGAACCTTCCATGCATGTCCCATTTGTATGCGACAAGTCATTTGCATCAAGGCAAGGTGCTTTAAATAAACTCATCCCCCAGCGCTGTGATTACAGAAGCTTATAACGGGAATATGTAGCAGGACACCCGCCCACGACAGCCACACTCGTTAAAAATTGATCGCTCAGAACATGGGACGCTTCAGATGGGAGCTCTCCATGTGATTCAGTGAGTGCCTTTATCAGCGGCAGCTGCAGTTCCCCTCACAGACACTCACACTGCCCCTCTGAGGACGAGAAACAAGGACGTCCTTCTTTTGCCTGGAAACCAGAGATGTTAGGAACGAACAGTTAAAGCCTCGCTGTATCAGTACTACTCAACTTTAATTTCTGAGGAGTTAATCAGCTTGTCGAGACATTTGAAATCGCCGTGCAGGTAATTATGATGTTTATGTGAGTGTGTGTGGATGGAACGCGAGCGTTTGGCTTTTGCTCTATGTGGGATGGAGCGGGAGCTGTCCGCCAGCAATGGTGCTGAAATCAGCCTCAATGAACGAGGAAGTGATTTTGTCTTCGGCACGCATCGGGAACGGGAGTAAATACTAAATCGGGTCGTTTTAACGCATTTATAGGCGTAAGAAGATACTAGGAGCACAGTAGCGTACGATATTCACCCGGACTCATTCATCAGCCAACGTTTCGGTGCGTTCGGACTATAAGCGTGTGGGTTTGATTCGGATGGATGAGGGAAAGTTTACACACAAATTAAGGAATCCAGTCATGCATTGTATTGTAATATCCTTTATTCTAAGATTTACATTCTTGAACTCTAACAATCATCATAATTCGTCTTTTTCTCAAATGTTATTTGATATTTAGGTTGCAATGTAATGTTGCCATTCCTCACGAGAAGAGCAAACGCTCCCTGAAGATTTACTTCAAATGTACACGATGTATGCTTGTCCCAGAGCTTGTTATTAGCGCTATTTTTTCCTTGTGAAGGTTAAGTTGCATGCAGGCACCGATAAGCCACTAACGGGAGCCCATCGTAATTTTACAACTCTGCACTTTGTGTGAACTGTATGCGAGGTATACTGACCTTTACTGCCCTTCATATGTCGCATCTTTTGAAATGATCGGCTGGATAGTATAGTGTATGCCATGCAGTCATTATTATTATAGTCTTTAGTAATGTTTTATCATACAACCTAAAATACCTTCATCTGTGACACCTATAATACATGGTTTTGATCCAGTCAAACACATTATTTAATATAACAAAATCACACACATACTCAAATGAAAATGTTAAGGGTCAAGTCAGGTAGAAATAGCCCCTTAGGGAAAAAACTGCTCACATCCACATTAAAATTTTTTTTAAGGTTAATAGCTGTTTATACAAACTAAGTTTTTGCTATTAAGTAATTGTCTGTTTCACATTGTAGACCTGGCGACAAGGGACTACTTGAAAAGCTCAACCTGAATGTAATATTTGGTTGAAGAAGGCAGGAATAAAAAGCCATCATCATGAATTTTGTTATGAAGCAAGCATTGGGAGGTAAGTCTCAGATTGTCCCGTTTCTCCAAACATGACATACACACAGAATAGTCTCAGAGCAGAAACTATACACTCATGCAATAAACTTGCGCAGAAATACCATTATGCACAATCTGCTTATATATTACCTTTCTCTTGGCTTGTAAGGCATGCACTGCTCTTTATTTTCATGCACATGGAAAATGAACCAAGTGTTGCTTTTTTATCTTTGGAGTAGTGTTTTCTTATCTGTCTTAGTCTTGGATAGCTTATCTTTTAAGTCAAACAATGAGGTTTAAGATAATATTGTGATGGATTAGAAAGCACTTGATCTGTTGGACTGGTAGATAGAGGTCGTGAGTCTTTGCGCATTTCAAAATCTGCCGCAGTTCCCTGTTGTTTTCATGACAAAAGGGTTTGTTTTCTAGTCGGAAGACCATTCAGATGTTTTTCTCTATTGTATTTACTATAACTTTTAAATGATCCTTTTGTTCATTATTATTTTTTCCATTTTAATTATTTTTGAAAGGCACATTTTATATCCAGACACACCAGAATTACTGACTATTGACAATGTGCTCTGCCGAGCTTAATCAAAATAATAATAATTCCATAAATATTGGCATAAATAAATATGTCCAAACAGAACTGCATTTTAATGTGGTTCATTCATCTCCTTTGCATTCGTAATGAGGATTTTATCTATCTCACTCTGTGCGGACTTCCGCTTGTCAGAGCACTTAGCCCCATCAAGACTGAGATTGACAGTCCAGTCCCGAGGGATGTCACAAGAGCAGGACTGCGGCAGTTGATTAGCAGGGATGTGCTATAAAAAGGTGGCGTACGACCCGTTTCATTAACCAGCTGCTGGGTAAAACAGCCCATGAGGGTCCTGCCCTATAGTCCACTTGCTCCATCGGTAAAGAAAATGAGTGAAATCCACTGAGCTGTTCGGAAAGGGATTTCACCCTTGAGAAGCGAGAGTGGTCCCCAGCTTCATGTTTACTACCAACTTTCCTCTGTCGTCCTATCATGTCCTTTTCTAAGAGTAGCAGCGCATATCTAAGATAAATTGACCTGGCTTCAGATGTTTTTGGCTTATTATGTTTTAAAGATTTCAAGTCGCCTACAACTAGATTTGCATTTCCTGCAAGAATTACCAGTGCTTGCAAGGCAGCAAGAGAATAAGTTTCAGGTAAGCTTAGTTTCAGGCTTCGGTTCTGCGCAAATGATGATGACTCTCATGGTGCGTCTTGTTTTCAGTTGGCTGCACACAAGAATCAGCTATAAATGGTTAAAGTGTCCATATTATGCAAGTTCATAAATTTATTTTTGGGGTCTGCTAGAATACATTTACATGATTTAAAGTTCAAAAACACATTGTTTTTCTCATACTAAACACCCTCTGCCTGCCCGAAAAACCTGTGCCTTTAAAACTCATCTTTCTAAAAAGCCCAGACTGTTCTGACTGGTCAGCTGGCCCAGTCTGTTGTGATTGGTCAGCCACTTATGTATGTCAGAAATGTAACGCCCCTTATCATATTTGGGTTTCAGTTCCCGAGGCTTCATGAACAGTTGTAAACGCTTCATTTCATAATTGATGAATTTTGCAATATTGAATCAACTGTGAACCGACTTGAGCTGAATAATGGCATTATTGTATATAGCTAAATTAAGCTTGTTTCATTAATACATTTTATACAGTTATTGAACTGAACTGAATCAACAATTAACTGAGCTGAGTTGAATAATGACACTGTAGTCTTTTTAGGGCAGCATTTGAATTTCTCACATATTTCATAAGGTCTGCTTCACTGATTCTGTTATTTAGCTGCTTTGAAACAATCTGTATTGTATAAAAGTGATATAAATAAACAAACCTCTACATTGCGAGTAAATCACTGGCATATGCGACTATGATTATGTCTAATATTAGCCAATGGCTAATAAAATCTTAGATTTTACTCGCCAGTGTGTGAGTTGGAGGCTGAGTATAAGTTTAGCACAGATATATTTTAATTCGCCAAACACTCTGACTGAGCGCTTCAGAGTTTCACTCTCCGTCAAGTGATCTGTGATATTTTTCAGTTCATCTCAATGGATGTGCAGCGCACCTGTGTTTGTGTATTTGGCGTACCGTAAGCTCTAGTGTGAAGGCGCACGCCTCGCTGTCACATTCTCTCACACGTGCAAAGTGTCTTACATAACATGCAGAATTGATGCGCTACATGTAAACGATATTCTTTGTGGTATTGTCCTGTCAAAATAACAGTGTCAAAATAACAAATATTAGCCAATGGCTAATAAAATCTTAGATTTTACTCGCCAGTGTGTGAGTTGGAGGCTGAGTATAAGTTTAGCACAGATATATTTTAATTCGCCAAACACTCTGACTGAGCGCTTCAGAGTTTCACTCTCCGTCAAGTGATCTGTGATATTTTTCAGTTCATCTCAATGGATGTGCAGCGCACCTGTGTTTGTGTATTTGGCGTACCGTAAACTCTAGTGTGAAGGCGCACGACTCGCTGTCACATTCTCTCACACGTGCAAAGTGTCTTACATAACATGCAGAATTGATGCGCTACATGTAAACGATATTCTTTGTGGTATTGTCCTGTCAAAATAACAGTGTCAAAATAACAGAGTTCCTTTGGAATTCTTCAGCTTTTAAGAACTGCTGGGTTTTTCGGTATAGTGGGCGGAACTAATGCGCAAACGACAATCTCATTGGCTGGTGCTCACCTATTACCGTCCCTGTTTTGATTTCAGCAAATCAGAGCGAATGCACACAACCTGATTAATATTCATGAATCCAGCAGTTTGTTAATCCTTGGTGCGTTTTGTATTGTTCTTATTAGTAGAATTCGTATAATAATAATAATAATAATAATAATATGAATAAAAATAATAATATGAATAATATTATCAGTATCAATATAAGTATTATTGTTAGTTTTTTCCCAATTTTTTACAGGAACACTGAATGACCAAAAAAGCACCACCACCAGTCCTAAGTTCAGTTAAAATTACTAATGTGCATTCATACATGGTTACCAAGTTTTAATTCTTATTACTAAACTTCTATTATTAAATAATACTTGATTACCATATTATAATGCTTGACTGCTTGAATGACTGATGTTAATGACTGATGAGTGTACTTTCAGATATTTAAAAAGTTGTGCCATTTTACAAACATTATAT
>NW_015505268.1:985228-991058 GCF_001515645.1 Sinocyclocheilus grahami | reverse complement strand
ATACTGTGCCCCCCCACTCTATATATATATATATATATATATATATATATATATATATATATATATATATATATTAGTATAGTATAGTATTGCATTGTATTACAGTCTGGCGAGTAAACAAAAGTTTACTAGCCAATGGCGATTCAATTGCCAAGGTGTCCATAGAGGGTTGATAAAGGTGAATTGACTTGGCTTAAATAGTATTATCTTTGGTAACTGTGTTGTCAATATTAGAAGTATATATAAAAAATTTTTAGCCCACCCTATGAAAAAAAAACTAAAAAAGCAAGTGTTTCCTCAGTATGGCAAAATCACTTACTCAACTGCTTTTTAAGGGCGGGGCTAAAGCAGCCAGTAGGCAGGCATTATGCAAATGTGATTAAGCTAAGTCACAGAAAAATGTCAGGACACAAAAGATGAGTGTTCTATGTTGGAGAGATGAACTCCCTTAGATGTGAACTTCTGTGGTTTGTAACTCTGCAGATGCACAAACAGCTATATTACACACTCAAGGAAAGGTACAATCAAATAAGCATTTAAAAATATGCAACGAAGACCAGGCCAATCATAATTCTATATGCAAATTGATGAAAAAAAAAAACAATCCCGTGATGTCAAATAAATGGAAGTGGTTGTAGGTATTTGCTCTAAAGCTTTTATTTTATTATTTTATAATGCTTTTATCCATAAATGCATTACTATATTGGCCCATTTCAAAACTGCTGCTCTGGGCTTTTTTTTTTTTTGAATGCTTGCCGTCTCCACCGTTGATTGATCCTGTAAATCATGGAACAGGCAATCTCCATTTGCCAGCAGCCGTTTTGACAGGCCCACACACGCGGTTCTGACCGACATTAGATAATAAAGCTCAGGCTGAAGTGAAATAATGGGCCTGTCTGACTCAGTAAGAGATTTAGAGGCAGCGGGTCAGCATGTGGCGAGAGAGTTCGGCACTAAAGCTCACGGATATAAGACTAATCATGGTTATGTGAGAGAAATTTCCTGCGCATCCCTGCAGCATCAGCCAGAATGCAACCAGAGTGGGAGGCCACCCCTATGCACACATGTACTCTCACACTTACTCATCTCACTTTCTTGCTGAATTTCACACACATTTGCTCTGTTTTCTTATCTTTTGCTCAGTACTGCACTTTAGCTTGCTTAGTTGGGATTTAAAAGACACTAAATATTTAGTAATATCATGCATTGCATCAATAGCAAGTTTCCATCTACATATTTTTATGCATATTTGAGATATTGCATTGAAAAAATGAATGGAAATGCTAAGATTTGAATAAAATGCACATAAAAACATATGCTCTCCAATTGAGGCAGATAAGTTTTTGATCTATTATTGATTGTGTTAGTTTCCTCTTCATTACTGTTAAGCTGCTTTGAAGCCATCTGTATTGTATAAAGTGCTATATAAATAAACGTGACTTGACATGCACATACATTTTTGCAGTATTTCCTTCCATATATAACCCTGATTTTCTTGACCACTTCCTTTTACCCCTCTCTTTGCATCTCTCTGGCTAAAGCAGCTCAGTGGAGTGGAAAGAGAGTTTTGCATAGAGTTGGTCAGCGTTGTTAATAAGCTCGACATGCCTAAATGTGTTTTCATTTTTAAAGTTTGTTTCCAGGTTTAAATCGTAGATTTTCAATGTGCTCTCAGGCCTCACTGTATATCATTTTAATTGTTAATTGGGATGCTCACATTTGTGGTAAATTAACACCTATTGTCATTAATATGCCGAAGCTGCTCGGCTGAATCCAATTTTAACAACTACGCTGAGGTGTTCGGATCTGAATCAGATCACCTTCGCACTAGCGTCAACGCTCTCGCACTTCCTGCGGGGTTCTGGCAGGCCACTCTGACGAAGGGTCATACATTAGCGTGGGTCGTGGAAATGCTTAATCTAATCAAATGTCCCTAATCAAAAGCACAACGCAACTTCAAGTCAATTGAAATTAACTAAATTGAGTTCTATTGAAGTGATGGCTGTGCAAAACTGTGCTGTAATACCACATCTCGGCTGTCACAGGGTTTAATTTGATTTACCTTAATGACAGAAAAAATGAATCATGTGAAAACAAGCTATTACTTATGTCACGTTTTCCCATTTTAAGCTTCTGTCCTGTATTGGCAGGTCATATCGAAAAGCTCGCCCCTTGTTTTTATTCTTAAATTCCCAATAAGCTCGGTTGTTGGTTGCAAGAAACTAATTGTACTTTTATCTGCAAATAATAATACTACTAATAATAAAAATATATATAAATATGTGCGCAGTATTTAGGAGTACATCAGCATGGGGTTTTCCATCTTTTTAATGCCAAAAGCCACAAAATATGATGATCCTCTTCCTAAAATCAAAAAGCAACTCGGTTTTCATATGTTTTTCATTTATTTTGTGTGAGAAAAACAGTAGGAGGGATACTTAAAAGTGTTTTTTTAAATTAACTTTTATAGTGTTAATATACTAAAGTCAACATATTACTTTTTATAGTTTATATATTTATACAATTTTTAAATTAGTGAGGATTTTTCCCTGACTCTTTCTGCGGGTTACATGGTTACGGCAGTAGGTGGCGACAAGTGACTGTCATTATGAGTGAGACTTTGACTCATTCATTCAACCATTCAAAACACTAATTTATCCTGGAATGAAACAAACCACTGTTTTTATGAGTGAGTCTTTAAATTGTTCAGTCAGCTGATTTGTTGAAAAAAAAAAAACTGAACCATCCAGGGGATGAAAACAAGTGACTGTCTTTATGAGTGAATCATGGAATCATTCAGTTAACTGAATCGTTCAAAAACACGGAATCAAGTGAGTGTTAATGCAGATGTCATTGAATAATCCATTCATTCAATTCATTCAGAAACGCTGATTCATTTAGTAACAATACAAGTGAAAGTCTTTATGAGATAGTCATAGAGTAATTTTAGTCAATGGATTTGATGACTCTACACTGTGTGTTTTAACAGTTCTGAATCTGCAGATAGTAATTCTACACACAAGAGGGTCTTTGGAACAATTGGTTTCCTTACACTTATATATTTATATTAACGTTTTTCCCCCTTAATGTTAAAACTGTTAATGTTAACCTTGTCATGTCTGAAATTTTCTGCATCCCTAGACCCCAGTTTGAAAGCTCTTGCACTAACATATAGATGGCCTAAAAGCAAATAGATCTTTAAATTACCACAGTAACAACAATGCACATCAGTACATCATGTGTAACTTACAAGGGGTAATCAAAGCCTGTGACGTCATGAAGCCCAGCTCTGTGCAGCTCTAGAACGGACGCCTATTGATTTATGTGTTGACCTATAAACGACTGATTACTTACATTCAGCCTGCATGATTTTTAACCATGTAATGAGAAGAACGGTAAAGGCAATGTGCTGAAATCAATACGCCAGCTGAGATAGGGCCAAGTGCTGATACCGATCAACGGGCAGAAACAGGAACTAAGAAGACATTTAACAGCAGGCAAAGAAACTACGATTGAGAACACTATTTAAACACATGACTTGATGAGGGGAAGACGAGGAACACCTGGAACTAGTGACACAATGAACCTGGAAAACACCTGGGAACAATACAAACTAAACGGGGACAGGAACTTAGACCAGAACATACACGTGACAGTTGTTGAATAAAGTCGTTATTTTTGGTTTTCTTTGCGCACAAAAAGTATTCTTGTAGCGTCGTAAAATTGCGGTTGAACCACTGATGTCACATTGATTATTTTAACGATCTCCTTGCTACAATTCTGAGCCTTGATCGTGTTAGAATCCTTGCTGTCTATGGGAGGGTCAGAGAGCTCTTGGCATGCATCAAAAATATCTTAATTTGTGTTCCGAAGAAGAAGGAAAAAAAGGTCTTACAGGTTTGGAACGACATGAGGGTGAGTAATTAATGACAGAATGTTCATTTTTGGGTGAACTATCCCTTTAAGCAAGGTGTGTTTTTAACATTTGAGTTTGAGATTTTACTTATAAAATATTACAGAGCATTTTGCCCCCCAAATCTATGCCTGTGTTTAAAAAAGATCTTGGCTGGTTAGTATTAGCATTAACATTTCAAATAGTACATTCTGCACTGACAACAGATATGAAAAAAAACAAATCTGCATTTAGTTATAATGGAAAAAAAATGTAAGTGCAACATTTAAAATTATTAACATTTATATACAATGACTCATCATCCAGCCCCTGCTGGTGAATGTTGTAACTACACCATTCATTAGACAAAAAGCATCTTGTAACATATAAATGACATAAAAGTATAATCTTAATTCAAAGAAGTATTTCGTTATATTATAGTAGATGTTTTACCAGTAACTGTTAACAGTTAGTAACTGTAAAAATTAAAGATTAGATTTTATTTGATTTTTTTTAATGAAAGATCAAAAGGATAAAGAATGCTGATTTATTTTCATAGCCTTCTTTGATCAAATTTATCAAGGGTATCAGCAGTTTTGGCCACGACTAGTTAGTAATACCCTTCATCTTAAAATATAAGAAAATTATACATGCAGTGCTCATCAGTGTGATCAGTGAGCAGTGTTGGGAGTAACGCATTACAAAAGTAACGATATTACGGTAGTATATTACTTTTTGCTGTAACGCAGTAATATAACGCATTACTAATAAAATTTGGGTAATATTATTACTCGTTACAATCTCAGTAACTCATAATTCATTAAATTAAGTGGTGAATTTACCAACACCACAAGACAATAAATTCCGCGGGTAAAATACTTTGTCTATTTCTTGTTGCTGTAATTCGATGGTTGAGATGACTGAGACGGATTCTACATTTGTGAGATGGGCATACTGCGGGGTCAGAGAAGAGAAAGAATGTGGCGGATGAGCGCAGACAAGCAACAGAAATTAAGTTTAACTAAAAATAACAATTTGTTTTATTAAATCATAGTTTACATATAAAAGGAATTAATACGCAAAATTTATGACTCCTATAATTTACAGATTAACAAAACGAAAGAAAAAAGACAATAATGTAAAATATGCTGCTGAGTTTGGTTTATTTTTGTGGCGCTGCGCTCTGCAAAAGTTCACGGAAAGGAAACCGAGATGACAAGCGCATCCTAAAATAAAAGTAAACACACTGCAGTTTCGAAGGATCTGTATGACCAAAAATGACTGATTATTGTATGTTTCCGCTGTTTGATTACGCCGGTGCCTCACGCACACACATACAGCATTACAAACATTGCAGCCGTTCATTATTAGAATAAAATACAGTCAACCAAATAAAGATACACTGGTTAATTAAAAGCATCCGTACAATCCGTGTCGTTCAGCCTGAGCTCGGGCCAAGCACATATTTGTTCATGTGAAGAGTGATATTTTCTTTTTTTTTCTTTTTTGTTTTTTCCCGGAAAGCACGTTAAGTAGCCTACAAAAGCATGGTTTACATACTAAATAGGCTAATAGTTTAGCATTCAAATACATCGCGAATATGGAAACATTTGGATTCGTGCCGAATGATAGAGGTAGGCTGCGTGAGAACAAAGGCGTTTGCTTTCAGTTTCGTTTTAAATTAATTAGTTTTGGCTTGTTTAGCAACTTTTTCATTCTTGTTTTGTTCTGAATTCAGTTAAATTTAAAGGATTTGTTGTGGAGTGAGGAGAACTAAAATAGCCTATAGGCTTGCTATTGTGTTTAATGCTTGCTTGTTCATAGGGCCTATAACATTCCGCTTTATTTACTGCTATTATTTCTGAATGTAGGCTAATTGCGGTTTGTGCTTGGAAGTGAAAGTAACTCACAAGTAACTTAAAAGTAGTGTAACGCATT
>NW_015505268.1:982700-983790 GCF_001515645.1 Sinocyclocheilus grahami | reverse complement strand
TTGCTTTTGGTTCTTTTTGGGTTCTCTTTGTTCAAGCTGATACAACAGCAATACAGTGCACAATTTTTAATAAATACAGTGGTATATTTGCTTATAGTATTAATATCAGTCAGGCCAGATTGAAGGAGTCATATGAAAGTTGTAATAAATATTCTATGCCTTAAGTGGCTAAAAGAAAAAGGGCTGAACAGAACAAAGGCGAGTATCTACAGTATGTTTTGATCATTGCTATCTATTTTTGGCTTCATGTTTGGCGCAAGATGGAGTCCAAACATCTTCAAAAAAGTATTGTCCCTGAAATACCAAAGCAACAGTAATCCCAAAGACTGTTTACATTGCCTAAATAAATAAATCATGCATAAAATATTAAGACCTTTCAGATATATATATATATATATATATATTGCTTTCCCACTATGGACCCTTACAGGTGACTTTTGTGATTTTCTGTGACACAAACCAAACTTAACTGGTAAGGTAATGATTGTTTTCAAACAGGTTTCCCAAATACTCTTCCATTCTCTTGGCTGAGCCAGAAGCTGAGGTGTCAGAAACACATGTTTTGACAGCGCCACAGGGTTGAAGTGTTTACACACTTGAGGAAGTTAACCTACAAATGGCTAAGAAAAATGCACTTTCACATCAGAATAATTACGGTCAACTAGAGTACATAAAATGTCACCAGCACATATAGAAACAAGTGTGTTATACTGTCAGTGGTTTTAGACAGAACTGGATCCCAGCATTACCCCAGCTTCCACTGATGCAGACAGCATGAAATGTCATTCACCATCTGTCACAGGGAAATTCCTTCCCCCTCTTGTGAAAGTTGTAATAAATTTCCAGTGCCTTATGTGGCTAAAAGGAGAAGGGCTGAACAGAACAAAGGCGAGTGTCTACAGAACGTTTTGATCACTGCAAGCTATTTTTGGCTTCACATTTGCTGGCAGGTGTTCAAACGACTTCAAAAAAAATCTTGTCTATGAAATACTAAAGCAGTTGAAAATCAAAAGATGATTCATTGTTTACATTGCAAAAAAAAAATGCAGAAAATATAAAGATTTTTCAAAGAATATGCCTTTAATTATTG
>NW_015505268.1:980703-981224 GCF_001515645.1 Sinocyclocheilus grahami | reverse complement strand
TTCTCTCCATACAATCTCAGTGGGGTCAAATGTTTTTTGGACCCCAAAGTTCAAAATATCTTGTGTCCTTTTAGATAAAGTTACAGTGAGTAAATGACGAAAGAATTTTCATTTTGGGTGAACTGTCACTTTAAGTGCAGTGCTGGGAAATGGTGTGACTCATATAAATGAGTCAGTGAATTATTTTATTAAACTGATTTGTTAAAATGAATTGGACTTCTCAATGCTTTATACAGATGAGAGAATGGACATTCATAGGCTGCTGTTTTGTCACACACCAGTATTTGTACAAAGTAGCAGGTTAATGGAAAAGCAACACTATTTTGAAATCAGTTGAACTATGCCACTAAAAATGTTATGTTAATGTGACCGTACGTCCTTTTTTCCTGGACATGTCCTTCTCTGGATTTTTAAATTGCCTAAAATGTCAGAGTTTTGGCTTTGCTTTCATATTGTTTTCACACTTGACTAAAATTAACTATTCTATTAAATGGACTCATCTAAGAAAGAAAGAAAGAAAG
>NW_015505268.1:977597-980553 GCF_001515645.1 Sinocyclocheilus grahami | reverse complement strand
TGGAGAAGAAAGCCTTTTTTTGTTTTTTGGAAATGCTGAGCTCATCTGGATGGCTGGCAGACAGGTGGACTTCTGGGACTGTTGGAGTTCAGACATCAAAGGACGGCACTGTCCTTGAAACAACAGCTAGTGATATCAGTCTCATCCATACACTCCAATGCACAAATACATCTGACTAGGCCAAACGCACTGGACCAAACTGACCCGTCCTGGGAAAAGAAGATAACATGAGATCCAAAATGCAGAGTCCACATACAACATCTAATTTGTTTTGAAAACACTTAAGTTTATTTGATGCACCTGGTTTATCTTGCATTAGATTATCATATGAGTAAGACAGAAGGGGCAGACGGAGACAGACAGAGACATAGACAGATAGTGTGACTCCCATAAAATAAAAATGAAAGCAAAATCAATTGCAATCAACCAATTCTGCAGGTGAACAATTCCAGAGTCATGCATGGCTACACATGGAAAAGTCAGAGATGTGAATGGAATTGCACACCAATATTCTAGCACACTTGAACAACAATGAACGTCATTTACGTTGAAGCCACATCTCAGAAAGAGCACAACAGAGTACTCTATGGAAGAAAACATCAGAGGAGGGCTGAGCACCAGTGTCATTTGCTGTTATTGTAAGTCAGAGCAGACAGTGGATGAGCAAAGCTAATGTAGGAATGTAATTAGCAACCCATTTGTGGCTAATGCACAGAGATAGCAGTGTAATAGCTCAAAATGGGGGCCGACATAGAGAGCATCAGCTCCGTAATAACAGACAATTCAAAGGGGAGGTTAAAAGTGCCTCTCTTCCTTTACATTAACAGGTCAGAGGGCACTGGGCTTGATTTTTCTCTGATGGTCTACTTAGAAAATAATGAAATTTTTGCTACACTTGCTAATGGTGGGTAAATCAAGAAAACTGATTGTATGGATGCTGATAATTCAGCTTTGACAACACAGGAATACGTTCCATAAAAAAGTAAATTGAATTTAAAATATATTAAAATAGTTATTTTAAATAGCAATAATATTTGACAATATTAGTTATTTTTGATCAAATGCATGCACACTTGGTAAGAAAGAAGAAGGTAAACATTTAAAATGGTAGTGTTTACACTGAAATAAAAGTTGTTACAAGACACTGCAAATATTGTCATTGTGGATGGTTCAGCCTAAATTATTCCCTTAATACTATTCCACATAATCTAGATATTAATTTTGATTTGACTAAATATAATAATATTTTCTGGAGAATCTGTGATAGCGCTGTAAGATTTCTGAAGAATGACAATTTTTCTTGTTTTCCATTGTGAGCTGTCATTATGTTTGTGCAGCATTCGTAATGATTTATGTCACTATTACACCTCTGCCAGGCATGATTAATTATTTAAACGATGTTTTGGCTCATTTTTAACATGAAGAAAAATCCCCAAGTTGAATCAACATGTCAGAATCTACGAACGACGAGACAAGGAGGTGGTTCTGGAAGTGCATTCATAAAAGCAAACAGTGGCTTCACAGTGTTCATACTACAGAGGCTGTTCCAGCACAGGACATGATGTCACCATGGGCCATGTTCCAAGTTGAGTTGGTTTCATGCTGAGCTTTGTTAATGAGGAGGAAACCAAAATGATATGCTAGGCTTCAGGGGTGAGACAGGGACAATGGTGGTACAAGCGGTTAATTACTAATGATTTCGTTTAGGGAAGAAGGATGCTGGAATGCAATCAGGGTGAAGCTGATTAATTAGAATCTGCTCATTACACGATAAGATCTTTAAATAGATTATTTAACCAGGAATGGGGGTGTAAACCCAAAATCAAAGCTACATGCTTGTAGTTCCCACAGTGCTAGAGTCTAAATTCAATTTGAATTCGTAATTCAAAATTTGCCATATTTTTAACTCATTTGTCACGCTGCAAAAATGGTTTAAAAATTAAAAATGATGTAAAAAATGTTTTAATTAGCATTTTTTTTGACTGGTTTTCCAGTAAATATATCTAAAAATACATCCAACTAGACACATTTACTTGAGAAGCAACACTGCTTAACATATTGACACTCGTTTTTCATGAGTATAATGTGTACTGGCAGATTTTTGGACTTGTTCACACTTCAAACAAGTGAAAAAATCAGCCAGTGCAGTAAGACAAAGAATATTTTTTATTAAAGATACTGTAGTGCCACCAGTTTCTCTTAATTCATTGTCGCTGGGTGAGGTCTGACCAGGTTTGGGTCCAAATGCTTGCAAAGAGAAATTTTGTGAAACTGGTTTGAGAGTGTGTTCTTAGTAATGGTTCAGAAT
The DNA here is from genome assembly GCF_001515645.1 of Sinocyclocheilus grahami. NCBI lineage: Eukaryota > Metazoa > Chordata > Actinopteri > Cypriniformes > Cyprinidae > Sinocyclocheilus > Sinocyclocheilus grahami. The sequence goes on along the minus strand of NW_015505268.1, from coordinate 978,245 downwards.
TGTGTGTGGTTACCATTGTTGGACTATATAGCACCAGATGTAGCACTGAGTTGCCAGATATACAGTATATATTATTGGATCTTCTTATGTTATACACGATTTTTTTCACACAGCTCCTGCAAAATACTATGCTATGCTATGATGTCAAAATGCTTTTAGTGAATGGTTTGTAAACTAATACATTTATACATTTGCATCACATAACCAGCTCAATATGTACAGCTTTTCTGGTGTAATAAAAAAGCTCACCTGGTACAGTATTGCTCTTGCTATGTGGAGCACCCGGATACAAATCTTGATAAAAGAGCTCAAAGACTTTAAAAAGCAAGCTAAAATGGCATAACTGCTCATGCAAATTTGCTTTTGTTGCACGTTTGCTTTTACATTATTGATAAGATTTAGATTTCACTTTTAAATGGTCACAAAACGTGCAAGAAGTAACATAATAAATCTTTGAAGAAATGTTTTTCAATAAACTCAGGTTGGTCTATTGTATATTGCTTGTAAAGGTGGCGTAAGTAAAACAAACTTATTAGTAATTAATGTTACAATATGGTGTCTGAAAATAAATATTAATATATTATGTAGTGTTGTTTCTTAAGCCAATATATGAAGAGTTCATTTGCAAAAACCGATAACTCCATTTTT
>NW_015505268.1:976379-976934 GCF_001515645.1 Sinocyclocheilus grahami | reverse complement strand
AAAAAACAACAGCACACAAAGCATTTTCTGAAAAGCCCTTAAGATTTCCAGAACTTTCTTGATCTATTCGGACAAATAACAGATGTATGCTAGTTTCATCACCAGTTGTCCTGCTGGTGCTGTGGCTGTTGTTGGCTTTTGTTTGCGTTGCTTTGAGCCTACTTGTCATTGTACTGTTCGGCCCTAGGCTTTTAACACAAGTGTGCGAACAGTCCAAGTGTTTCTGGCACTAAATAAATCAATGTTCATGTTCATTCTTTCTTTAGCATCTTGCACAGAAGCCTACCATGCCCACTCCATTTGCCAGTCTCCCCTCAAGGATAAAAAGGTTAATCTTCCAAGTGAGCAGGTCCTGTCAGATGCATTACAGTAATGACGAATGTAATAGATCCAGACAATGGCAGTGTGTACACCGACTGTATCTCTGCAACAACTGTGTGTGAGTCTTTGAGCAATGGCCAGAGGGTCAACACACTCACCGTATGGCTCATTGAGTGTTAAGTCAGATAACTCGAGGAGAGACTGAGATTCCGTGATGTCTATCATGATGTAAAT
>NW_015505268.1:973856-974767 GCF_001515645.1 Sinocyclocheilus grahami | reverse complement strand
TACACATTTATGAAACATGATAAAATGTGAAATTAAAAATAAATTTACTTGTGCATAACCTGTGTTCTCAATTAAGAATTGTGCACATTTGTGTATGAAGCTGAAAAAAAAATTACACATGCAAAAAAACTTGAATTCAAACAACAGTGCCTTAGTAAAAACGAAAGTTAGAGAATTTTATTTGACGCCAAATAGATGCTTGCTAACAAAAGTTGTATTGGCCAGATGGAGTAACCATAGCAACAGTAGGCTACTTGAACACATTCTGTTCAAATCACTATGTGAAGGTACACTGACAAAAACAAATTGTCATACTTCATTATATCTTTATTTATCACAAAAACACTTTAATGCCTAAGCCTTAAACTTGAGTTTAGACAAAAAGTCATCAAGATGCATTTTCATTATGCTAACTATGCTTGGTAAAAGGCAAAAGGTAATTTAGGCTGCCTGAGACAAATTTTAATAGATTGCACATCAACAATAAACTCTAGAAATGCACTTCACCACTGTGTAATTTCCACTCAGATTCATACTATTTATTCAATACAGAGTCAATACACACACTTGTTCTTTTCAGTGGCTTTCATAATTTCACAAGGTGCTAAAAACAACTCATTATCAATCAAACATTAGAAATACAGTCCTGTCTCGAAAAGTACACACTCTACCCTTCTCACCATTGTAATGGAGAACATGGGGATTTTTTGGATCAAATGCTTGTGAGATGTTTGTGCATTGCTGTGGTTTCAGTGGCCTCAATGGTTGAGAGGACAACCCCTAAACACTATAACTGTCATATTAACACTGGATTAATGGACTCGGAGGAGAGCGGCTGCAGAATCACACCCTCATTGAGACTCTGCATAACTCTGAATCAGATTGTAAGCAAATAATCAGGTCAAGGTCCT
>NW_015505268.1:928167-971773 GCF_001515645.1 Sinocyclocheilus grahami | reverse complement strand
ACACTGTGCATTTGAATAATGTATTCTGATGAGACTCACTCGAGAGCTTTTCAAGTGTCGCTCTGACCCGTCCATAGCATTCTCATGAGCGTCATGCTGGGAATGGGATTGTCCTCGAATGAGTTTTCATAGATCTCACGATTAACTGAATGCAAACAAATTCCGTCACACACAGGCAGAGGCTGGGAGGGACGTAGGCGAGCCCGAATTTGAATAATGATGTTAGTTATCTTGGGAATCAGAATGGCTGCGAGATCGATGGCTGACTTCTGGGAGTCACAGTGGAGGATGATATGTTTGCACTGAATAAGAAAAGGCATATTTAGACGGCTAATACTTTACAATGCCAAGTCAAGTGCCAGAGATCAACAGAGGAGAATTTGAGGGCTTCGATTTTTCTCATTTATAGCTCATGAAACATACCTAGTTCTTGGTCCAAGTAATTCCTTTAATATTAGCACCATGCTGTTGGTTTCTTGAGGGCTCAAGTAATTCTGTCCTAATGGCAAATCATTGAGTCTGACCTTTCTCTGTGGCCTTTATCTGTGTCAGTCAGTGGACCTTAAGCCTGACCTTAGTCAACCTATTTTGACATTTACCAGGCCCAGTAATGAGCTATCAGTCACTCTTACCTAATACTGACATGTGACAAGCAGAGCTAGTGTAATATAGCAGTTAACTTAACTGAAACTCCTTCTATGATAAAAAAGCAATTTCCCCTGTACAAATGTTCATTATTTAAAAACCACAGGTTATTAATACATACCATTATGATCTATGGTAAAAATAAGAGCTTCAAAAGCCAGAAACCAGCAGTGAAAACAACAGCATGGCCTCCAGTCATGAGGAAAATATGACTTTAGCAACACCAATCAGATGCAGAGCATAGTGCTGGCACTACTGCTGCTACAGCATGCAAACCTGCATAAAGTTACACTTAAAAGTAAACATTTAAACTCAATGAAAGCAAGAAAGATCATAAACGAGACCTCTTCGATTTCTCAAATAAATAATAGCTCTGTCCCAATTCAGAGACTGCATCCTTTGAAGGCTGCATTCGAAGACTGAATGTGTCACAGCTGCACGATGAAGGCTGTTCCATTTTGAAAGCTCTTTCAAATGTGGTCTTGAAATCCAACCTTTGTTTCCCAGGCCATGAAGGATACAATAAATGGATCCTTAGACTATCCGAAGATTCACTGCTCACCAGTGATGACGGGATTTTTTTTTTTTGAGAGAGAGAGAGAAAATCTTACTAAGATGCTATTTTATAGATACATTTTTATTATGTACATAAATGGACCATAAATGACCTTCGAAAATGAATCTAGTCTTTTTCCTTTAATATTAGCACCATGCTGTTGGTTTCTTGAGGGCTCAAGTAATTCTGTCCTAATGGCAAATCATTGAGTCTTACCTTTCTCTGTGGCCTTTATCTGTGTCAGTCAGTGGACCTTAAGCCTGACCTTAGTCAACCTATTTTGACATTTACCAGGCCCAGTAATGAGCTATCAGTCACTCTTACCTAATACTGACATGTGACAAGCAGAGCTAGTGTAATATAGCAGTTAACTTAACTGAAACTCCTTCTATGATAAAAAAAGCAATTTCCCCTGTACAAATGTTCATTATTTAAAAACCACAGGTTATTAATACATACCATTATGATCTATGGTAAAAATAAGAGCTTCAAAAGCCAGAAACCAGCAGTGAAAACAACAGCATGGCCTCCAGTCATGAGGAAAATATGACTTTAGCAACACCAATCAGACGCAGAGCATAGTGCTGGCACTACTGCTGCTACAGCATGCAAATCTGCATAAAGTTACACTTAAAAGTAAACATTTAAACTCAATGAAAGCAAGAAAGATCATAAACGAGACCTCTTCGATTTCTCAAATAAATAATAGCTCTGTCCCAATTCAGAGACTGCATCCTTTGAAGGCTGCATTCGAAGACTGAATGTGTCACAGCTGCACGATGAAGGCTGTTCCATTTTGAAAGCTCTTTCAAATGTGGTCTTGAAATCCAACCTTTGTTTCCCAGGCCATGAAGGATACAATAAATGGATCCTTAGACTATCCGAAGATTCACTGCTCACCAGTGATGACGGGATTTTTTTTTTTTGAGAGAGAGAGAGAAAATCTTACTAAGATGCTATTTTATAGATACATTTTTATTATGTACATAAATGGACCATAAATGACCTTCGAAAATGTACCCTTTGAAGTCTGTATTCTTGATGCAGCCCCTGAATTGAGACACAGCTAATATCCCAAATACTGTATCAGCAATGAAATTTTATATAAACTTATTTCTCCTCAGACTGTTCTAAGACCATATTATCAGAGTTACTATTCCGATTCATTTATAGCATTATATTACATTTTATGCAGCAAAAGTATCATTTTATACTTTTTATTTACTTTTTTAAATTTCTCCTCCTGGAGCTTTAGAAGAAGCATTTGAGACGAACTTGGTACCTCAAACATAACTGAGAGCTCAAGCAATTTTAATGAGCCGTGAAAGGGCACCGTGAAGCAATAAAACTATCCTTTTGATGGCGCTATGATGTACATGCTATTTTGTTTTTACTTAAATGTATTGAATTAATGAAAAATGAACACACCAGTAGTTTTATTTGAGCATAGTTGAAGTACAGAGTGACATAAAATGTGTCGCTGGGCATTTAACACCACCCTGTAGGTTTCCCCTGTTGCCTTTTAGTATAAAACAACCTAATTAAAAGCTACTCTAAAATATCATGGAGGTATATTTTACAGCGCACATATGCAAGTACAAAAGATGTACTGCAGATGAAGTGCAGGCACACAGTGCAATGCACAGATATGTGTTAATTTGCACATCTGAATCTATTTTCACAGTGTGTTAGGTGACGGCGCACCACACTAGAAGATGCAATCACACATGAATACTCTACCCTATTAACACTTTACCAGCAGCAGAAATAAGAAGTCTGAAAAGAAAGTTAAAAAACCAATTTAAACATTCCAGAAGTCTTAATACCAATTAACCGGCCCAAAGAAAAGTCCTAATTGTGTGAGACAAGGACAATTAAGAGAGCACACAATGCAAACATGCAGCATGCAATTTGTAAGTGAGTCCGGTCCAGTTGCTGGTTAGTTGAATGCTAATGTGTAAATGTATTAGAGTAGGTGTTAATATCCAGCTCCATCTCTGTGAGCCTGCCAGAGAAGCATTTTTAATTGGCTGCCGAATCCACAATTAGGGGCATGTGTAGCAGCACCTGATATGCAAATGAAATGAGACATATCTCATTATAGTTCATTTGCATGGGTTTCTTTAAATTATAGAGTAAATAGGTGAGTTAGACAGCTGCACGATGAAGGCTGTTCCATTTTGAAAGCTCTTTCAAATGCGGTCTTGAAATTCAACCTTTGTTTCCCAGGCCATGAAGGATACAATAAATGGATCCTTAGACTATCCGAAGATTCACTGCTCACCAGTGATGACGGGATTTTTTTTTGAGAGAGAGAGAGAGAAAATGCCAGATTAAACTTCTAAATAAAAGCATTGGGTTTCAATACACTTTTTTAATGAAGAAACAACAACAACAACAACAACACATTTTTGACATACTGTATCTTACTAAGATGCTATTTTATAGATCAATTTTTATTATGTACATAAATGGACCATAAATGACCTTCGAAAATTTACCCTTTGAAGTCTGTATTCTTGATGCAGCCCCTGAATTGAGACACAGCTAATATCCCAAATACTGTATCAGCAATGAAATTTTATATAAACTTATTTCTCCTCAGACTGTTCTAAGACCATATTATCAGAGTTACTATTCCGATTCATTTATAGCATTATATTACATTTTATGCAGCAAAAGTATCATTTTATACTTTTTATTTACTTTTTTAAATTTCTCCTCCTGGAGCTTTAGAAGAAGCATTTGAGACGAACTTGGTACCTCAAACATAACTGAGAGCTCAAGCAATTTTAATGAGCCGTGAAAGGGCACCGTGAAGCAATAAAACTATCCTTTTGATGGCGCTATGATGTACATGCTATTTTGTTTTTACTTAAATGTATTGAATTAATGAAAAATGAACACACCAGTAGTTTTATTTGAGCATAGTTGAAGTACAGAGTGACATAAAATGTGTCGCTGGGCATTTAACACCACCCTGTAGGTTTCCCCTGTTGCCTTTTAGTATAAAACAACCTAATTAAAAGCTACTCTAAAATATCATGGAGGTATATTTTACAGCGCACATATGCAAGTACAAAAGATGTACTGCAGATGAAGTGCAGGCACACAGTGCAATGCACAGATATGTGTTAATTTGCACATCTGAATCTATTTTCACAGTGTGTTAGGTGACGGCGCACCACACTAGAAGATGCAATCACACATGAATACTCTACCCTATTAACACTTTACCAGCAGCAGAAATAAGAAGTCTGAAAAGAAAGTTAAAAAACCAATTTAAACATTCCAGAAGTCTTAATACCAATTAACCGGCCCAAAGAAAAGTCCTAATTGTGTGAGACAAGGACAATTAAGAGAGCACACAATGCAAACATGCAGCATGCAATTTGTAAGTGAGTCCGGTCCAGTTGCTGGTTAGTTGAATGCTAATGTGTAAATGTATTAGAGTAGGTGTTAATATCCAGCTCCCTCTCTGTGAGCCTGCCAGAGAAGCATTTTTAATTGGCTGCCGAATCCACAATTAGGGGCATGTGTAGCAGCACCTGATATGCAAATGAAATGAGACATATCTCATTATAGTTCATTTGCATGGGTTTCTTTAAATTATAGAGTAAATAGGTGAGTTAGATACCTTAATTACACAGAGTAGGCTGGGTTATTATAAAAAAAAAAATCAAATTCTTGTTTTGTTCACAGGTGTGGAGAAACATCAAAATGCTCTCAGAAGATGCTGTGAAACGTGTTGCTTGCTACAAAATAATCAAAGATCTTTTAATCATCATGTGTAGCAGCACCTGATATGCAAATGAAATGAGACATATCTCATTATAGTTCATTTGCATGGGTTTCTTTAAATTATAGAGTAAATAGGTGAGTTAGATACCTTAATTACACAGAGTAGGCTGGGTTATTATAAAAAAAAAATCAAATTCTTGTTTTGTTCACAGGTGTGGAGAAACATCAAAATGCTCTCAGAAGATGCTGTGAAACGTGTTGCTTGCTACAAAATAATCAAAGATCTTTTAATCAAATATATACTTTAATTTCATGTAAAATGCACATAACATTCAGTGCCAACGCTCATTTATCAGAGACTTCTATCATCTGTTCAGTGGTATTTATAGCTACATTTAGCTATAGTTAGATAATTATCACAAACAAGTGTTACATTTACAGTTCATAATTTTGCATTTAATCATTATCAAACAAGGAAAAACAAGTGTGCAGACTTAAAATCCTCTATCTATCTATCTATCTATCTATCTATCTATCTATCTATCTATCTATCTATCTATCTATCTATCTATCTATCTATCTATCTATCTATCTATCTATCTATCTATCAGCCCAATTTATGCTTTATGCTTTTGGATTAGATGCCTTTTTTCCGTTTCTTCAGTTAAACCCTTAAAGCAGTGCTTTGTTTGACTGCCATATACATTTTAATACACGAGCTCAGCTTGCCTGACAAAAATAGACTCATGAAAATGTTCAAGGTCACAAATGACCGAAACATGAAAGGAAACAGCATAATTAAACAGCTCCACAAGCATTTGGTGTATCCAAGGCAACATATTGACATCCTACGTGCTTTAGTAAATAAGAATGTGGGTGCCATCTCATAATTTTCTCTATTAAATCTTTGGCATTTGCAAAGTCGGCCAAGATGAGTTTAGGTGATGAATCACTTTAGTTCCGAAACATCAATGTGTAGGATCCATTCTTACAACCTCCTTGTGAGAGAAGAAATTTAATTTCAAGACCTAGAGACTCTAGAATGTTAGTTTTTTTTTCTCCCCATTAATCTTGTTCTGCACTCTTTTCAGGGCTTATATCCTCCATCATTTATCTGAGTAGACCAGCAAAAAAGGAAAACTATTTTTAAACCTTTGAATTTAAAAATAATCACCTATGAAATATTCCCTCATGCCTTTAGACACCGGAACAGAGGACACTAGGCAGGAGGTGTCATTGAGATCCTTGGTAATTGGTATGCAAGGTTACCACACTAGATTCTATTACATAAGTTTGTCATAGACCCTTGAAAGAATCTTCAAAGTTACAAGAACATAAGCTCTTCTGATCAGTCTTCCATTACAGAGACAAAGTAGCATCCCTGAATCCTTCAGCTGAAGATTAAATATCCCATGGACTCCAGTCCCCAAAAGCAATCCTCTCTCCTCTTCCTTCCTTCTCATTTCCCTATGCTGAGCCTTTACACATGACACGGCATCTGTGGTCAAGGGCAATCATTGGGCAACGATGGCAGCACTTTGAATTTCGTTCAAATAATTATTTCGCCCCAGGTTAAGATTTTGTGGAGTGGGTTCTGTCTGTTTCTCAGAACTGAGGGACGGGGTGCTCTTGCCTTCCTGCCATAACTCTGTACCCAGCAAGATGAAAGTAATAGAGTGTGAGAGAGGCAGCTGCAGTCGTACACGATTTCTGGCAGCCCACCAAGATCAGCATGCTGAGCTGCCCAGGACTGCAGTACTTCCAGCACGCACGACTAAAGGTGGAGGATCTGCACGAGAGAAGAGAGGCTGCAAATATGATTTAGAAGAAGACAAAGTGAGTGATACCTTGAAGCGAATTTAGATGGCATAGAAAGAATGATAGAATGATAGAATGATAGACAGACAGACAGACGGACGGATGGATGGATGGATACTGTGGTCAAGGGCAATCATTGGGCAACGATGGCAGCACTTTGAATTTCGTTCAAATAATTATTTCGCCCCAGGTTAAGATTTTGTGGAGTGGGCTCTGTCTGTTTCTCAGCACTGAGGGACGAGGCGCTCTCGCCTTCCTGACATAACTCTGTACCCAGCAAGATGAAAGTAATAGAGTGTGAGAGAGGCAGCTGCAGTCGTACACGATTTCTGGCAGCCCACCAAGATCAGCATGCTGAGCTGCCCAGGACTGCAGTACTTCCAGCACGCACGACTAAAGGTGGAGGATCTGCACGAGAGAAGAGAGGCTGCAAATATGATTTAGAAGAAGAGAAAGTGAGTGATACCTTGAAGCGAATTTAGATGGCATAGAAAGAATGATAGAATGATAGAATGATAGACAGACAGACAGACGGACGGATGGATGGATGGATGGAGTGAAAGATAGAATGACATCATGATAGAACGATAAATAAATAGAACGACAATGATAGAACGATAGATAGAACAACAGAACGATAGATAGATAGATAGATAGATAGATAGATAGATAGATAGATAAATAGATAGCAACAAAACTGAGATCCTTTTTCTTCTGTTTCCTTACACAGATTGTCGTGTATCATGAATTAACGGCCACATTGGCTGCTAAACTCCTGCAGACAGACAGCGACCTGTAAAATGCCCCAGACCGGTGATGGATCAGTCCAGCCCTGCACAATCAGTCCTATTTCCTGGTCCTTCACTCGCTGGTTAGGGAAGATAACGGCAGAGAATGGGTGATAAAAGGCTTTCGTGATAGCACTCCTGACACCTTCTCCTATCCATTCTTGGGAGATTTAGGAGTTATACCTCACTTCCTTTAACCCAGTCCCAAAGAAAAAAAATTCCACCTCTCATTAGAGCATGGAATACTGGCCCAATCCTTTCATTTTGGCTCCAGGCTTTTGCACAGTTCTTAGTTTACTCGACCTCTCCCGAAAGACACATATATCACACCGGTGAAGCTGATTGCTCACTGCCCTTCTCTTTTTGGTTTCCTCAATACTGGGAATTGGGAGGGTATATATAGTAAGCAAAAAAGGGAAGATAAACTGTCCAACAGAATCTGCTAGAATTCAGGAGCACATGAAACTTTTTATGATCAAAGACATCGTTATTATGGAGTTACGGAGACAATCAAGGACAGGATGCTAAGTTTTTAAAAAAATCTGCTCATAAAGTTAATTGGATTTTTTTCAAGGTTGAAGCACCTTCACCATAAATCATCATTTAATTGGGATGGATTAAATACATCACATGAGACACGTGATTACCGGTAACATATGGAGAGTAGTGGAGAGGTCGTGCCCTCTCTGCTGTGTGGCACTGTGGAAGAGACAGTGTTTGTGGGTGTCCCGTGTGGTATCTGATCTGTCGGTGGACATTAATGTCTTCGCAGGGAGCAGGGTGTGCCGCTGGGCTCTCGCTGTTTAGCAGGTGCAAGATAAAGACAGATGGAGCAAGAAAGGAACACAGAGTCCTTGAGTTTGCGCTCTCTCCATGTGCCCGGGCTCCACGGGGGACTTGGTCACCCCTCTCACAATCCTTCAGTGTGCAGATGACCTTCACACACCCAGGCACAGAGAGAAAAATAACCTTGAAAAGTGTAGTGGGATACATTTATGCACAATAAGAGTAGAAAACACAATATATTATTATTTTTGTTCAGTGAGAAAATTGGTTCATAATTACTTGAGTAGGAATGTCTGTTTTCGAATAATTTAGTGAATTAAAAACTTTACACATAAGAGGTACTCTATTGTAAACTGTATTACTTTCTCTGTTAAAAGATGTGATTTTTCATAACAAATAAATATACGTCTTATAATATACTTTTTACCACTTTATTAACACTTAAGACTAAAAATAATAATCTTCAAAAATAATCACCAGTCACTGGTAAAACATCTTTAATGACAGGGTGTGTATTTGTGTGTGTGTGTGTGTGTACTTGTTTTGCTACATTGTGGGGACCAAATGTCCCCACAATGATAGTAAAACCTGACATTTTTGACATTGTGGGGACCGGCCTGTGGTTCCCACGAGGCGAACATTTAAAAAAAAATAGTAAATGATGTTTATCTGAAAGTGTAACAATGCAAACAGGTTTTCTTTAAGGGGTAGGTTTAGGGTTAGGGGATAGAAAATATAGTTTGGTCAGTACAAAAGTAATAGAAGTCTAAGGAAAGTCCCCACAACTCACGGAAACAAACGTGTGTGTGTGTAAACACACACTAGGAAGATAACAAAGATAGATAGATAGATAGATAGATAGATAGATAGATAGATAGATAGATAGATAGATAGATAGTGGCCATAAAAAGACTGGCCACTAATATGTAGCTGCACAAATATATCTACTGTGGTATAAACGGTTTAGCAAATGGTTTAGCAAATTCTCCACCAGCTGACACATTTCAAATATCACACGACACATACCGCACGGCCCTACGGCTATGTTTTACTTTTCTACACAGGCACTCGGGTAAAGAGTGGCACATTTTGTTCTCATCTACCCACACTTCCTCTAACAGTAAGGACACGTAGACACACACTGACAACCACACAAAGGTATGAGGATATGCCACCTGTCAAGTATACCATCTCCATCACTTTTTCCGCTACAACAGACACATACTTACGCAAACACGCTCTTTTTTATGTAACACAGTCCATTTCCAGCCCATGTGACTGTACCATTTTCCAAATTCAAGCATCACTTAGGCATCTTTCAGTGCCTCCCGGCCGACAGACGTTCAATGACACATAGAGGAGACCCTTGAACAGTGTAGCTTTAGCGTGGTTAGCTGCTTGTTATGAAGAGATCTACTTCAGGGACTCTGGTCCGGTCTGCATGAGTGGCTGAGCAGTAGATAGCGCTATGCTGCACAGAGACGCCGTAAAGAATTTGTGTGTCATGTGGCGACTTTGTCATGATCAGATGAGCTAATTAGCCTCAGGAGCGCCGATTAACAGCGCGTGCTGCAGAGGAGCTGAGACAAGAACCAGTGCCAAGCCAGTGAAAACAGCGCTAATTAAAAACAGACAATGGAAAACACTAGAGTTCAAACGGGAGAACAGAGCGACGGCTTTCGCCTGTGATCTTCAAAAACTTTGGGGGGAAAATGGTTAATATTAATTGGACTGGAAGTTGAATGGATGTAGTTATGTATCTTTGAAACAAGTTTTTCCTTCAAAATTCTTTAGAGCATATGGTCCAACCAAGGTTATTATTCGTGTTTGAGTTTATTTTTCATTTGTATTTAGATTCAGTTCAGTCTTAAAATACATTCCCAATGGAAATAATCAAGTCTTAAAGGCCCATCACACCAAAAATTATGACTATAAAGATAATCATATCAATAACTACTGTATATTAGCGTCCACTCCAACAACCGAGGATGGATTCTGTGGAAGGCCATTTCTGCATGGGAATGAATGAATGAATGAATGAATGAATAAGTGTAATTGCAACATTTTATCTTACAATTTGAACTTTTTTTCTTGCAATTATGAGAAAAAAAGTTAGATATAAACTAACAATTCAGAGAAAAAAGGTCAGAAAGAAAATATATATATATATATATTTACATCTAAAGATATATACATCTCAAAGGTCTGAGTTTGAAAATTCTAACTTGTTTCATGGAATTCTGAAATTACATTTTGAAAAATAAATTCTGCCATGGAATTAAAAATGTAAAAGGTTATTACTAAGAACGTTATAACTTTAAAAAAAAAAAAGTCTGAATTGTGAGATAAAATGATACATTCCCAATGGAAATAATCAAGTCTTAAAGGCCCATCACACCAAAAATTATGACTATAAAGATAATCATATCAATAACTACTGTATATTAGCGTCCACTCCAACAACCGAGGATGGATTCTGTGGAAGGCCATTTCTGCATGGGAATGAATGAATGAATGAATGAATGAATGAATAAGTGTAATTGCAACATTTTATCTTACAATTTGAACTTTTTTTCTTGCAATTATGAGAAAAAAAGTTAGATATAAACTAACAATTCAGAGAAAAAAGGTCAGAAAGAAAATATATATATATATATATTTACATCTAAAGATATATACATCTCAAAGGTCTGAGTTTGAAAATTCTAACTTGTTTCATGGAATTCTGAAATTACATTTTGAAAAATAAATTCTGCCATGGAATTAAAAATGTAAAAGGTTATTACTAAGAACGTTATAACTTTAAAAAAAAAAAAGTCTGAATTGTGAGATAAAATGTCGCAATTACCTTTATTTTTAATCCCATGGTGGAGACAAGCTTCCATAAAATTCTGACTGGCTGTTAATGATTTATTGTTCATCAGCTGAAAGAAAATCTTTCTGAAAGTGACCCACCAATATCGTATCTCTGTGTCATTAGTGTTACTGTATAGTCATGATGTGGACTTCACTATTATCACAGAATGAGAATGATTATAAAAACTTTATAATTGTTTTTATCCTTGGTGTGAATGGGCTTTTACTCTGGAGTTTTTACCTGTTGAATATCCTCTTGCACTTAGAAATGTGTCACATTACAAAAGTAAAAATGGGTTACACATACTGATTTAAATGCCAAACTTTCTTAAAAAGATAAAATATTTATAATATAACCACAGAATTTACAAAAATGTCTTTTAAGTGAGTGCCATGCTAAATTCAAACCACAAATATCATGTGTTACTTTATTCTCTCCTACACTAAAATGATACCAAAACAGCGCATTCTGAGCAATTCAAAAGAGCGATTTCGAAGCAAAATATACTTTGCAGTGAAGCACTATTTGTACTTTCAAGACGTTCACCTACTGCAGCCAAAGATATTCTCTGTGAATACACACTAGCTATTCTCATTTCAAAACTCGAGTTTGCTAAAGCTGTTCCGTACAGGGATATACTCTGCACTTGACTGGTAATTCAGGATGACAGCTCTACACAATCTCTCGGTTTCAGCAAGTTTTCGGTTATGTCAGCTAATCCTTTCTATGGATGCCCTAGTGGGTAGTTTCAGTTCAGTTACCACCGAGTCAGTTTTCATAGGTTGATCCAACCCTAAAATTAAAACGCCAAATCAACTGTTCTGAAATCAATGGATTTAAAAAAGATGGAGACAAATGTTTCCCATTTTGCACAGACTCATTCTGTCTTCTCAGAAGTCAATTTGAGAGCAGTAGTAAGCCTACAGTCCTTATGGGCATGCTTTGTTCAAGCTCATAAAGTTGTACAATTCTGCCTCTTATTAACCTATTGATTGTGCTAAAGCTGAATGGCTGGCTCCAGTGTGATACGAGTGCGGATAATTGTTTCATTTAATTGGAATTACAGAAAAACTGAAGTGAGTCACACTGAAAAGTCAGTCAGTTTGTGATATAAATTTATGTTCTGACCTCACATCATGCAGCAAAATTTAAAATCAACCAATGCCATTTACAGTACATTTTACTTTCAAAAACAGGATATTCTGAAAACAGAACGTAAGGCTGAACTTGGATTTATCAAAAATTAATTGAAACAAAAAAGTAGGCATCCTATAACAGATAGAGTTGAATTTGCAGTTGATTGCAGAGCCTTTTTGACCGAAAAACCTAAAAGGGTTAGCATGTGCTATTAGCCTGTTTTGGCCTTGGTAAAAATAATTAAATAAAATAAATGAATAAATAAATAAATAAATAAAAATAAAAAGTGAATTGGTTAACAGCAAGTTTCCTTACTATACACAGAATGGTACAGATTTTGGAAGTAAAAACGAACAGTCATCTTATAATTTACAGAGAAAAACCATAAACTGACATTCCCACAATTTTACATTTGATGGTATTCTGTTTAAATAATTATGTTTCTTGATAGTTTTTGCATTTAATTATATACATTTACTTTTTATGTTTCATCTTTTGTTGTTAAATTTATGCTTTCTGCATAATTTTAGTGTCACGTGATGAACTAATCATGTCTCTCTTTTATTATGTACTGTATTTTTATATCAGTACATCATTATATATATACAGTATATTAGTACAAAATAAATGATATTACTTTAGCTAGAATATTAACACTATATCAGTAGAACTTTTATATTGTAAATTTGAGTTTGAGTTCTGTAAAACCTAAACTGTTGCTATACCATATTTTTACGTAAATTTCACGGGTTTATTTTCTACAGTAAAACATCAAAAACTAATTATGAAGAAAGATGAATTGTAGACCAGCAATGTTTTTGTGACTTTAACTTACTTGCTATCTAGTTATTAGCAGCTTTCGATAAGACTCTTGCTGGCACTAACCATAAACTGGGTCTCTCATGAATACCTATCAAAAAGCAGATGACTATATGCTCAGCAACCCTCTCCAGAGTAAAGATAAGCTTGGTCCTCCTAACCCTCATGTACATATGATGTGAACGAACAGCCCAGGTTGATGAAAGAGAAGTGAATCGTCAGATCTGAAGGCTAAAGTCTTTGCATGTCTCTGCTGTCAGAGAGACCCAGCACTCATTAAAATCAATTGCTAGAGAGCAGCAAATGCGAGACCATGTGTCACGCAGGTTGAACGCAGACCTCATGGACCGGTGGAATGGCAGTGTGCCGCTCCTCAACTGCTGATCCAGGGAGAACAAAACTCCTGGACTGAAAACAGAACCCTTCATGCATTTACATGCCGTTCTGTCTCCCAGCACAAACTGACGTGACATGAATACATATTGCATGAACTTGGATAACTTCTGTTCTGCTATGTCAGCCTACAGTAACTCAGACACAAAGGTGGCAGTGGGACAAAAATAATAGTTTTGAATGTGGCTAGATTTGTACTATTATTTGAGTATTATTGACCACAAGATTGGTGATACAAAAAAATAACTGGAAACGAAAGTGTGTTTACAGCCTGACACAACTGCATTTTTCTCTATGCTACTTCAATAGAATGTCACCTACAGTATATATATATATATATATATATATATATACAGTGAAACTTGTTGCATCTTTCCCAAAAAGACGCATGGCTGTATTAGATCAAAAGGGTGCTTCTACTAAATACTGAGCAAAGGGTCTGAATACTTAGGACCATGTGATATTTCAGTTTTTCTTTTTTTAATACATCTGCAAAAATGTCAACAATTCTGTGTTTTTCTGTCAATATGGGGTGCTGTGTGTACATTAATGAGGGAAAAAAATTAACTTAAATGATTTTAGCAAATGGCTGCAATATAACAAAGAGTGAAAAATGTAAGGGGGTCTGAATACTTTTCGTACCCACTGTATATATATATATATACATGTGTGTGTGTATTTTGTATATATGTACTTTAGGCTTAAGAGAAATGTCCATAAACTTAACGGGTAATGTCCTGGCAGAAAATTACCAGTCCCTTTTCTGTTTCTTCTATGGATTTTTTTCTTACACTGTAGAGCACGGCATTAGCAATGGCACAGTAATGTGTATAAAAATGTGTAACACAAATGGAATTTTAGTTGCTTCAGATAAATGTAGTGGTAAAATATGTTTTAAAATCGAACCTCTTACAGTATCATCAGATCTTATTACATTTGGCAGACACTTTTATCCAGTTTCTGCAGGTTTGTCTCGTATAAGCAATGCTTCAAGGTTTGAAAATATAACTTCCAATAGATCTCCATTACTTTCTAATTTATTTTACGAAAAAAATTTAAAATGCCCTGATACGGAAATAATTTTTACTGTACTGCTATTTACACCCCAAAAAAATAAAAAATAAATAAATATATACTTTATCAGTATTTTGGTTGCTTTTAAGTGCAAATGTCTAAAGATTCTTAAATCAAGATATATTTACTTGAGAGGCAAAATGGCATTAAATAGGAAGTCTTGGTTTATGAGAAATTTATCAAAGTGAAGTGAGTTTATGATTAAAACAAGAACAAATATCTGCCAGTGGGCTCAGAAAAATCTACTTAATTCAAAGGGAAAACAAGTTTTCATTCCCCATTGACAAAAGTTTGTTCTTGTTTTAAGCATGAACACAGTTCATTTTGTTCAGTTTTATGACTTATGACTTCATGATTTGTTCAAAACTTCAAGACTTCATATGTTTAATTTGCATCTCAAGTATCTTGCATCTTGATGTATCAAGTATAATGTATCTTGACTCAAGGAGGTTTAGATTTTTGTATTGGAAAACTAAAACTACTGAGTGCATAAAACACTTGATGCCATGAATTTAAGACTTTATGCTCTGATTTAACATAATTATATCATGTCACAAACAATGTTTAGATCTGAAAGCTCATTGTTACTGAAGGGCCATATTTCTGCTTTACATTTGTGTTAATTCATCAAATGAATTACCAATGAAGAAAGCTATAACATGAGCAATTCGGTGGACATGGATCTTTTTGCACTTGTTTAAATCCTGTTAGTGCACTAATTCTATATACATTATAAAAAATCTGTTATACTTTACATTTGTTAGTGACTTTGGGAAAAAACATTTGCTAAATGAATATGTACAGTAAGTGGCGCAATGCAAAGTTGTTAATTAACACTGAAACATATTCAAATTAATGCATATGCAGATTCGTTTTTTTCTAAACTTACAACACAATATCATGACAATGAATGTTCATCTTATGCAAAATCAATGCATTATTTCCACTATTTCCCCTGATTTAATGCTATGTTCAGTGTCAGTGTTTGTATATTATAGGATCGTATTAGCTGGCTGCTCTTGAAGGGATACTGTATGTGTGATTTTAAGCACTTGTCTTTTGCTAAATTCAAATTACATACTCATTAACAAAAGTAAGTCTGACACAACCTAACATTGTGTTGCAATAATAAGGTTTGACCAATCAGTGGAAAGATACACGACGTCTCACATAGTCACACTGCGGAGCGCTAGCAGTCTGATGACTGATGAATGTGAGTTGTGGATGCAATCAGAACTTATTATCTGCTTTGTCAAATTCCTGTATTCTCATGGTCCTAATGGAGTCCTTTTGTTACAACGATCTGACCCATTGTCCGTTTCTTGGCGGCTGTCCTACTTGCATGTCTTGCCAACAAAGAGAGCAGTCGTCATTGAGAGTATTTATAAAAGAAACTGGATGACAGTGAGAACTAATTTACCAGATTTTCAGTTCACCTTGTGTTAGAGGTTATCCTCCAAATGTCTTTGGAAGTCCATTTTTGTGACCAGTATGCAGTCCGTGATTTCCTGTTCCTGATTCTCTCCTTATTTTTTCTCAAAGGGGCGACCAAAGACATGGGGAAAATGCTGGGGGGCGAGGAGGAGAAGGACCCTGATGCCGACAGAAAGGAGGAAGAAAGACAGGAAGCCCTCAGGCAACAGGAGGAGGAGAGGAAGGCAAAATATGCAAAAATGGAATCGGAGAGGGAATCGGTTCGACAGGGCATCAGGGACAAGGTAAATGTACCGTGAAATAATTATTCACTGTTATACGTAAGGTGTCAAAATGTTTATATGATCACTTATGATAATCTAGGCCAGGGTGATTATCATTAACATTCACTTAAATAACATAAAAAGAAAATTTAAACATATTTTATTTCAGCTAGTTGCCATGGCAGCCTTTCTCATTTTCATTTAGTTTAAGTTGAAGTACTAAAATATCTAAAACTAAACTAAAACTAATAAACAAAAAAATATTATATTATATTTATTATATTATATTTACACATTTAAAATCTAATACAAATTACAAAAACAAAAATTTAAAATATAGAAGTAAATATAACAATTAAATCTAATTAAAAATATTAACAAAAACTATAATAATCCATCATTGATAATAAAATAATAAAACAATTTGAAACTTCAGTGTTTTCAAAGTTCTACAGTGCAAAAAATGATTTTCCTACTTAGTAATTTAGTCTTGACTTCCAATGCAAAAATCTAAACATTTTCAAATCAGGATACATTTACTTTAGAAGCAGAATGACTTCAGATATTAAGTCTTGTTTTCTGAAAAAATTATTAAAATGAAGGGAGTTCATGCTTAAAACAAGAAACAAACAAACACACACACACACACACATATATATATATATACACACATATGATCGTATTTAATTTTTCTTTGACAATCACTGAACTAGGCTATTTAGAAAATATTATATTAATGCTGTATAGGAAAAGTAGTGGTTGAATGACATTATAGAATTATACAGACCACATATATACATAAAGTGAAAGTTATTTATGGGGGTTTTCTTTGTTTTTTTCACTCTTGGGGAGGCTGAATGCTGCTTTGTAGCACTTGAGTGGTACGCTGTGTATGGGGATGGACGGGCCCTGGGGCGCACGCTGTGAACCAGAGGGACTGGAAAAATAACAGTCTAGCTCTGGCAAGCATTCCATTACTGTGGAGGCTGTGGAGATTGACTATGCTTCAGTCCCTGCGCTCATACCACCATATGGCTGCTTTTCTGTGTGACAATATGAAGAAGGAAAAAAAAGGGAAAAGGTGTCACGGAAGGAAAGACCCATGGATTATGAAAATGGAAAT
Organism: Sinocyclocheilus grahami; assembly: GCF_001515645.1. Lineage (NCBI taxonomy): Eukaryota > Metazoa > Chordata > Actinopteri > Cypriniformes > Cyprinidae > Sinocyclocheilus > Sinocyclocheilus grahami. Next base: position 954,339 of record NW_015505268.1, on the reverse strand, counting down.
ATTATTCTAATAATAGACGGTGGTATTTAACAACTTCATTACATTGTGTACATTACAATAAACATTATTACAATATGCAATGCTATATTAGTTGATGTATATTCATTTAGAATTGCCATACGTTGATTAATTAATGTTCACTTATATTCATATAGAAATGTAAATGAACTACTGTTTATTAGTTATCTCCATTACATACTGTTTTTAATTATTTTTAATAGAAATAAGTGTAATTTATTAACATATATGTTATATATGTTTATTATTGATCTATATTACATATTGTTTGTTAATCATTTTAATAACAGTTACTGCCAATAATAGGCCTAATTTATTAATGTATTAATATAGTTATAATGTTATAATGTATTAATGCATAATAATAATAATATTAATTAATAAGTAAACACACACATAATAACTATATATTTATAACAATAAAAACAAATATATAAAAACTTAAAAAAACAAATATATATATATATATATATATATATATATACAGTATATACATACTACCAGCCAAAAGTTTTTGAACAGTACGATTTTTAAAGAAGTTTTTTTTATGTTTTTTAAAGAAGTCTCTTCTGCTGCACCAAGCCTGCATTTATTTGATCCAAACCTTATTTGATTGCTGTTTCTTGAACAGCAAATCAGCATATTAGAATTATTTCTGAAGGATCATGAGACATTTTAAAATATATTAAAATAGAAAGCAATTTTAAATAGTAAAAGATATTTCACAATATTACTGCTTCTGTTGTGTTTTGGATCAAATAAATGCAGGCTTGGTGAGCAGAAGAGAATTATTTTAAAACATAAAAAATTACTGTTCAAAAACTTTTGACTAGTAGTGTATATATTTGAGTAAAAACTCTCTCTAGATAGATAGATAGATAGATAGATAGATAGATAGATAGATAGATAGATAGATAGATAGATAGATAGATAGATAGATAGATAGATAGATAGATAGATAGATAGATAGATAGATAGATAGATAGATAGATAGGTCAAAAATTGTGATTGTTTAAATGACATCAAGAACATTGGCTTCATCCAATGTATTAAAGTCAGAGTTAAAATGATTATTCTGCTTAACAGACTTGCCACATACGAATTTGTCGCGATAATTCACCTTGGGCCGCTGAGTCTCAGAGATTGTATGCATGGCTGCACAAAATGGAGGATGATCTCCTCTCGTGAGCAAACGGAGTTGGAGTAAAACAGATACATGTTTATGCAAAGCCATGTTGAGAGGATGGGAGGCCAAAAAGCCTGTCTTTTTTCCACTAAGCCATCACCCCATGGGTCTAATCCACGACGACTGAACTTCAGGGTTTGCCAAGCACTCTCTTCAAGTAACCCATAAGTATTTCCCAGATTAAGCTGCATTAATAAGATTTCATGCGTACATAAGTGATGGAATTATAGCAAGTAGATGGTTTGAGAAAGCAGAAAATCATTGTTTAGAAGGTCAGCTGCTGATTGCATGAGCTAGTTTGTGACCTCAGTAGACAGAGGCAGAAATCACCCATTGTTTAATCCATTTATTGGCAAAACGTCACAATTATATATGTCTTAGAGCAGCAGAGAGTCTTAAAGAGGATATATGCCTTGCCCTAAACGTCATTCATTCATATAAATCTCCTTCCAACACGTTACTATGCATCTTCATTCCTCAGGATTTGACTGTGATTCCTGAAGCGATGCAGGAAACAGAACCCATCATATATCTGCAGACTGTATGAGTTAAAACAAGAAATATACATTATACATGTGCACAGGGGCATAGATTACATGGGGGACATGTCCCCCCCACTTTTAATATCACGTAAATTCGTCCCCCGCACTTTTTCGGGCAAGTGTGTTTGCATAGAGGTTTTCAAGAGCCGGTGGGAATAAATATAGATTTAAATTCAAAGAGACAGGATAGTCTGTGCATGATCTGATGTTTTATTCGGACCCAGAATAAGGCGAGATGAACATCACAGAGCGCTAAACATTCCGTGCAGTGTATGTTTCATTCATACCCGAAGCCGGAGGCGCTCTCGCGCAGAAAGTCATATGAGGAAATTCCTAATATGGACAAAAGAAAACAGAAACGTTTGGAAACATGAAAACATTAAACATACGATTGCGACAATATATGGTTTATTTGTGTTTGTCAAGTCATCTCCAGGTAATAAATAAAGTATACGAACAATGCAGTGCTAATTGACATAGCATTTATTACAGTATAGAAACTATTCTGCCTTATGTGATAAAAAAAGTGTTTGTAGTATATAAACAAATCATTATTATTGGTTATTGTCCAGCAGTTATCTGATTTCTAAGTCAATTAAAAGCTAGAAATTAGAGTACAATTAAAGTTGCCTATACACCAGTCAAAAGTTTTTGAACAGTAAGATTGTTCATGTTTTTTAAAGAAGTCTCTTCTGTTCACCAAGGCTGCATTTATTTGATCCAAAGTACAGCAAAACAGTACAATTTTGAAATATTTTACTAGGCTATTTAAAATAACTATTTTCTATTTGAATATATTTAAAAAATGTAATTTATTGTGATTTCAAAGCTAAATTTTTAGCATCATTACTCCAGTCACACAATCCTTCAGAAATCATTCTGATATACTGATTTACTGCTCAAAAAACATTTATTATTATCATGATGTTGAAAACAGCTGAGTAGAATTTTTTCAGGTTTCTTTGATGAATAGAAAGTTCAGAAGAACTGCATTTAGGCTATATGAAATAGAAATCTTTTGTAACATTATAAATGTTTTTATCATCACTTTTGATCAATTTAAAGCATCCTTGCTAAATAAAAGTGTTAATTTCTATAATTTATTTTCCAAAAAAAAATCTAAATTATACTGACTCTAAGCTTTTGAAAGGTATAGTGTATAATGTTACAAAAGTTTTTTATTTCACATAAATGAAATAAAAATCAGCATATTATAATGATTTCTGAAGCATGTGACACTGAATAATAGAGTAATGATGCTGAAAATTCAGCTTTGATCACAGCAATCATTTTAAAATATATTCAAATAGAAATCAGTTACTTTAAATAGTAAAATATTTCACAACATTACTGCTTTTGCTGTACTTTGGATCAAATAAATTCAGGCTTGGTGAGCAGAAGATACTTCTTTATAAAACATTAAAAATCTTACTGTTCAAAAACTGTTGACTGGTAGGTTATATAGATTACAGAAATGTTATATTGTAATGTAATGTATATATACATATATATATAAAACATTTCTGTCCCCCTCACTTCTGAAATGATGGCTACGCCCCTGCATGTGCACAACTGTTCAAAAGTTTAAGGTCATTAAGATAAAAAAATATATATAATAATTACACGTTTGTTTAGCCAGGATGCATTAAATTGATGCAATGTTGATCAAATTAATGCAATATTGATAATAATTTAAAATGTTTCTTGAGCAGCAAATCAGCACAGAATGATTTCTGAAGGATCATGTGACACTAAAGACTTGAGTAATGATACTGACAATTCAGCTTTGCCAACACAGGAATAAATTACATTTTAAATTTTTTTAAATTGCAATAATAATTCATAACATTGTTGTTTTACTGTATTTTTAATCAGAAAATACAGTCTCGGTGAGCAAAAGAGACAGGTTTCAAAAACATTAAAAAACAAAAAAACATTTATATATCAACAGCATAAGCACAATTTAAATTACTTAATAAATTCGTGGTCTTTCTAATGTAGCTGAAAGGTTAAAACAGAATAGGCAAGAATTAATGAGCCTCAGACCCTTTGGGGGTGAAAAAAAGACGAAATGGACCATTTGTCATCTAAGCACTTCTCTAATGAAGTGGATTTCCTTGCCGATATTTGGCACACCATTCAAAATTAGGGCATTTGCTTGTAAATGAGAAAGTGTCTCAGATCTAAATGAAGCTTCTGTGAATCACTCAGCTAACTGTCAGGTCCAAATGATTACACTGACTTGCCAAGTGGCAGCACGCCAAGGTTTTATGGACATAGTCAACACCATTCCAATTTAAATGTCTCTAAATTAACATCCAGGTCATGAGGCAATCTAGAATTGGGTGTAGCCAAAATTCTCCAATGCTCAAACATTTGTATGCTAATTAAGAGGAAATAGTCCTGCAAGTCATTCATTTAGCAAATTGCCTGTCCTTTCCAGACACCAAAGTGTTCATACATTTTCAGTTTTATGACATTTTGACATCCAGACAATATCAGGGTGGCACACATTGGGTCTACAGTGTAAAAAAATAAAATAAAATAAAGAAACCATTTTTTGCTAGGAAAATTCACAAACAATTGCAAAGAAACAGCAAGTAGCATCATATTAAGCAATGCCATATTAATCTCTTATTTCAACTATAGCATTATCCCATATCCTAAAATGTAGACAAAAGTTTTTGGTTTTATAAAAAAATTAATAAAAAAAAGAAAAATACGCAGAAAACAGGAACTTGGCAATATGGCCAAAATCCTCAACTTTTAATTTTATTTAAAATGTTAGTAATTTTGTTGTGTTTTTGTCGTTACTTTTATTATTATTATTGTTGTTGTGGCCACATATATTTTTTCTTGTTATTTTTAATTTGGTTTTAGATTTAGTTGTAGTTATTTTAGTACATAAAGATACATTTATTATTATTTTTTATTACATTTTTTTATTTAGTTTATTTCATTTAACAAAAACTATTCTAAGGATTTCGTTTTAGTAAACTGCATACAAATCTTTGCAGAAGAAAAACAACAATGGATATAGAAATGTGCTTATAAAACAACCAAAGGTCACATGTGGAAACATCTAACACACTGTCGTGTATTTTTCAGTACGGTATAAAGAAGAAGGAAGAGAAGGAGGCAGAAGCCCAGGCAGCCATGGAGCAGGCATCAGAAGGCAGTCTGACCCGTCCCAAGAAAGCAATCCCTGCTGGCTGCGGCAATGAAGAAGAAGAGGAGGAAAGCATTGTGGACACCGTCATGAAGTTCCTCCCAGGCCCACTTCAAGATATGTTCAATAAAAAGTAACAGTGTTCCAGACAATTTGTGATAAAACGGGAATCATTCATGTCATGAAATCCACCTCCTCTTTCCCCTTCCCCTCTCTCGCATATGTTCTAAGATCTCTGGACTCAAAATTTGTGCCATAACATCTGTCTTTAACTGCAAAATGTGACATTTTCTGATTAAAACAATGAGGAAAATACAATGTGTGCACTAGAAATGTTACATTGCATACATCAGACTCTGTTTAAAGACAAATTTAATGCCCCCTGAGTCCGGACCTTAGAGCAAGAATATTCCCTGTGCTTCATTCATTTTGTTTGTACATAGCAAATGAAAAAAGCTGTATATGACTACAGATATACATATATATCGATATATATATATCGATATATCTATATATATATATATCAAACAATGACTATGAGTAAAAGCCATAAATTTATCTTGGAGAGATTTCTCCAATCACATCGTATTTTTGATTGTTGCTCTGTTATAGATATTACTGATGAATCCATGTGGTATACTTACAGATATATACTGTATACAGATTCATTTATCATCCAAACTAGTATACAGTTCCTGCTGCCATCATGAATTGTCACATCATATCTGATTAATATGACTGAAAACTGTAATATAGAAGAGAACGTACGATATCACACATGATCTGGTTGTTTTGCTGGTTGTTTTCCTCTTAAGCATGCAAACAATTTTTCTTTGTTTATCAGTACACTGTATCCCATTTCATTTAGCATTTTTAGCTGAAAGACACTGAAATTTAAGGCAATAACTCTGGTTTTGGATTTTGTTGTCCGACGGACACCAGTGTTGAATAGCTCGATGTTCACATCTTTAGGTAACCAAACTTTAAAGTAAGTCCCTCATTACATTGTCCCACACATTCACATCACACTCTAGTAAACTGGATTTGATTGATTAAAATGGAATCACATGTGTTAGCTCGCCGCCACGAGTGAAACCTTAGCGCTTAGCTTAGCGCTCATCTGGAATTGACTTATATTTGTGCTTTTTACAGTACTTAAGAATGTGAGGGGTGACATCGATCACATACAACTACAATTGGATCAATAGGGCTATATACAGTAAATATAAATATATATTCTCTTCATCTTCACTGCTGTACAGTAGAATCTAGTTCTTAGTGTCTACATTTATTTACGTTAGCTCTCACAACGTGGTTGTGAGCACACATTACGTAAACAGACAGTGACAATGGTGCAATATTTGTTTCTGAATGAAGATGTCCTGTGTCCGTTGGTTGTATATGGGACTCTGATCCCAGATCAGCAATAACAGACAATCTTCATAGTTATGTATTCAGCTTATTTGCTAGAGAATGTTTGTGTGCAAATGCCGTGTCGTCTTCCTAGTATCAGTCAAACAAGCTTAGTAAATAGATCTAAAGAAGGAAGTTGCGAGATTTTTTAGGGTCTCTAAACGAAGCCTGGCTCTTATTTTATGAGCTACGAAAGGATCTGACTTGTGTTTTTATGCTTGCTTGTTGCTAGTTTATGTATGACGTTATTTCTCGTTGCTGTAACTGCACTGAAAAGAGGGAAAACAGCGGGGCTGAATTGCTCAATAATGAGAAAATCAGATTTGAAAGACGTGGAGTCAGATTGTATTATCCATCCTCTCTTATTTTTACGAACAAAAAATAAGCTACAGTACGCTGTGTATTGATAGAGTATGCTTGTATTCTCATTATATTATGTCCGCAATTATTGTAAATAACAACGCGTTCAGGAAAACCTGTTAGTCGCAGATCATTGTGTATGTCTAAACACAGGCAAATTTTCAGATTCAGAAAAATACTAGGAATCAGGCTGCCATTCTGTTGTTTTGAACATTCCGAATATTCCAGACATTCCATCCGATCCACACTGGCTTGCGTGCATATAAATAAAAACTGTTATTCAGTGTCTCTAGGAAACATATAAGCCGTGGCTTTAAAAGTAAAACTCAGTTTAGTTAATAAAATAGTGTCGATTTATAGCACACGGTCACAGTGATGTCATAGCGTTCTGTCCTGCCATGTAGCACAAGAACATGGAGTTGATTAAATATATATATTAATGTTTATGATATGAATGTGCTTGCTGATTAGAACGGCGTCCTTCAACAGCTAAACAAACTAGCCAGTTGCTAAGATGCTAAATTTCATATTAGTGGTCAATCATCCTGAATGTTGTCTGATTTTACTGCCACTTGTGTTTATGGCCTTTACTCACCAGAAGTGACGATGTCAGCTGTAACACTTTCGGAGAGATGAGATTCAGCTAAAAACATACAATTGTTAGCGAAATACGTGCCACCTTCCACGCAAATGACTTAAGATCTCACGTTTCCACCACTCAGTGTACTTTACAATCAACAGAGGCCATTTCTGAGCACAAATTTTGCAGTTTTGGTGATTTTTCTACATGACTATCAACTGCCCTTGATACTGCCGCTCTCATAGTGCGATCTGTGTGACGTGGTGAGTTTCCATCAGCTGCACTAATAAATAAATACTGCCCGAAACCCATAACCCATCCTATCATCACCTGTTTTATTAAACCAAAGAGTGTTCCTGTTTGTGAGAACGTCTACCATTAGTTCTTATTTTTAATATTGTTCTTTTACATTATTGTCTAAGGTAGTGTGATATGCGATTACTGTACCATCTCAGCTCTCTGGGCTTTGGGTTTTGTGATTGTCCATAACAGATTCCTAAAACGAACAAAGAAATTATCACACAATTAAATTTAAAATCTAAAAAACAATCAACTACAAAATGTTCACCCATTCCCTCAACATATTTTGTATTCAGTACTGTGCAAGAGTAAAGGAAAAAATATTGCATAGTCATCATCTCGTTCTCTAAATGTAAATCATACATTCACTCAAAGTCATTCCGTGTCTTACAGATGCTAATGAAGATACTGCCTAAAACAGTAATGTTATGAAATATTCCATTGTTGTTATCTGAATGTGAGTGTCTACTGTTCTACTGCATCGTCCTGCTCGGTTTCCTCTATGTTAAAAACGATAAATTATCTCGGTGTGATTTTCCGTCTGTAATCTGTTCTTGTTCCTGTCTCTTGGTGGTTGTATTTTGGAAGAATTATGTTTCTTATGTGGTGCATTTTTTAAGTCATTGTAGATTCTTCTCCCTCTCTCTTTGTTGATGAATTGTATGCATGCATATGATGTGCACTGTAGGTGAGGTTGTAAATGATTTCTGTGTGTCCTCTGTGTTTTCTGAGCGCTCCACCTGTAGGCCTCACTGCATGCCCGTTATAGACAGATTTTAGACTGTAACATTCCTGCCAAATGGAATCACCAACACACAAATAATAAAGTGATTTCATATAATTGTTTTATGGTTTTGTGTTCCTGCTTTCTGGTGGACTGCTTATTAAGGTTGAAGGAAAACAGAAACAGAAATTTTAATATGTGCAAGACTGAAAGATATCTTACAAATAAGATTCTTATAGATTATATAGTGTACTCTGTCTTTTTAGTCTTTTTAATAAGTATTTTGTCTTATTTTCCAGTTAAAATATCTAATAATCTTTATAAAAATATTTAGTTCAGAAGCAACACTTCACAAGATAGTAAGACTTGTTTTCAGAGTATGTATCTTTAATACAACTGATTTTGACTCATTATACCGGCATATTTTTTTCACCTGTTTTAGTATAAACAATTTTAAAACATTTACCAGCGCACAAAGACAAAATACATTTGTTTGTTTTTTTGGAAAGTTTTTGACACTTGAACAATCCATTGAAAACCCTGTATTCATTGAAAACAAGCCTTGACAAAGGTCTATTAGGCCTTTTTAAAAGATGCAATCAAAAAAGTCTTGCCTATAATGAAAAGTCACATAATTGCTGCCATAGATGGCAAGTTTAGAAAACCTATTAGACATGAATATTAAGATGGCACCCCTTACCCATTCAAGAGCTCAATAATTTATCTTAATGAAAGAGTTCAGAATGACAGTTCTGGAAGAGCCAGTAGCCAAAGATGACAGAGAAGATATAAGCAGGTGCTTACTACACTCCTTCAACATCTGGCATCTATCTAAACACAACTCTAATAGTTCTAGTAGCCTGTAGTTCCATAATTTGGTCCAAGCTGGAATGCAGAATCAGTCTCAAAGCCCCTCTGTTGGAGTTCAAATCTTATTACTTTTATTAGAATGCAAAATTTTAAGATCTGATATGAAAACACCTGAATGCTATGTATTCTCATTTACTGTATATGGGAAAGAACTAGCTCTGTTGTTTTGGTTTCCCAAATTCCCAATGGTCAAAAAGCTAATCAAAGTAAAATGCTTTAGACACCTTGTGGCTCCTATGTTGCTTTTAACGGTGCAAGTGGGAAATCAAGAAACTTGAGCTCTAATTGCATAGCATAGCGTATTCCTGCATATCCATTTACTACCATGCCTGTGCTTTTGCACCAATACACGCACTCCACTTCCTGTTCCACAAAAACATGAGGCTGCTGGAGAAAAAAATCTATTCCATTATCATTTACGCTCAAGGGTGGCCTTTCATACTCAGCTGCTTTCTTCGTCTCAGAACAGCACTCAGCTGGTAGGAGATCCAGGCTTCAATTGGCGTCCTGCGGCCATGAAAAGTCTATGTCAATTAAATGGTCTCCATTGGGTCCTACATAAGGCTAGTGAGGAGACCCCCATCACATCTTACACAAGAAACGTTTCTTAGGTAATTTCTTGAGGTGGATCTCTATGCAACCTGAATTCAGCTTCGCATGTTATCTAAAACAATAGAAGCAGTATGGGATGAAGACTGTTAAATACACTATTCAAACTTTTGAAAGAAAAAAGAAATGAACAATTTTATTCAGCAAGAATGCATTAAATTGGTCAAAAGTGACAGTAAAGGTTTCCATTTCAAATAAATGCTATTCTTTCCATTCATCAAAGAATACAGAAAAAAAGTATCACGGTTTCCACAATAAATGTTAAGCAGAACAACTGATTGTGATTTGTTTACAAATCTGACTGATCTGGTTCTGAAATTCAAAAAGATACTGATTCAATGATCTGGCTGCTGCAGTTTACAGCTCACTGGACTGTAAGGCTTCAGAAGTTTGGTCACATGGACTATTTGATGATATTTTTAGTATATCTTTTGTATCCCTTTTGACGCTTGAACACTTCAGTCCCTATTAATCGTAATTGCACTGAAAATATCAATCATCAATCAAAATCTATCTTTCTGTGTTCCACAAAAGAAAGTAAGTCATACAGGTTTGGAACAGCAGGAGGGTTAGTATGATAACAGAATTGTTTTGTAAAACCAAGATCAACTGCACCATAATGTTATTAAAATAAATAGTTAACTTCATTTACTCACTCATGTCATTTCAAATCTGTACTTTTCATTCCTCTGTGATGAACAAAATTAGATATTTTAAAGGAAGTTGGGAACTAAAAAGCATTGGAGACCATTGCTTTCTGTTATAAGGCCTACATGAAGGTGATTGTTCATTTTTGGGTAAACTATCCCTTTAAAAAGGACACAAATTTAAAGAAATGGCTATCGGGAGGCCCTGGGGCCTTAGACTGCCAGGGGCCTCTAATGCCTCAGGCAGTATTCAACCCAAGTTAACCATTCAGAGCAAACTGACCACTAGGGCCTCCTGTCAGATCAGACATTTTCAGCTTTCATCATTTGTATCAAATGTTCCTGTCATACCAAACAAATCTAAACAAGTCTAAAAGATCAAGCCCCTTCCCATCACTTTGCATTTACATTTCTGCCCTAAATCACAAATGTTGCTTTCAAAAGTCCATCAGTTCCATTATTTAATAACAATTACGTTTTTTTTATATTTATTTTAAAAAATGAATACCGAAATGTATTTGCCTTTTGATACTGCTATATTCATTAATCATGCACTATTAGACCAGAAATACACCCCAAAAACACTTACCACAATGACTGTTGTCATCTGTTTTTCACACAAGTATGAATGGCTCCATGAATCACAATTTATGCAAAATTTAGCATTAGCAATACATTATCTTGACTAAATGCACTGTAAATTGTAGTTCATGCAAATCATGACGAATGACTACCAAGGATTCTCTGAATTCTGCTTATGTCTAATATTTGATGCAAATGAATATATCACTCCAAGAATATAAGCATTCAATCACCTATCCAGCCAATCTCCCATAAATCTGCATGTCTGTCAGTCAGGAGATATCTATTTGCATTCAATAGATTCTGAGATTAGATGTGTAAATGAGGCTGAAGAGGAAAGATTGGGAGCAGAGTTATATCATCAAATCTCCTTCAGAGCAGTATCACATTGAGAGACATAGTTTTTGGCCCTGGAATTGAGATTCATCCTCTGAAATATGATAGATATTTTTTTTATGGCCAAGGGACACCATAATTGACAGCTCCATTGACACGCAAATGGAAAAAAGAGGCTGTGCTCTGGGATGGAAGAGCAATGAAGACATCTCTTCTGGGACCTGCAGCTTTTAGGGACAGGTGAGGAGATGGCCATACACTCACACACATACAAGCCCCGCCTCTAATGACAGGCGCTGACACATATCAGTAGAATTATGGGCCATTTAATTTCAAAGGTTACCCCTGGAGGACTTCTCCATTTCAGCATGTTATAAAGAGCGAGACTGAAGGCTATGGAGATTAGAAAAGCACCGCTTGGAGAGACCCTGTGACCTCAATTAGTGAGTTTGTGTCCTTAGCCATTTTACAGATACTGAGAAGCAGGGACAAAACACACTCAGTTGGAAGCCAAATGTCAGAAGATTCCGAATTGATGCGACAAAAACAGTGAAAAAGGCATCAAGACACGTATAAGCAGTAAACAGCATGAGATGAAGTCGGTTACCTTCAGCTAAACTGGCACTGCACTGCACGGTTTACGGGCTATAAAGAAATAATAGCTCTGTTCCAATGCCTGGTGAGCTGCCTACAGATAGCATTTTAAGGCATTGTGGGAATGCTACTGACATAAAGTCTATTCCACTAAGTCAAATTATAAAGCAGCATTGCATGCATCCTACATGAAGAAGGCAATCCAACAGTGGCATGTGGTGAAAGTGAAAGTGAAAGTGAACGTGAAGTGACATGTGGCCAAGTATGGTGACCCATACTCAGAATTAGTGCTCTGCATTTACCCATCCAAAGTGCACACACACAGCAGTGAACACACACAAACCGTGAACACACACCCGGAGCAGTGGGCAGCCATTTATGCTGCGGCGTCCGGGGAGCAGTTGGGGGTTCAGTGTCTTGCTCAAGGGCACCTCAGTCGTGGTATTGAAGGTGGGAGAGAGTGCTGTACATTCACTCCCCATTCACTCCCCAAGACCCTTCAAACCTTTTAGACAAGCGCTGACAAAAATTGGGACACAAAACTTATGAAATATATAAAATGAAAAGTATGCATTTAAGAAATAAATAAAAAGAAATATATAACTTAAAATTACAATTGATTGTCTCAAATGTCTCAAAATGTAATAATGTGACAGACCATCAAAGGCGTACCTTGTTAATGCACTGCATGCCACTGCTGTCCCAGAATGCACCGTGACTAGGTTAAGTCAGGGGTTGCCAAACTTTTGTCAGCTGAACCTAGACATAAAATATTTGAAAGTAACTCTGGAGATTTGAAGTTAAAATTTCAATAATTTAACAACACATTCATAGTTTTGGTGTTGGTTAATGGTTATATGACACACAAAAATTTAAAATATTTAATCGTTTTATAATTTAAAATTATTTTGATGTATAGGACTGCATGACTTGGTCTTAAATTAAATTGTGTTCGATAGATTGATAGATTTTTTGGGGCATATATTGCATTTTAAGATGCAATTTAAACTTTCATTTCATCTGAAAATGTCTTATAATACTGAGACAAAAGGAACAAAGAACAAAGTTACTTTGTCACAGCCTTTGATTTGATTATCACAATTTGATAATACACATTACTATTTCCATTTTATTTTGAATAATTGTGACACCCCATTTATTTTAATGTTGCATTTGATTTTTAAACCCAATTTGGGAAACCCCATGTAAAATCATCCAATATGGTAAATGAGTTAAGAAAAAATGTTGGTTATAAATACATATTCTGAAAAGTAGCTTGAACCAATTAAAACAAAAAAATCTACAATATTTGTATGTGCTAAGTATTGCTATGACCATTAGATTACTGTTTTGACAGCTTAGCAACATGCTAAGTTGCTGTTAATGCTGTTAATGCTGTTATTGCTGTTAATGCCAGGTGTAAACAGGGCCATATGACCACGTTTTCGTCACACAGCAGGTCTTGGTGTACATAAACAGGCCTCACATTCTCAATTTGTGCATTCGAGTGCCTTGGTTTACGTAATGCCTTGTTTTCTGGTGTGTTTGCAGCCCCAAAATAACATTAAGATACAGAAGGAGCTTAGCTGTGCTTCATGCAGTTTAAAGTATCCAGACAGCAGATAGTGCAGCCCCAGTGTGCACTGAAAACATATTTACACAAGCTCCGCTGCCATTGAATATGGCGGTGCTAAATATCACAGCCCATTTTCCCCAAGCAAATCCGCTCTCTTGCTTCATGCACTGCATTTCTTTGGATTAAGCTCTGCTGGGCTGCAAAATTGAACTGCCAACCACCTATAGAAATTTGATAACTGAGCCTAACACACTGAACCCAAATGTCTCTCTCTCTCTCTTTCCATGGCCTCCGAGAAGAGCGGCGTTAAGTAAATCAGCTTTTCATGCTTATTAAAGCAGGGCGTACATTAAGAATAAGACAAATTCAAGAGTTGGTGGAGCATCACCAACATCCCAGAGGGGCCCTTTGATATCTTATTATCTTACTGATTGATGAAACATCTGGGCCACTTAAGTTCAACTCTCTATGGCCAAGGCAGCCTCCCACGTGTAGTCCACCAGGCGCCTATCAGAATACCAATTACATATTGTGGAAGACCTAATTGGTTCAGATTGAAGTTAAGATGTTCAGTCCACTCAATATCAGGAGTCTAGACGAGATTTATGCAAAGGAGACAAGGTAAATGAATGAATGCCTTTGAAATGGTAATTCCCTGGTGTTTCAGAAGTTGTTGGTTAGGCTGATGACTCTATGGCAAAGACTAATCTTGCATTCTTTATTAGGAACTGTGAGCCGAGTCTTTATCAGTGAGGTCTGTTTACCACAGAAATATAACACAACACTATCAATACTGTGGAAACGTCGCTTGGCGAGATAAGCTACTCTTAATTTAAAGAAGTTAAAAAACAGCAGCTTTTCAGGAAAGAAGTTAGCTGAAAAACTCAGAAAATGGAATAAACGTTGTTGGTGTTTTACAGCCACTAGTTCCTTTCAACTGGAAATTACAGGGAATTGTACTGTATGTACACCCCTTCCGAAAATTAACTATTGTTTTATTATACTACAAGTGTAGTCACCATGTTTTTTTGGTGTATTAATTTCCATTTGTATAACCACAGTTTTACTACAAATGCCAGGGTTAAACTATGGTTAGTGTAGCAAAACCATGGTTAATTTGTGGTTACCATAGTTCAACTATATATATTTTTTTGGTTAATTTTCATAAGGGACATTTGGAGCAAAAATGTAGATACACATTTTCCCAATAAGCCAAGATTAGGGTCACAAGCAACTAACTTGAAGAGATACATTTACACTAAAGAGACTTGAAAATTTCAATTTTCAATTTCCCAATGCTATATAATATGAAAGAGATAATATTTTAGAGCATGTTTAATCATAACTTTATTTAAAGCTGCATGCACAATACTCTGTCACATAAAAACCAGCTAGCTATATCACACTACTCTGCGAACTGTCATCAAATGTTACACTCTAACACAATAGTATGCTAACACATCTTCATGGTGCAAAAACAATTTGTACAACACAATCTACATGGCATGTTTTTACAGTAATAATGAGATATCAAGAAGTACATACATGCTCAAATATATGCTTCCAGAGATAGGAATCAACACACACTAGAGCTGTTCTTATTAATTATCTTGATTAGAGTAAAAGCGCTGAGCTTGTCAGGCTGTGGTTCAAGAGGACACAAGAAATAGATGAGCTACAGATCACAGAATGCAGAGCCCACCAGAAGACAAGGACAAGAGAGGATGTCAGTTATTAGCATGAGGGAAGACATGTGTGCTGCAGTAAAATTAACCATTTCATAAAACCCCAACATCAAAGGACACTATTAATCCCGGGAGTGATTTCATGCAAATTCAGTTGCACAGCTTGAAAGGAGCTATTTTCATATAGAATGCCAAAAATAAAAAAATGCTTCAAACTCATTTCATTCAGAATTGAAAAGAAAATGTCTTTAAGGGAGCCCCTTAATCTAAACTATAGTGCCGTGAAACAATGCACTCTTTGTTATAACCTATTATGTCCGTTATAATCTAAAACATGTTCACAAGGACTCTACTAACAACAATTGAGTACACTTAAAGTTGAAGGGCCTAATTTTTGTTCCAACAACCATAATTGCAAAGATTTTTGAGTATTGTCAAACAGATTTCTCTGCCACTGGCCACGATAGTCCTGCCATAGACGTATGCCATTGGTTGAGCTAATCTTGCTGCGTCAGGCTGGTATTACTTTAGGATTTATTTATTTATTTGGGGGAATCAGCCTTCAACTTTCTTGTCTTTGTACATTAAACTGAAACAGAAGAAAGTATTTTATCTAAACAAACATTAACCACATCAATGATTAACCTAATAAAAGTCTATACGAGATGGAAATAGATTCCACTTTGGACTGTATACAGTTTCAAATCTATGCAACATAAAATATTTCCATTAAGACCAGCCATTTCATAATGTAATTGCTAGTCCACTGTTGCCATGGCTCTTGACCAGTAATAGAGGTTAGTGGAGCCACACTGGCAGCTCATGGTCACTGCTTTTGGCATCAGTTACACATCATAAATCACTCGGCCCTCACTGTTCATGCAGACCCTTTGCAAGGACAGATTACAGTTCTCAGAGACCCCGCAGCACAAGCCTGTTTACAGGCCACAATGCTCCAGTTATGTGATATGGTGAACAAAAAAAATTGAAATTGCATCATAAATATAACAAATAACTTGAACATTAAATTGAATTAATGTTACATAATGTACATGCTAATAGTATACATCTATCTATCTACTGCATTCATCCTTCCTTCTATCCATCAATCATTCGTTTAGTCTTTTCATCATTGCAAAGACAAATGACCCTAAATTAATAATCAGAAAAACAATAAAAACACCAATAGTGCATCCATCCATCTATCCATTGCATCCATCTGTCTGTTTACTGTATCCATCCATCCATCTACTGTATTTCATCCATCCATCAATCATATCTATTTATTTACTGTATCAATCTATCCATTCATTCATTCATCCATCCATCCAACCACCTATCATTTTAGATAAAATAACATTATTTAAATGACATTGCACATTGTCTATTAAGTGCCATCGGTCTAAAATCCACATGCACACCTATCTATCCATCCATCTATCTACTGTATCCATCCATCCATCATATCTATTTGTCTACTGTATCCATCCATCCATCCATTGTTTAGTTTGTAATTCATCATTGCAAAGACAAATGACCCTAAAATAACAATCAGAACAAGAAGAAAAACACCAATAGTGCATTTATCCATCCATCCATGGTATCCATCTGTCTATCTACTGTATCCATTCATCCATTTATTGTTTGTTTAGTCTCTAATTCATCATTGCAAAGAAAAATCATCCCTTTCAGATAAAAGATCCACACATGCTGTATCTTCTTAATGACTTGTAATTAAATTTTTATTTTGCAACAGAGCAATGGACAATCAAACGTTTCGGCAACAAGCCTTCTTCAGTGATTCAAGAAAAATCATCCAAAAATAACAATCAGAACAAGAAAAACAGCAGAAGGGCATCCATCTCTCTATGTGCTGTATCCATCCACCCATCGTTCGTTTAGTCTGCAATTCATCATTGCAAAGACATATGACCCTAAATTAACGATAACAATCAGAACAACAAGAAAAACACCAATAGGATTTAAGACATAAATTCAATATTAATGAAACATGCATATCATTCACTGTCACACAAATCAATAGTACAAATAACAAAGTGTCATTTTCAAAGTCTGAAATCACTGACAAACACTCTCTCTGGTTTTACTTTACACAATTGTAGACGCACAAGACCTGTTGAATAATGGCTTTCCTTCCCTAGTGTTATTTTAAGATCCAGTGAGCACGTCTCATGTCACATGCAAAGAAAAGGTATATCACGACTCATTGAAAACTAGCAGATGCGATAAGCACCTTGACGCTCGTTTTGCTTTGCCAAGCACCACGGTTTGTGTTCAATTTGAACCCGTGCACAAAAAAAACACATCAAACTTCAATAGCAGGAGTCCAGGCTTGTTTTTCATTCATTCATTCATTCATTCATTCATTTATTTATTTATTTATTTTAACGTCCCCTGGCAATGCAATGAGCAAATAGCATTTTGTATCAAAAGAGCTGCAGACAAAGGGAACCCTGCTGGTGTTTGCCTCTTTATCTCCCTCATTTAATTGGATTTCTTTGAAAGTTCAGATGAACCTCATGGGGCTCTCCTCTCGTTTTGCACTTTCCCTCTCGTTTTCTACCTGCCTCTCACTGAAGCTGATTAAATCACAAAGCCTTGCTTTAGGGGCCAATTCATGTGTCTCATGCCAGAGATACTTTGATTGATTGTTATTTCCACAAACACAGAACTAGGGCCATTATCCGAGATCCAATAATGTACATAATGCTTTTTACTTCATTACAATGCATTTCCATCTTGTTTGAAACATCAGTAAATATTATCTGAGAAAGTAAGTATATGCGTACTAAAAATGGCTGTCCACCAACGTTTACCATCCAACCTGACAGAACTGGAGGATCTGCAAGGAGGAATGGCAGAGGATCCCTAAATCCAGGTGTGAAAAACTTGTTGCCTCTTTCCCAAAAAGACTCATGGCTGTATTCGATCAAAAGGGTGCTTCTACTAAATACTGAGCAAAGGGTCTGAATACTTAGGACCATGTGTTATTTCAGTTTTTCTTTTTTAATAAATCTGCAAAAATGTCAACAATTCTGTGTTTTTCTGTCAATATGGGGTGCTGTGTGTACATTAATGAGGAAAAAAAATTAACTTAAATGATTTTAGCAAATGGCTGCAATATAACAAAGAGTGAAAAATTTAAGGGGGTCTGAATACTTTCCGTACCCACTGTATACACATGGCTTAAGGCAAAAAGAATAATATAGTGTAAACGTATGAAAATATAAACTAATTCAAACAGGTTAAACTAAAGCCGAAGCATATTATGTTATCCTCATATGCACCTCTAAAAGTGACACAGTACAATACGTTTGTGAGACAAAGTTCTCATGACTTTTAAATATTCAACATTTGTTATTATCTTGATCATAATTAAGTGTTGTGCACTCATTTTTAATTTAATCCTGTTGGGAATGAGATTCATCATCTTTTTTGTCTTTTTCTCTCTCTCTTTCTCTCTCTCTTTTGTAACAACTGCATAACTCTCCGAAGCTATTCATCTTCGTTGATTAGACACAAGTGTCTCTCAGAACCATTTGTACAAAACAAGCAAGCTCCTGAGAAAAGTTATTCTCTACATCTTTCACAACGATCAAAGTCAGTGGTGAAATTGAGATACTGTATGTGAGGTAGAATATAACAAACTGCAAGCCAATATAAACTAAAAAAACACACAAATTAATTACAATCATTATCTTAATACTGGTCACACATATCAACAGTACTTTCTATATGGCACTTTGTGGTTATAGTAAAAGAGCAAAGCAAAAGAAAAAAAAAGAAAAAACACACTTAAAAGAAAAAACATAAATCAGGAGTCTTCAACAGGGTGTCTCCAGTAGTACCGCAGGGGGTCTGCCAATTATGGTTTAAACTCAAAATATTTTTTTTGTGAACCAATGAAACATTACATTAATACTAAATAAACTTCAACCAAAGCTCAAATTAAGAAGCTAAAGTTCAGCTAAATGTTTAATTGTAACCTCCACTTAAAAAAGTACATGACTCTGTATGTCAATAACAATTATTATAATAGCTTTTTAAAGTAAAAATCATAAAGCACACTACTGTTCAAAGTCTGGGGTCAGTAAGATTTTTTAAAGAAATTAATACTTCTATTCAGCAAAGAATGCATTAAATTGATCAAAAGTAACATAAAAGGCATTTATAATATTACAAAAACATTTTAAATAAATTGTTCTTTTAGACTTTCTATTCATCAAAGAATCCAGAAAAACTGTTTTCACAAAAATGACCAAAATAACATCATAGAATGATTTCTGAAGGATCATATGACACTGAAAACACAGGGAATTAATTACATTTTTAAATATATTAAAACAGAAAACAGTTATTTTAAATTGTAACACTATTTCACAATAATACTCTTTTCCCTGCATTTTTCACGAAAAAATAATGCAAAATAAACATGCAAATAAATTTCCAGCATGTGCTGGAAAATAGTAATCTGTCTGTTCAAGGCTAAATCTAACTCATCAACCTATGTTTTTGTACGTCACTGTAATGAGTTGTTTGCCAACGACACTCTACTCAAATTTTTCCACATCCCATCTGTCACTGACATTTCAACCTGTTTGTCACCTCAAGTCCTCCATCGACAAATCTGAGCTCCCTCCCACCACTGCCACCAATATCTTCACCTCCACTGAAGGACACAATGTCGTTGCCTCCCACTAAATAAAAAAACCTGGCAGATGTCCAAGATGACCTACTGACCTTCACAGAGTATCAATCAGCCAGGTATATTTTCACTATCGACATAAAGTCTGGTTCAAATGCCAGCTTATTTTAGCCAGTTCACATGGTAGCTTATTCTGGCAAAGAATTATCCATTTTAAGGAGGAAGAGATCGTCTGATTGACAACAGTGTTCTGTGGCTCAGTGGTAGAGCAGTGCAAAAGGTCATAGGTTCAATTCCCAGGGAACACACATACTGGTATAGCCTGAATGCACTGTAAGTCGGTACAGTTGTGGCTTGTTTCCATTGTGTTGTGCTAATTTCAATGTGTTGTGCTAATTTTGTTGTGTTGTGGCTTGTTTCCATTGTGTTGTACACTACTGGGCTACCGTAGTATCAGTTTTAATGCTATGAAATCAAAAATGCTACAAAATCATATTTTGTGAGAAAGTGTGTCATGCTATACAGCAAAACAGGCACTATTTTTGGAATCAGTACTCAAAAATTTGTAAGAAACAAGAAATGGATTTCATTCAGAAAACATGATGCACTGCAGTATAATATTAGACAGAAAAACTTCAAATACTGAAAATAATCTTTGTGAATGGCTGTACAGAAAACACTGAAAAGTGAAAAAATTTAATATTGTAGCATATTTGAAAAAAAAATTGTATTTGGTACAAAGCTCTTTCAAACAAAATTCTGAAGCATGAATGCACAGATTTATCTGCATCTTCTTGAAAAACTACCCCAAATCTAGTTTAACTGCACATAGCATATACCATAGCACCTACTATATATAGCATAATTTGCATCAAGCAGTCAATTGATAAACTGCTCAGGGTTTGGGACCTGGAAATTCTCAATGTCAAAGTGATGACATTTC
This sequence comes from Sinocyclocheilus grahami, assembly GCF_001515645.1. Classification (NCBI taxonomy): domain Eukaryota; kingdom Metazoa; phylum Chordata; class Actinopteri; order Cypriniformes; family Cyprinidae; genus Sinocyclocheilus; species Sinocyclocheilus grahami. Next base: position 933,539 of record NW_015505268.1, on the reverse strand, counting down.
ATCTAACATGGATTCTGGGAATACTATTGCTTTTTTAATATGCCTGCTTTGAGAATGCATGGGAGTGCAGCGATTATGGCAGACATGAAGGTCACTCAGGAGGCAAAGATTTGTTTTAAAAGCTTTTCCTCACATAGCATTCACAGAATGCTTGCAGAAGGTGATTGCACCATCGCAACTGTGACAGCTCTCCTGTTGCTCTGCCTTTAGAAGCCTCTGTGGTGGCCCATCAGAGTCAGAACATGGCAAGATTGGCTCTCTAGGGGACTGGCTGAGAGACACAGGAAATCCTCAAACATTAATGTGAAACAAGCTTATGATGGCCTCATAGTAACCTGCTCTCTGGGAATCACTTTAAGAGGCAGCTAAGGAAAGTGAGAAAACCAAGGTCTATCTCTTTAGCCCAGAAAGCACATCTCTCTCGCACCCTTTGTCTTCATTTATGTTCCTGGCCTTAGTAACTAACAGGAACAATTTGATGAAATGCAATTTCATTATCTATTTAAAGCATGAAAAAACAATATATACTCTATAGAAACTAAAAGGTCAGACCTTGTGCACGAGGAGGTGAAAATCAATAGTAATTTGCAATGCATACACTCGGCACTGTATAATATTAACAAAGCCATAAAAGCATCTAAATGTTGTTTCTCAAATAATTTTCAAGCAAAAAGTTTTTAAAGAGAGCAACTTCTCACATCATCACACATCTTAATGTTGTTCAACTGGGGATTTTCTAACTATATATTCTGCTGCTATGGAAGGCAGACCTACTACATTAATGTGTTGCGGTATCTCATTAATGTTGGAGCATCACGCTCTGGTGGGCTCCCATAATTCATTCTGTTCTCCATGCTGGAAAACGACAGCTGCCAAGCTCTTGCAAATCACAGGGTGGAGGAAATCCCAGCGCACTGCACTTTCAGTCAAAAAAGATCAAGGGAGAGAGAGAGAAAGACGGAAAATAGTGGAAGCGGGTGGATGGGGGCAGGGGACACATAACCCAGTGCTTTTCTTGTGAGCTCTAGAGCAAGAAGATGGAACTCAGACTGGAATTGGGAACAAACACTGGTTATGAGAATAAATGCATCTTTCTCTGACTTTGTCTTTGGTTACATACAAATGCTGTTCGCAACAACTGTGGGAGGATGAGAAAACAGTCTGCACTTTCGAGAAATACTGGAATAAGGTACATTTTGGCATCCCATTTATTTAAAGGACAAATCCCATGTTTTATTTTATAGTATTCACTATAAAATAAGTTGGATAAACAACAATCTGCCAAAGCAGACAATCTGAAAAGCAGGTGGTTTTATACTCATCAAATGTAAGCATTAACTTAAAATGGTGATTTTGGCCTGTCACAACTCTTGCCCTTCTTGACTAAACAATTAAAATCAATAAGCCTTAATTTTGACAATCTTGCTGATTTTAAATTATTAACTATTATTAATTTGCAAATACATTTATTGTTAGGTTCCACATTTGCACCATGTTACCACACACACACAAAAAATTTGATAATTAGGAAGCGGTATAATTTATAAATTATCTCTTTAATTTTAAACACAAATTTAGTTTTGACTGCACTCAGTAAACTTAATCGTTCAACCCTGTTACTCAAGTTATTTAAGTAAGAAACACTGTTTCCTGATCCTGGTAGAGTAGACTACAATGGCGGCTGTTCTTACTCACAGACTGGAAGTACGTTTTTTTATATTTAAAGAATTTGCCTCTGACTATTCAAACGCGAGTTTTGAGCAGTGTAGAGTAGCGCTTGTTGTTTGTCATTTCTCCGATCACAAATGCAGACATGGTTTAATGTTTACGCGCCGCGATGCAACGCAACGCGTAAAAAGACAGTATAAGTCATTATAATCCATAATTATGTCCCCACTGGATGCAACAAATGCCTCATTTATAATGGGTTTTAATGTTTTTGTCTCGTCGCTCCGGCCAGGACAAGGTATCACAATATGGTAAGGGGCGTAACCTTTCTGTTACACGCTTGAGGTATTCGGCCAATCACAACGCACTGGATAGCTGGCCAATCAGAGCACACCTCGCTTTTCAGACCGATGAGCTTTGTAAAAATCAATGCGTTTCAGAAAGGCGGGGCATGGAGGAGAAACAATAATGTACAGAATGTGGAAAATAATGTGCTTTTTGAACCTTAAACCGCATAAACACATTTCATTACACCAAATACACAAAATAATGTTCTTTTTAGCAACATCATATGACCCCTTTAAACAGTTTTTTTTCTTAAACCACTATTAAGTACAAACCAAAGCAAACCAGCTTTGAGTGACAAAACTGACATCTTAGAAGTCTGGAAAAGATTCTGCCAAATTAATTGTTTAAAATATTGGTGCATTATGTTAAATTAATTTGCCAAAACTCTTATTTGAATGCTCTTAATTAGAGGACTTAATGCAGATACTAAATCATTAACACTGTAAGCATTTGTTAGTCACTGCAAACACACCGGTGCTTGATAGTACTTTAATGAGATTAGGTGGCTCGTTATTCTTGAACAAGGCTAGAACCACAAACAGGCATAGCAAATATTCCTTAAAAAGCTACACTGTTCAGGATGCTTGATTTAAAGTATGAAATGTATGTGAAGCATGTACAGAATTCCAGTTTCAACAGTAGGAATAAAAAGCATTCTTGAGGAACTAAAGAAACTAGTCACTTGCCATGAATTAATCTCTTGAAAATCAATCATATGTTTTGTATAAAAGTCATTGGTATGTATCAGACAGGCTGTTTTTCTATTTCGGTCAAGTGCTCTTATCAAGATAGCATGAAACACTCCCTCACATTTGCTGCCATTGACTCCACATGAGATGCATGCATTAAAAAAAAGTCAATAAAATATGTACAGCATTAACATCTGATGCTAATAAAAGATCTACCAGTCTTAGCTATTTATAAATCACTCAAATGCATCAATAATTTCTCTGTAGATATTTAAAAATAGATGCAGCAGACCACTGCTTTTGTTCTTCCGATCTAATCTTTAGGACAGAATGTCTGTGCTGTCATTGTGCAAGTAATCAAATTGGATCCATTTGTTCAGACACTGTCCCCAAGGTTGAGAACCTCTGAACTAAACAGATTGTGGACAGATACGGAAATATCGCATTTTTGCTGCCTGTCTGAACAAAGCCTAAGTGACAGATCGAAGGGGTCTAACTTAGTTTATTCTCAGCTCCCTGATTCCTGCCTCTCACACTCTTTCCACACCCTGCTGTGAGAAAACAAACTAAATTCTTTGCCACCAAGGTCAAAGCAATGACCTTGAACAGAAGCCTCCATTTTACAGTTCCTCTTTCAACTCAGCCTGCCTGTGCTGAGGTTTCAGCAGAATGTCATACAGAGCTCTGCCAAGTGGTTTGAAATGAGAGGGCTTCTTTGAAACATCTATGAGTGCTTCATATTTCTTTTGATCAGAAACGTCACCGGTTTGATAAAAATGTCCTTTTTGAGCTAAAACAGCTCAAAGCACAAGCACAACATGTGAAAGAAATTCTGAAGAATTGAAGATAGAATTGCAATAAAGATAGTCAGGCCCTAAAATATAAGGGAACAGGAATTATATGATTATGAATATGATTAAATATTTTATTGAATATTTTTAAAGCTCATTTGAATTTAATTCAGAACATTGTCACTTGACATAATGGCTGAAACCAGTGTACATAAAGGAACAGTTCATCCAAAAATGACATTTCTGTGATCGTTTACTCACCCTCATGCTCGTTCCTAATCTGTATGATTTATTTCTTACATGGAACATAAAAAGAGATATTTTGAAGAATGTTTCATCCATTTTACATATTAGAACGTCAATGGGGTCCAAAATGACAAGTAAAGGACAGAATTTTCATTTTTGAGTAAATTATTCTTTAAGACACTGAACCACCAGAAAGATACAGATACACTTGATCTGATGCCCCAAAGAGCCTTTACAGACTCATAGCCCTCAAGACAACGTTTGAAATGATTATTGGAAAATTAATTATTCATTTGAATCACAACGGATTAATTAAAACTGTCAAAATGTATATTAGGACCTGCCTTTGGGTTGTGTATTATTTACTTCATTACATTCAAATGTCTCCTGGTGGAGAACTACTCAAACCTGCTGGTGGGAGGTGAGAAACACGACTGAAAGAAACTCAATGATGCCATCAGCTCTGCAAAAGTGCAGTTGGTGTCTCTCTTGGTGAGCTGAGCTGACATTTAGCGATGCAAGTAGCCTGAAAATATCATGTGGATTTTTAAAAGTCACGAGAAAATTAAGGAAACACATACAATATTCAAACTCTCAAGCAAAGACCTTGTATAAGGTGAACTAACTAAATGGCATCCCTCAAAATGGCTATATTGAATAAAAGCTACAATGAATCTGATGTCGCTCAATGCACAGAAAGTAATAGGCCATTTGCTGCTATTCAGTGATTTTATATATTTTTATATAGATTTTAAACAGGGATTTTACTATGGTGAAGGAGGGCTGTATGGCAGTTCTTTAAAATGAGGCAACAGCAAAAGATAATAAGATTTTTTAAATCTTAAAATGGTTAAAAAGGATCCTAATTGTGGCAGTTAAGAAACCTAAAGCAATGATGAACCATAAATAAGGATAATAAACAATTATTATCCTTAATAATGAATAATAAATAATTACATTTTTATCATTAACCAGAATTTATATATACAATGTATGCATTTATTTATTTATGCAAATATTTTGAATAATTTAAGATTTTTTTAAATGTATTTGATAGAAGTTTTGAAAGAAATATTACAATAGAAAGCAGTTATTTTAAATTGGAATCATATTTATTTCTTTTTCTTTTTACTGCATTTTAATCAAATATATGCAGTCTTGGTGAGCATACAGTGGGTACGGAAAGTATTCAGACCCCCTTAAATTTTTCACTCTTTGTTATATTGCAGCCATTTGCTAAAATCATTTAAGTTCATTTTTTCCCCTCATTAATGTACACACAGCACCCCATATTGACAGAAAAACACAGAATTGTTGACATTTTTGCAGATTTATTAAAAAAGAAAAACTGAAATATCACATGGTCCTAAGTATTCAGACCCTTTGCTGTGACACTCATATATTTAACTGCTGTCCATTTCTTCTGATCATCCTTGAGACGGTTCTACACCTTCATTTGAGTCCAGCTGTGTTTGATTATACTGATTGGACTTGATTAGGAAAGCCACACACCTGTCTATATAAGACCTTACAGCTCACAGTGCATGTCAGAGCAAATGAGAATCATGAGGTCAAAGGAACTGCCTGAAGAGCTCAGAGACAGAATTGTGGAAAGGCACAGATCTGGCCA
>NW_015505268.1:920629-926600 GCF_001515645.1 Sinocyclocheilus grahami | reverse complement strand
TCTGGCCAAGGTTACAACAAAATTTCTGCTGCACTTAAGGTTCCCAAGAGCACAGTGGCCTCCATTCCTTAAATGGAAGACGTTTGGGATGACCAGAACCCTTCCTAGAGCTGGCTGTCCGGCCAAACTGAGCTATCGGGGGGGAAGAGCCTTGGTGAGAGAGGTAAAGAAGAACCCAAAGATCACTGTGGCTGAGCTCCAGAGATGCAGTTGGGAGATGGGAGAAAGTTGTAGAAAGTCAACCATCACTGCAGCCCTCCACCAGTCGGGGCTTTATGGCAGAGTGGCCCGACGGAAGCCTCTCCTCAGTGCAAGACACATGAAAGCCTGCATGGAGTTTGCTAAAAAACACCTGAATAAGATTCTCTGGTCTGATGAGACCAAGATATAACTTTTTGGCCTTAATTCTAAGCGGTATGTGTGGAGAAAGCCAGGCACTGCTCATCACCTGTCCAATACAGTCCCAACAGTGAAGCATGGTGGTGGCAGCATCATGCTGTGGGGGTGTTTTTCAGCTGCAGGGACAGGACGACTGGTTGCAATCGAGGGAAAGATGAATGCGGCCAAGTACAGGGATTTCCTGGACGAAAACCTTCTCCAGAGACCTCATGACCTCAGACAGGGCCGAAGGTTTACCTTCCATCAAGACAATGACCCTAAGCACACAGCTAAAATAATGAAGGAGTGGCTTCACAACAACTCTGTGACTGTTCTTGAATGGCCCAGCCGGAGCCCTGACTTAAACCCAATTGAGCATCTCTTGAGAGACCTAAAAATGGCTGTCCACCAACGTTTACCATCCAACCTGACAGAACTGGAGAGGATCTGCAAGGAGGAATGGCAGAGGATCCCCAAATCCAGGTGTGAAAAACTTGTTGCATCTTTCCCAAAAAGACTCATGGCTGTATTAGATCAAAAGGGTGCTTCTACTAAATACTGAGCAAAGGGTCTGAATACTTAGGACCATGTGATATTTCAGTTTTTCTTTTTTAATAAATCTGCAAAAATGTCAACAATTCTGTGTTTTTCTGTTAATATGGGGTGCTGTGTTTACATTAATGAGGAAAAAAATTAACTTAAATGATTTTAGCAAATGGCTGCAATATAACAAAGAGTGAAAAATTTAAGGGGGTCTGAATACTTTCCGTACCCACTGTAATACATGTCTTCTTTAACAACATTAAAAAGTATATTAATTATTCCAAAATTTGAACACTAATGTGCATGTGGATTTGAGACCGATGACACTTAATAGGCAATGTGCAATGTCATTTAAATAATGTTATTTTATCTAAATAAATGATAGATAGATAGATAGATAGATAGATAGATAGATAGATAGATAGATAGATAGATAGATAGATAGATAGATAGATAGATAGACAGATAGATTTCTGAAAATAGCCAATGTCTGATTGAGCAACAGTAACCAGGGAGGTGGAGCACAACAAAACATCAATTAGATAAATGGAAACACCACTTCTGATTGTAATCTGACAGTGTTGTGAGAACAGAGCGCTGTAAGATAAAGCTAGGTCAATAGTACACTTGCCTGCAGCCTGCTAAATCAGTACTTGAAAGATGCCACTCTGAAAGTACTGAACATCTCATCCATCATGCAGACCAGCTTCAGTGGGGTGTTTCCATTAGACACGAGGGCAGACTGTGCTGTTAGAGAATAATTTTTTATTCAGCAGTCAGTCTCCCAGGAGCGTCTCTCTCCTCCTGCTGCCACTCAGGTGTGAGTCTGATGAGCAGCATTACCAGCGAGGCGTGGAGGGCAGTGGATCATGAAGGACAGGAAGGCATTACTTTCACTTCTTTCTCTCCATTTCTCTCCATTCCTTCAGGTGTGTCTGGGAAATAAGGCTCGAGGGTGAAAGTGGGAAATTCCTGCTTGACATTTTTCAGCCATTTAGTGTTGGTTTATATGATGCTAAGATATAAACTCTGATTTGTGTGTATGTGTGTACTGGAGTTAAAAAAAACAATGACGTTGTAGGTCATCTTCCTATGACCTTCAGCTGTTTCTTCTATTCTCAACAGAGCTCCTAGACAACAGCATCATTCCCAATGGACACTTTGATTTAGAAAGCTTTACCTAATACAACAGAGAGGTCAAACTTGAACGAGAAGTTCAAATTGGCAATTTGTTAAACTAATAAAGGTTAATGGCGAGGTCATGGACGCACTAGTCCAAGAATAATTTCAGCTTGTCTGTGTGATTGTTTGTGACACAACTGCAGCCTTTTCACCCAGTATATATTTACAATCTCTATGCGTTAATGGAAAATTGGTAATTAGCTACGAAATGACAGCCTCAAGGGGTTTTCAGCTACTGTAGTTATAATTAGCCTAATTCTGTGTTTGAAACAAAGACAAGAACTCAGTTATTACCTACATTGTGAGATGAGGAATATATAGCAAAACTTAAAATAACCTACATCCTACCTCTGACATGATTTGAGTTAGAAGTGTAATGAGATAAAAGGAAAAAATATTTCAGAATTAAGGATTATGGGTTCATTATGATTAAATGATAATAATGATAATAATGGCCACACATTATTTTAAGGTCCAATTCTCACTATTAACAAACCATTAACTATGACTTATGCCTCAATAAACTTCTAAGTTGCTGCTGATTAGTTGGTTGTTAAGTTCAGGTATTGGGTAGTATTAGGGATGTAGAATATGGTCATGCAGAATGTGTGCTATTTAAGTACTAATAAACAGCCAATATGTTAATAATAGGCATGCTAATAAGATATAATAGTGAGATGGTGCCTATACTAAAGTGTTACCATAATAATACAAAACGAAAACAGTGGAAAAGTAACCCACCAAAAGACCCTTAAAGGTCACATATTTTACACCTTTCTGGAGTTTTATTTTAAGTCTTGATGTCCTTAAGAATATATATTTGCGGTTTAAGTACCAAAAACCATCTCAATGTATTTTTTACAGCTCTTCTCTCAGGAGCTCTGGAAAGAACAGGTAGATTTTGGCCTATCTAATTAATTTTCATGAGCCTCTCTTCTGATTGGCCTGTTGTTTTCTGAGCGACGAATGGCCAGGCCAACCACAGGTAACTAGGGTAATGTATACTGTAGATTGCTGTGGATTGGTGATACTCACAAGTAAGGTCAATAGAAACACTGGTAATGATGGTCACTGCTGAGGGAAATGTTGTCCGGCCTTACATGTTTGAGCCGAACTCAGACCCCGAATCGGCGATGACAGGAGACAACCAACCACCTCCTCAAACGCGCTTACAACAGGATGTTTCCGAATGGTATTTCATGGGGTTTTTTTTCAAACACCGAATGCAGTAAATACAAACCTGACCAGCCGAGCATTTGCGATCATGTGAACTTGAAGACACTTGTACAAATGCGGATGGGTGACATGAATGAAAATGATTCCAGATTGGCGATGTATTTGGTTTCTGTATTCTGTACTGTATTTTCCTGTGCTCAAACCTGCCAGTCTAAAGGATCAAACGGCGTGTATGGCGTTTGAGGTAATCTGTGAATTAGCACAGACTTATAGTCTAAATAAAATAATTTGCAACTGTTACTATTATTACACTTGTATACAAAGCTTTGTATTATGCTTGTTATAGAGTGTGTGACGTCACAAGCACTACCGCCGGTGGCAATAGACAATGGTTAACGCAGTTGTCACGGCAACCGTCACAGCCCTGTGTTACTGTGCAATGATGTAGTTTCCTGACATCCAGACTGAACAGCGTTTTCTCGACATGTTTCCGTGTTGTTGTTGCTCAGCAATGGCATAGACGCGATGTTGTCTGGGGGTTTGGCAAAAGGAGAGTGGGACTGTGGGCGGTGCTTGGGGTGGTGACTGAAGGCGGTGACTGAGTAGTTCTGACGTCACCTTTTTACGGAAGTCACAACGATTCGTGAAAAATCACAGCTACTTTATGCAGGCTGTGTGTATTTGACTGTGGATTGACTGTTTTGAAACGTATATGGTAGTTACATAGCACCTAGACCTCAGTTATCATGAAAAAAGCCAGGAAATTTCAGTTTTGATAATATGGGACCTTTTAGTTATGAACAACTTTTAATAAAATTAAATATTAAAATAATAATATTTCATAAAAAAATCTAAGGTTTTTGTGAGTGTAAGGGTCTAGGGAATAGAAAATATAATTATTGGTAATAGTACACAATAAGGTCTCTTTGTTAATAACGGTTAATACATTAACATGAACTAACAATAAGTAATACATTTGTTACAGTATTTATTTATAATCTTTGTTAATGTTAGTTAATAAAAATACAACAGTTCATTGTTAGTTCATGTTCATGTCAGGTCCATAACATGGAAATAAGATTAACAGATACAACTTTTGATTTCAATAATGTTGAAATTAATATTAAGTAAGATTAATAATGCTATTGCTAACTAAAGTTAACAAATGGAACATTGTAAAATTTTACAAGTCAAAGGAGAATCCCCACAATAAAAAAATAAATAAAATTAAACTTTTAATAAAAAACCGTATAAATTTCAATTAAAATAATAACAACAACAATAATAATAATAATAATAATAATTATTATTATAATAATTATTATTATTATTATTATTATTATTATTATTATTTAAAAAAACAAATTGTTCCCCTGTGGAGACATCCAAGGATGTTTAATACAAAATTAATTTAATTCATAAAATGCATGCATGTATGGCTATACTTGGGCCAAATCATTTTAAAATGTTTGCTGAACTGTCACAAACTGACTTGTGAGGACATTTTAATTAGTCCCTTTTATTTAAAAATCTAATAATGTCAAGAGTTTCATGTAGGTGTGGAGCAAAGCAAATATCATTATCTTAGTATGAAAACCATCGCATCTATAAGAGATCCTTGCTAATATAGCATCAGAAGCGTGTGTGAGGGTGGGTGGGTGAGTCTGATATGATAGATGGTTCAGATCAACCCTGTTCCTCATTCTTCAATTTTATGCACCAGTGCCTCCCTGAAATTGGATATGCAGACAGAATATGATGTCATTCCTTGTGATCGATGTCAGTTGGGGTTTGCTGCCAGTTAAACCTCAGTGGTGCTGGTAAAATATGACTGTCTGGAAAAATACCTGTATCAAAACCTGAAGTGATTCAGCAACTGATGGGCACATCACAGTATAACGTCACACTCTGACTCAAGCTGTGATAATCACTTGACTGTCAATTCATTCAAAACTTCTTCCAAAGTAAGTATACAGCAGGACCATTTCTAGGCATAGGCGAGCTAGGCGGTCGCCTAGGGCGCCACCAGCTGAAGGGGCGCCAATGAGCGCACGTACTGGTACTTTTAGCAGGGTTGTGATAAAGAGTGTGCCACCCTGCCGGTCACCCTGAAATATGACTGCCACCCCCACTGGATCCCCCATTATTGGGCTAGAGTACTGTCAATCTGACGATGCCTGTATGCCACTAGATCAGAGTGCTGTCAATTGCTGCCTGATTGTTGCATGCAAAGTTTGCATTTGGAACGCTCAACAACGCCATGTGGACTCTGTCAGTGCTTTGGCAAGGTAACACTGTTTTTTTGCCATGCAATAAAGCTAAGTTCAAAGGCCAATTTAAAATATTGGTACAGTAAATAAAGTGCACAATCAGTATTTTGTTTAGGCAGTATTTGTGGCACTTGATAAATCATGTTGCGAGATATGTCCAAAAGGTGTGCGTTTTTTGCGCCAATGCATTGTTAAATGATCAGCGTGTCATGTAATATTTCCATATAAACTTTACACATCCAATTTAAAAAATATTTGTATAGTAAAATTCGCTAATTCACGAGATCAATACATCCTTTATTAGACCGCTTTGTCGAGTTAAATGCATCCTTACGGAGGTGTCGAAATGCTGAATCAATTAATTCACTTCCAACAGCGCTTAATGGGAGCAGCGTCATAGAGGGCAGAGCGTCACGTTATTT
>NW_015505268.1:903562-920521 GCF_001515645.1 Sinocyclocheilus grahami | reverse complement strand
GCCCAATAGGGATTTCGCCTAGGGCGTCAAATTGTCTAGAAACGGCCCTGGTATACAGTGTATCTCAACAAAAACAAAGTAGATGATGCTGTAAAAAGTTAAACCAAAAATAAAATCTATCATCACTTACTCATCCTTGTTTAAATATGTCTCAACACAATTTTAGCATACAGTGACAGCAAATGGGAAAAGATGCATTCAAGTTGCAAAAATGACAAAAACCATAAAAGCAGTTCATATATGACTTGTGTATTTCAAGCCTGAAACCATATGATTGTTTTCTGTGACAGTCTGACTGCAATTTAAGTTAAAAAAGTGAGTTTACAAAAAAGAAGGTGTGTTTGTGCTGGGGAAAAAATAGAAGATTTAAATTAGCATATGGTTAAACCAGATTATAGGTTATTAGTGAATATGACAAAGGTTGTTAATATGAAATATAATGCATAAACTCTTCCCTTACTTCTAGTTCTGCTAAATCAATATTAATAATTAGTATAAATTAATTTACGTGTTCAACAAGCATTCAAAAGTTACTTTTATTCAGCAAGGACACATTAATTTGATTAAAAGTAACAGTCAAGAAATTTGTAATGTTTAAAGGGGTGGTTCACTGGTTTTTTTCTAGGCTTGATTGTGTTTATGGGGTGCAGTCTAACATGTGTTAATGCTTCGTTTGTAAATAAACGCATTATTTTTCACATAATTTACCTTTATTCCACACAGCTCTATCCCTTCTCTGAGAAACGAGCTGATCTTTTCCTGTTTTTATGAAGCCCCGCCCTCAGAAATAGGCGATGGGCTCTGATTGGTTAGCTAGCCCAGTGTGTTGTGATTGGCTAAACCGCCTCTAGTGCACATCTAAATGTCCCGCCCCTCACCTCAGCAGCATGTGCTCCGGTTGTATTGTTAACAAGGCATCGTTAATATCGCTTATCAGTTTGAGCCCGATTGAGAAGCAGAGGATATTATTGAAGAGGATCGTGCAGAAACTGTGTAAACACGGCTTTTCATGGTAGGCCTATGTTTTTTGTTTGTTGTTGTCCCATACTTTTAGATATGCTGTTATTTGTAAATGCTTTTAATATACGGTTTTATCCTGATTAAAGCTATAATACAGTACAGCAACTGTATCCATGTATAACGCTTCTCATAGCTATGTGAAAATAAGTGTATAGTTGGAACAGTTAATTGCTGGAGCTGAGCTCAATGAGAGAGAGAGAAAGAGAGAGAAAGAGATGCAGAGTGTGTGCAGAGCAGGGCGACGCGAGGAACAGTATTAAGAACCGCTGCTTTAGAACATTGATTTTGAAACTTGTGAATCCATTAGAATCGTTAGAAGACAGAATCGCGATTCATATAGGCAAGGCAAGGCAAGTTTATTTGTATAGCACATTTCATACACAATGGTAATTCAAAGTGCTTTACATAAAATAAAATAAAAACAATAATCACAACAATAAAACAAGGAATTTAAAAACTTTGAAAATTATTTATATAAAAAATTTGATTTAAGAGGTTTAAAATGAATTTAAGAAAACGATTATACATATAATATAGTGCAATCAGTTCGGACATCGCACAGTGCTCATTCAATAAATGCACAGCTAAACAGATGAGTTTTGAGTCTGCATTTAAATGTGACTAATGTTTTAGCACATCTGATCTCTTCTGGAAGCTGATTCCAACTGCGGGTGGCATAATAACTAAAAGCACATCTGAATATATGAATAGATTTTTACGTGCACCCCTAGTTTTCTCTTCTTCTTCTCTAAAGCTGCGCAGCATGGCCTCGCCCCCTTTGCTGCCTTTTCCTGAGGGCGGGGTTTATCAGGGTTTGTGATGTTACGAACCCGGGAAGTAACTCGTAGTCCCTACCAGCCGTTTTTGTAGGCATTAAATCGCCAGAATTTTAAAAGACATTATCTCCGTTTGCATTGAACTTTCAGCTTCGTAACTTTGCAGATATTGTTTATGTTCAAACAGCAACATTACACACTAATGTTAAAAAAGTGAAATCACAATTAACCACCCCTTTAAACCTTATATTCATCAATGAATCCTGGAAAAAAATTATTAAAGTATTACAAAAATATTAAGGAGCACAATTTTTCACACGTCTCTGAAGGATCATGTGACACCGAAGACTGGCAACTTTGATGGCCATAAGAGACTTCTTTCAAAAACATAAAAAAACCTTAACCTCAAACTTATGAACACTAGCATAGATTAGTAATTGGGTCTTAAAATCAAAATCACATCCCAGACGTATTTTCTCCAGCTCAAGAAAATGAATGAAAACAAAAAAGTCCTTTCCTCAAAAGTGAGCTGTTAAAATGGTTACAGTATGTCCATCAAGATTAATAGATCTGCAACAACCAACAGAGGCCAAACAGCTAAAAAACTGACTCCAAGTCACGACCTGCCAAAAAGTGAGAATTCAGGGCACCACTGAATATGTTTCTGCCACTCATCTGACCTTCCGGCATCACATTTTGACTAGCAAGAGACCTGTCAGTTAAAAAAGGAAAGAACTACAGGAATGACAGTGTTTTACCCCTCTCCTGCTCCCCTCTGCCCCTTCTGTTCCTGTCAGCAAAGACTTGGAGATCCAGGTTCACAGGAAGTAAGGTGACAGGCCCTGACACACGGCCTCTCTAGAGTGTGTGCGCTGCAGCTCCTGTCTGAATATATGTGTGTGTGTGTGTGTAATCATGCTTGCCGGGTTTGTAGGTGCTGTCAGAGCCCAGCATACTGTGCAACAAGCCGCTATTTTGCCAAAGACAGGAGAGGAGATGACACAAGGTGGGGGGTCTTTTCTCAGCACAGGGGTCTGTTCTCAGGCCTGGGGCTTCACGAGTGTACAAACAGAGAGCTGACAGTGAAATGAGTCAGACTCTGCCATGCAGCCAGCTTTAACAAGCAATCTGGAGGTCCTCCTTAGCACCAAGACAAACAGAGGAAACTCTCATTTAACTCCAGATTAAACCCCCCTGATTCCCAACAATGTCATGCTGGGAGCCTTCAGATAATTGTGGGTCAATCACAGCACAGGACATCTAAAAATAAAGCTTTGATGCTGACATTTAGGCTGAGTGTGTTGTGAAGCAGTTCAGCCCTGGTGCCAGGTGGCACAATAAGGATCCAGGAGGCATTGAGAGAGTCGTGGAGACATCGAGGGTTGATTTCTTCTCACCGGCAGACAGGGAACGTTGTCCATCTGTCTCTCAAAGAGACAGAAAAGCATGGCACAGCGCTACAGAAAGACCATGGTCGTATGAGATAATGAGTGCAGATGTATAGAAACTGTTATAAGGAAAGACAGGATTTGCTCACTGGTTTGAGATATAGGGACTAGATGTCACACTTCTTTTCTGTATAGGCACATATTTTAAAGGTATTTCCACTGTCATTGCTGGCAAAGCGGGAAAAAAAATCAATTTTGTGACAACATGTCAAATCTTTATGTATGTATAGTAAGTCATTAAACAGCCAATTGTATGTTTTCAAATAAATTCATACATTAAAAAATTAAAACCATTATATGGCACACAAAAAAAACTGAACTGCAAACATTTCAAAGTTGACATATAAAGTAATAACATTTTTAAAACAAAATGTTTTCAACACTGTAATGACAAAATCACAAAATTAGTATATTAGAATGATTTCTGAAGCATCATGTGATAGTAAAGACTTATTTTTAACTTTTTATTCATCAAAGAAAAAAAGTATCACAGGTTCCAAAAAAATATATAAAAAAATTAAGCACAACAGTTTCAACACTTATAATAAATCAGCATATTAGAATGATTTCTGAAGGATCAAGTGACACTGAAGACAGGAGTAATGGCTGATGAAAATTCAGCGCTGCATCACAGAAATAAATTATGTTTTAAAGTATATTAAAATAGGAAACCAATATTATTATATTATAAAATTGCAATAATATTTCAGAGTATTTCTTTTTCTGTTTTCTTGATGAGCATTAAAAATCATACTGATCCCAAACTTTTGAACAGCAGTGTATATTACAAAAGTATGATTATGTTGGTGTTTTAATTAGGAGGACAGGATTTACAAAAATAAAATAAAAATATAGGTAGTTTGAAACCAGCATACAATATCACAGCTAAAGACAACACATTTGTGTGACTTTTGACTTCAAATGTGGCATTATACTAAAACGTAACCAATGTGATTTTAATAAAACATCACTCAACAGCATTTGGAATTATAGTCCTGGAATAGCATTGCTTCACAGAAGAGATTTGATTGAGTGAATATGATTTACACACCATTTTGACTGTCACCTCCATACACACCTTTTTGAAACAGCACGCTGCTTCATTTGTATAGGTTCTCAAAGCTGCTTTCCTCTATCTATTTGTAATAATTTGTGTGCAGCATCACACAAAAACCTGCCACAAGCATATTTCTTAAGAGATTTCCCTACCGTGAAAGGCCCTTTGTAGCATCTCAAATTATAAATCTGTTGTCCTCGCATGTTTTGTATCCCTGTTGCTACACTGAAAGACACTTTTCATACTCTGTCATTCTATTCCGAGGTTGACTGAACATTTTTTCAGACTCTAATTTCTGCAGCAATTTTAGACACCTTGCCCTGGGAACATTTTCTCTGTGAGTGGTGTCAAAATAGAGACAAACTTCCTACTGGATTTGCATCAGGCTGTCAGATGGCGTTGATCAATGACAGAGGGAGTGAAAGGCCAGACGGATCTTTTACACTTGCTCCTCATCAGCGCTCAGACTTCTCCAAAGCTTTCAAAATCTCTCCAAAGTACACGTCAACTGAGTACACAAGAGCCCAGAACGAAGATGTTAAATTGTGCAGAATTTTATGGCCTACTTGAGCGTTATTGTGAACAAGATGACAAACTGAGACCATAAAAATTATTTATTTGTCACTGAAAAAAATACATTACATAACATTCTGTATTTGCCACATTTAAGAGAAGCTGATGTGAAAAAGATAATTTGAACAATTGTAGAATGCATGCAGCCTATTCATAATAGTAAAACCATTAAAAATGCATGCTAAAATATATTTTATGTGATATTATAGATAAATGAGAAAATTAGATTTCCACATTTCTTCATATTACAGTAAAAGTTATAATACAGTAAAAACTTTTAAATTGTTACAAAGTTTCTATTTTAAACAAATAATGTTCTTTTTTAATGTAATAAAATCATTAATGATATTAATGATACAATTATTCTATGCATGAAATAGATTTCCACCATATCTGCCCAAAATCAAAACAAGATTAAATTGATCAAAAGTTACAATAAAAATTGTTAAATTGTTACCAGACAAATGCCATTCATTTAAAGTTTCCTATATATCAATATTCACAGTATTAAAACCATAAAAAAGCACTTGATTACTCATAATATTCATGATAAAATTATTCACTGCACAAAAATTTAAGTTTCACCGCTAGAGAATGACACTGACTCCCAAATTCGATTTGCCACATTCAGCACAAGCAAAGAAGGCCATCGGGGAACCATAATAAATGTAGCACATTCATACCCGAGTGTCTAGGAGAGCAAAACGTGATTGCGACCATCCGACTTCCTGTCATCCAAGGACTCAACATTACATCTTCATAATGGCCGTAAAGCCCCATTCAATTCCCCTGACCGCACTCTAACCCCTCAAACCTCCAGTCGCAGCTCACCGTTAGCAGTGTGTCGTATCGGTGTGCCACTCAGAGATGGAGCAGTTTAACACTGCCTGCTAACTGCCATCGCCAGCCCCAAATCCCTATGTGTATATCCTCCAACCACTTCTGCACTGAGCGATTTTCTTTTCATCTCGAAAACTTAAACCTATTGTTCTTTGATCTGTAACTTCCCTCCTCACAGGGAGACTTGTGAGAAGCCTGCTATGCCTTTACATGTTTTCCGTGAAAGGGAAAATGACTTGAATGCCAACTGAATGATTGATTATATGCAAGCAGCTAGCTGTGTTGGTTGCATCAAGGCAACAGCTATGCATGTTTTCGAATGACTTGCTCACTCTAAATGGTGCCGTGTTTAGTCCCAGTCACGGCAAGATGGGGAACATGGTCTGAAAGGCAGTTTATTTCACAGTTGGGGCACAAGAGAAGACATGTATATACAGATAAAAGAGATTGTTCTAGGGAATACATTTCATTATGCATGGAGGAGACCCTGTCTGAATAGCAAATCTTCGATCAAAGTAATAACAATGTATTGTTTTTGCTCCTACAAATCAACCGTGGTGACGGCACTGGAACCTTGCCATCCACTTCCATTGTGTGAATGTATAGCTATGGGAGGACATGTACTCTGATAGTGTACTAACATGTACTGTAGGGCATATGCATGTGTTAGCATTGCTTTCAGAAACAATGTTAAAGGGGTCTTGAACTGAGAAATCAAAATTCCCTTGATCTTTTGACACATAAGAGCTAATTGTGGTATAAAAACATCCTGTACGTTTCAGAACTCAAAACTTTATCGTTAGTCTAAAAACAGCTTATATTGAAGTAAGTCTGCCAAAACGACAGCTTGTGGAATGTACAACTCTATGATGTAAAAGTGTGAATAAGCACCGCCTCCACAGAAGAAGATCAACGCCTGCTTCTACATCGCTGCCTGTTTAGTCCCACCCACCGATTCGCACATGTAGTGTTTACGAGAGGTCTACACAGAAATCAAATTATAAAGATGCTCCGAAGACAACAAGACACTGTGCAGAAGTGTGCCAAGTCTTTGCATTGCCTTCCTTCTGATCCCAACATTAGGAAAGAGTGGATGAAGTTCCAGACCACATCAGTAAGAACTTGGTCCTTTTCACCGCAGGTTCATTTACAAACAAGGCACAATTCGACGTGGGATTTTTAGAAAGACTGAAATTAAAAGACAATGCTGTGCAAACTATACTGGGTCTGACAGTAATGTCACAACATTCAAGTGTGAGTAACTTTTTTTTTTACATGATCATGATTGCTTTGTCTGTCATTACAGATCGTTTGATATGTACTTATGTACTTATGCGCTGTGTATTTATGCATTTTAAACCTAAATCACAGTAGTCGTCTGTGAAGGACGTAAGCTGTCAAACATACACAACTCTTAGCCAATCATAGCAGTGGGCATTTACTTCTGAGTCTACAATCTGCCACGCCTGTTCAAACAGAGCGTTCTGATGAGGGGGGTCAAAACAGGCCAGAAAATAGTTTATTACTTCTAAATTATGATGTTTTTATATGCCATATAAAAACATTATAATATAACATAATATTATTTTCTTGATAACATTATAAGTGGTCCTTAGAGAACAGTACAAAAGAATAAAAAAGACAGCCCTTTAATTCAGTAAAATATAACTATTTAAAATCTGTTTTCCAGTTTATTGTTTTAAAATGCAATTTATTTATTTGATGGAAACGCTGAATTTCTACCAGAAATAATTCTAATATTCTAATTTGTTGCTCACATATTTTATTATTATCAAATGTTAAATAATATTAGATAATAGTATGCATGTTACAAAATTATGAATATTTTATTGGAATATTTTATATACCATGATCCTTCAGAAATCATTCTAACATGCTAATTTTGGTGTGTGTTTTGCTAATGCTATTAATGTTGAAAGCATTTGTGCAGTTTAATATTTTTTGTTGAAAACATGATACGTTTTTCAGGATTGTTTTTTTTTTTTTAAGTTCAAATTAACATTTATTCAAAATATAAATATTTTGGAACCTTTTAAATGTCCTTGTGACTTCTGATCAATTTAATGCATCCTTGCTAAATAAAAGTATTCATTTCTTTCAAGAAAAAAAAACTGCCCTCAAACTTTTAAACTGTAGTGTATGTATGCCTAAAAATAATATACTACACAATCAAATTATTCTATTCATATTTTTTGTTACTGTTAATAAATAAAATATATTCAGTAACATACTATTTTATATTCTCTCAAATTTTATACAGTATCATATTGGTTTTTAAATTGGGATAATATATAACCACACCTAGATACACTCTAAAAACCACTAAAACCATTCTGGGCAACCCTCTAGCAACCTCCTAAAGACACCCTAGCAACCACATAACAACACACTAACCATACAGAACACCCTTGTAATGACCCACAGCACTTTTATTGTGACATGAGCTCTGCATGAGCAAGAAATCTACTTTCCATCATTACTTGTTTTTAAATTCACATTCAACCAAGGAATATTACAAATCACCATAAGAAAAAGCAGTAATACCCACTGAGCCATTATGCAAGCATTATATTGAATGAGATCACCAATAATTCCAACTGTAAAGAATCACAATTCTAGTGCAGCCAAACACCTTGTCAAGATGACAGCCAAGCTCTACTACCATAATTGAGGCCATAATAAAAGAATTCCCACTTTTATGTCATTCTTTTGTGTTGTTCAGACAAACTACCCAATATGTGAGCCTGTTATAGGCACTGGGGTTTCTATGATGAATACGAGGCTGATGGTTATGAACATGGTTTAATCAAGAGACTTTGAAAGAGATGAAGGCAATCGTCCACAGAGGGCTGAGAGATGGGGCTCGTGGGAGTTTTAGACAAACAGTGAGAGAAATCGTGATGCATGGCAATGCAGATCTCTGGAAACTGTCAGCATGGAGCAGAAGAGTAACTGGAAAGTAATGGGGGAGGAATTATTTTCTTTTACCTGCAATGGATTTTCCAAGAAACCAATTGAGCTCCGCATTAGAGTTTGTGGAAACATGACCAGAAGGCTGAGATGGAGTCAGTACAATGCGGTAAAATGGAGCAGAGAAAATCATTACTGAAGAACTGGCTGAGGAAACGCACTCAGTTACTAGATTGTTTACTCTTTAGCTCTGCCGTAGATCAAGTTTCCATTTCAGGAGGCATCTGTTAGATGTTTCCTTCTGTGCCAGTTCGGGCAAAAGCTAGCTGGCTACAATAAACTGCTTTTAGCTCAGACTGTGAGAATGGCTCTGTTTAGTTTAAATAGAGGGACTTTGGGTTTTGACTGGGGTTCAGTTTTAGATAGCCTCCCTTGACAGCTGAGATATAAGCACTTTGATGTGCCACAACTGTCAGGTCTGACACTCATCTAAAGTCTTTTAAGTCCAACGAATTCAAGTCAGCCATCAAAGCCACTGTCTGTTTGGGAGAAGCCCAAGAGTGCCTTGAGAAGGACTGAATCGATGACATAAAGCTGTGCTTTAATCGTTAGGACACTTCCAGAGTGTCTAAGGAAAGCCTGGCGAATAATTGGAATACAATTTCATGACCTCTTGCATTAACATTTCAGTATGAGGTCATCTGAGGATTTTGGCACCAGTTGAAGTAACCTTGACCTGACGTTTCACATTCATCACTTTAAAAAATGTAAAGCCTGATGGCACAGGTCGTATTTAAGGTCACCTTGGCAAGTTCTTCACTAGTATCTTGATCTGGTTCTGACATTTTTCTTTACTCTGTTGTAGATTATACGCAAATAACATACATATTACACTAAAATGTTCAATATGAATGTATAAGGCTGAACCACATGAAATCTTAAACTATTTCTAGACTATATTTCATCCTAAAATAATAATAATAATAACAATAATAATTTAAACTTACATATAATAAGAATGTATTAATATTCTACGTGCATAAAGAAAATGAAGCCAGCAATTTAACTATTAGGATATTTGTGATCATTTTCCTGACACATTTATAGATATTCCTGACAATAGTTGCTTTACATACTTCCCTCCAAACTCTCATTATCATTAAATTAATATTATAATTAAATAATGTGATAATTTAAATATATAGATCACAATACTATTTGTGACCCTGTCTGCGAAATCCAGGCTCAAGTCTCAAAATCCAATTATGAGATAACAAGCATCAAAGTTTGATTTCAACCATTAATTTCACTATGATTTCAATCTTTGACATGGCCTTACTCAGTCAATATTAAAGATATCAAGGTTACATTTTCACAGAATGTTCTTTACCTTATGTAGTGATTTTATGTAAAAAACAGTAAATCACACAAAAAAAAAGACTTTAGCTAGGTTTTCACAGCCAGGGTCACATTTGATGTTTATACAGGTATTGATTTTAATTTAAACTGTCCAGACTGTATATTACAGTATTGAGAATATGATTTTTCAGCACTTACAATTTGGGTGTAAAATGTACAAAAAAAAAATTATAATAATAATAATAAAATAAAAAATAACAACACAAATAAAAATTAATTCCAATTAATTCACCATTGAAAGTACTAAACTCCTAATGCAAATAAACAAATGCTTACTAGTTTTCTTTCAAAAACCAATTTACACATATAAAAGGTCAAATGAATAAATTAAAAAGATATATAATAAAAAAAAAGTCATGTAGTTATATGGTAAATGGTAAATCAGGTAAAAAAATACATTTTCAGTACACATTTAGTTAATCAGTAAATATGACTAAATTGAGTAAACAGGCACAATTTTTCACCTATACAGGTATTGATTTTAATTTAAACTGTCCAGACTGTATATTACAGTATTGAGAATATGATTTTTCAGCACTTACAATTTGGGTGTAAAATGTACAAAAAAAAATTATAATAATAATAATAAAATAAAAAATAACAACACAAATAAAAATTAATTCCAATTAATTCACCATTGAAAGTACTAAACTCCTAATGCAAATAAACAAATGCTTACTAGTTTTCTTTCAAAAACCAATTTACACATATAAAAGGTCAAATGAATAAATTAAAAAGATATATAAAAAAAAAAAGTCATGTAGTTATATGGTAAATGGTAAATCAGGTAAAAAAAGACATTTTCAGTACACATTTAGTTAATCAGTAAATATGACTAAATTGAGTAAACAGGCACAATTTTTCACTCTTAGAGCTGAGACACTTTACTGCTGGGACATTCATTCAGCTTAACATGAGTACTGCAGTTCATGAATATTATAAATGTACTTTGTTCCTCTCATGTTTGATGGACACAAACAAGTTATTAAATCAACGTTAACTAGCAAAAGCCATGTAGGGGGTCAGTTTTTGATGAAACCGCACATTCTGTTGGCTAACCTCTGCGGCAAATGCTAAACAGACTTCAAAAAGCACTTCACTGTGTTCTAACAAGGAAGAAATTACATTCAGGACGCACTAATTAAGAGCAGCCAATAGTATGTATTATTGTGTCGCTAAGAGCTGATTCTGATTTTAGAACCTCTGATTCAAGTGCTGCAAGGCCAAGTCTTCACTTGAAGAAACTGTGATTCTATTTCCACAGTACAAAAAAGAAACAAAACCAAAAACGTGAAGGAAAAGGAGCGCAATCGTGCTCAATGAGGATCTCTCTCATCACACCTGCATGTCTCTTTCATTGGTTCCTTTAATTTGACACTCACTCTGTGTGTGTGTTGAGATAGAGCTGGGGGTGAGAACAGGGAGAAAATACAGTAAAAGAGGTGAGCGAGTAAAAAATGGAGAAGGAAGGAAAAGGGTGAAGAGAGAAACGCTTCACTCGTTTCGTAGAATGATTTGTTCTCGCCATAATGTGCTCGTCACTGATATGTTCCCACTCAGGTTAGCAATAATTCACCCCCTCGTATTTAAACTTTCATTCAGAACCACATTTTGACAAATCACACATTCTGTCTGTAACCTCCCTGAATTACCAAATTTGTTTGTACAGTGTCCCAACTTTTTTGGAATCGGGTTTGTATATTTAACAGTGAAATGAAACGTTTTCTTTCTGATCAAATACTCTGATATATTATGTGTGCTTTCAGGCTGTGATAAATGTTTATAAAATCAAAAATGGGCCCTATTTAATTTCTTAATGCACATTCCTGACCTTACTGTGCACAGTATTTCAGTGCTAATGACAAATGATTTCTATTTCAAGTAAATGCTGTTCTTTTGAAGTTTCTAGTCATCAAAGAATACTGAAAAATCTGCACGGTATCATATTAATGAGAACAACAATTAATGTGTGTGTGTGTGTGTGTGTGTGTGTGTGCATGTTTATGTGGTTTATGAGGACACAAATTTGTATAATAACATGGGTATGACATAGGTATTACAACGAGAAGGTGATTTATGAGGACATTTTCAGTGTCCCCGTAATTCAAAAGGCTTATAAATAATTCAGAATGAGTTTTTTTTTTAAATCTAAAATTACAGAAAGTTTCCTGTGAGGGGTAGGTTTAGGGGTAGGGTTGGTGTAGGGCAATAGAATATACAGTTTGTACAGTATAAAAACCATTACGCCTATGGAGAGTCCCCATAAACCATAAAAAACAAACCTGTGTGTGTGTGTGTGTGTGTGTGATCTTCAGCCTCCACATCATGTCAAACATAAAGGTCAAAAGCTTTTAGAAAAACAACAAAAAAACTTATTTCATTTCAGAGCTGTAAAGTAGAAAGAAGATTATTAGCAAATTAATTAATTACTGAATTTTCACCTTGATGTTGGGTGAACTACTACTTTAAAATATATTACAATTTAACTTAACAAATCTAGCTAATCTATCGATTTTGGAGATGACATAATAAAAGTCTCTTGATTACTTTAAGTGCGGAAAAAGACAGAACGAGAGAATGAGCGAGAAAACAATGTTTATCTGAAATTCCCAAGACATATATTCTAACCTTGTGTTCCGGAGCAGGATGAGTTTGTGAGGTCAAACCGAATTAAACATGAGCCCCTGGTGTCACAGCGCAGAGGTCAGGGAGTTTAGACGGGCGGCTCTGCATGATCCAGGACATAATAAAAGTCTCTTGATTACTTTAAGTGCGGAAAAAGACAGAACGAGAGAATGAGCGAGAAAACAATGTTTATCTGAAATTCCCAAGACATATATTCTAACCTTGTGTTCCGGAGCAGGATGAGTTTGTGAGGTCAAACCGAATTAAACATGAGCCCTGGTGTCACAGCGCAGAGGTCAGGGAGTTTAGACGGGCGGCTCTGCATGATCCATTGGGGTGGAGGCTCATCTGGGCAACAGCTGCATCTGAAGAGGACGGGTGTGTTTCTCGTTGCTCCTCTAGGGTTCGTGATGAGGAAATCAGCAGCTGCCAGTGATGACATCAAAGTGGAGCATTCTGTAAATTATTCATGCTGCTCTGAGCTGCTGAGTATGTGCTTTTAAAGTTATATCCAGGCTGGACTGTTTAAACCAGCAAAATCATTTATATGAACTCATGCTGGTATATAAATGACACATTTGCATGTTATTAATAGTTTAATGGAGCACAAATGCTCAGATGTTTTGGGCTGTTTGTGTTTTATGAACAGGTGTGACTTTCATATCGTCCTGTTCATACTGTATATGAGCAAATAACCAAAGTTAAGCACCTTTTCTATAGCATTAACTGTGAATAACTCTGTAACCATAGTGACAGTGACTGAAGTAAATGTCAAAGATAGTGACTTCCATAACACCATAAAGTCTTATTGCAACTGACATGACATTATTTAATAAATGAGTCTAATCGAGGTGCGATTTAATCCGTCAAATCTTAATTAACCAAATAGAGTGCAGCATTCAATTCGTGCCCAGAACACAAAACTGTTACTGGATCGAACACCTTTGGATGACATAATCACTCTGTCCAGTGATTTACAGGATTCACACATAAAAAAACAGCACACGCAAAACAAGCATGTGTGACAGATAGCTGCATTGCATTCACACAGCACAGGCTGTAAGAGAGTCACTTCGGTTACAGAATGCAGTTGTCAATCTCATCTCACCAATAACCAAACTGTGTGTGAATCAGGGATGTGGAGCATTCAGATCTGAATTGAGAATGTTCTTTTAGATTCCAATTGAATTGGAATTGAATTTCAGGTGGTACAATTCTAACGAACAGGTGGTACAATGTGAATTCATAAATTCATTAACCAAAACATATCATTTTAAAGTGTAATTTTTAACAAGAAAAAGAAAGTTTGTCATAAACTCTAGCTTGATGGCCTTATTTAAAAAATTTAAATTAAAGTAAAAGCATATCTTGTCGTTTTTAGGCTTCATTGGCCTTTCCCAGAATGCACTGCCCATTGAATTCAACTTCCCCACCCACATTCACATTCTGATTCACATTCTGTTCTGATTCAACTTCCTGTGGGGTGTGGCCAGTTTAATTAAAAATTCTAAATCCTCATTCAAAAATGAGTCTAGTCTTCAGTTCTGAAATTTGTCCAAACTTGGTGTGAACAGAATTGTGTGATATTTTTGAACGGGATTATCCGGGATTGCCATAGCACATCCAGCACACTCCCTCTTTGAACTGTTGCCATCTGGTCGACGCTACAGAGCACTGAGCACCAGAACGACCAGACACAGGAACAGTTTCTTCCCTCAGGCCATCCATCTCATGAACACTTGACAATAACTGTGGAACACACACTATTTATTCACTCATACACTTATTTATCTAACACACACACTCAGTCTACATTTCAATTTGCACATAATATACAGTACCTGTACATACAACTGTCTATTGTTATATACCTGTACATACAATTGTCGATTTGTATATTTTTATTCCTTAGTTACTTGTTCTATTTTTCTATTTTTTATTATCTGCATTTTTTGTTCTGTCACTGTCATTCTGTTACACTGTGGAGCTTCTGTTTTCTGTCAGAAAACAGAAGACAAAAAACTTCTTTTTTGTTTTCTGTCATGAAAACAAATTCCTCGTATGTGTAAACATACCTGGCAATAAAAACTCATTCTGATTCTGATTCTGATCAACTGTATTCTGCTGCAGAGTATGGAAGCCCGATTCCACCACTGAATAAAAAAAGGTATTGCGACTTTTAATCTCATAATTCGGACTGTTTTCTTCGCAGTTGCGAGTTTACATCTCACAATTCTGACTTTTTTCTCAGAAATTTGTGATACAAATCCGCAGTTCTGACTTTTTTCTCAGAATTGCGTGATGTAAACTCACGGTTAAACATACGGAGCCCCTAAAGGGACATGGTGGTGGAAAAAATTCTGGGTGGGAGGAAAAAATGTTTTTCAAATTTTTTGCGTTCTCTCACAAAACTTTTGCGTTCCCTTGAAAAACTTTGCATTCCCTCGCAAATCTTTTGCGTTCTCTTGCAAAGAGATTTTAGTTTCCTCGCAAAACTTTTGCGTTCTCTCGCAAAACCAGTTAAGTTTGGACAAACACTTCCTGTTTACTTTACAGCTTGTAGTGGTTCATACAGCTCTGTACGTTCACAAGTTCATAGAGTTTTATTTTGAACTTGGATTCAAGTATAAAGAAATACAGTCAGTGATTTTTAAAGCCCAGTTTTAGGACATTCTAACACGCTTAATGTGGCTTAATTGAGAAACCGTCTATTAATTGAGCATATACTTTCTATGGGGGATAAAACGCTAAAAGAATGTTACAAAACCATGCCTTGAACTAAGCACTGACTGCATTTCTTTATACTTGAGTCCAAGTTCAAAATAAAACTCAATGAAACACTATATTGTGAACATACGAAGCTGCATGAACCACAGCAAGCTGTAAAATAAACAAAGTGTTTGTCCGAACTCAACTGGTTTTGCGAGAGAATGCAAAGTTTCTCGAGGGAACGCAAAAAAATTATTTTATTATTTTTCCTCTCACCCCAAAACTTTCCACTCGCCCCGATTTTTTTTTCACCTGTGAAATATTATTACAATTTTAAAAAACTGTTTTCTATTTCAATATCTTTTCAAATGTAATGTATTCCTGTGATGCAAAGCTAAATTTTCAGCATCAGCATCATTCAGCATCATTACTCTTTAGTGTCACATAATCTTTTAGTGCATTTAGTTTAGTGCGTCCTTGCTGAAATAAATATTAAAAATATATATCTTACTAACCCCGAACTGTTAAACAGTAGTCTCAACATTTTTTTCTCCCTAGGAGAAACCCCTGGCAAAGGAAATGAAATTAAATACAGAGAACTTGCTCACTTGTTCATGCTGCTCTGGCCCAATACAGTGTTTTCTTGTGTCTGACACCATGGTAAATTGAAAGTGAAGGGACATTTAGAGTTGTAGTCACAGCCGTGAATCACGCAAGGCCAGTGTCCATGTGTGCTGCTGTTGACCTTTCACTGACTTCACTTCTTTCACACGCACACAAACACATATGCAAACAAAAAGAGAGAAGCGAAAGGTCCTGCATGTTAAAAGGCTGCTCTTAAAACCAGCGGATCAATGCAGCAAGGCATATGTGAGATATCAGACTGATCTAAATTACCATGCATCCCTCTGTCTTCATTGCCTACATTCTCACTTTCCTGCAGAAGTAGATGGGAATTAGAGATTTCCACAATGAGATCAAACTATCTATAGCTGTCTAGATGTCTTTGCCAGAGGCATCATGGAACTGCACTGAACCGTACACACACGGTGTGCAGCAAACACACTGTCCCTTATCAGTTTACCCTATAGCTGCCTGTGGAATACTAATGCACTCATACTGCAGTCCTTCATGTGATGCATACAGAAACAGAGCTTCCATTAGCGCGCTGTACATCCAGGTCACAAAACGGGAAGCTACATCACAGGAATAGTGAGAGAGAAAGAGAGAGAGACGTCATTGGAAGTGATGGAAGGAAAAGAGAATCTGTATTGAATGCAGAGAATGCACAGAAGAAAAATATGTACCGTATTGGCCCGAATATAAGATGACCCTGATTATAAGACGACCCCCCTTTTTCCAAATGTACCTTTTGGAAAAAGGCTTTTTAAAAAACAAATTTTTTTTTCTCAGTAAAACACATTTTGTCTTCAATTATTATCATATTGCATATTTGTCCTATTTTAATTTTTGTTTTGAAAGTATGGTAAAAACTGGTAAAATGTACCAACAATCACATTTTAAAAATATACACTTTTTGATATACCATTAAAAAAAAAAA
>NW_015505268.1:861280-900209 GCF_001515645.1 Sinocyclocheilus grahami | reverse complement strand
GATTCGTTCAGTCGCGCATGCACAACATCCTATAGGTTCTGTACTGGAATTAGTCAAGTAGTTCACCTGGTTCGAGTCTTCAGGTTTTTCAGAGTCGTTCATTCATCACGTGACAGCCCGATAAGCTTTAACCAATGCAGTCTGAGCTGGAAAGAGAATTGATTAGTTCATCTCTCGAGTCTTCGGGTTTGAGTCGTTCGTTCATCACGTGACAGCCCCATAAACTTAACCAATGTAGTCTGAGCCGGAATGAGAATTGATTAGTTCATCTCTCGAGTCTTCGGGTTTGAGTTGTTCATTCATCACGTGACAGCCCCATAAGCCCAAACCCGAGACTTGTCAGATAAGAGGTGAGGTGAGCTAATCATAGACTGAAGACTCAGGTAAAAAATGAATTAATCTTTTCTGTTTCTTATAGCAGTTTTGTATTGTTTGTAGTGTGATCAACGTTTGCATAAGTAGTAGACATATTAGGGAAGTAACACGTAACATTTTAATTATATTTTGCTAAAATGAACGAAATGACTCGAAAAAATATTCATTAATTTTGCTGAACGAGACTCAAAGGTCCGAGTCGGTAAAATGATCCGAACTTCCCATCACTAGTTTTTACTGGCGATCTTTACAACACGCATTACATTACGTATTTCATGGCACACTCGTTTTATGCGTATTTGGCGCCACCTATTGTTGTGGGTGTATTATTGACATGTCAAAGTCTAGACCCTGAATATAAGACGACCTCTTTTTCCAAGAAAAAAACATCGTCTTATATTCGGGACAATACGGTATATATATTTATGTAAGTATATATTAACATTACATTTAACACTGACATAAAATAACTATTATTGAAATAAATTATAAAGTTAAGAAAAAAATTGTTCATGGCAGCTATAGTTTTAATTTAGTTGAACTTAATGTACAATGTCATGGGGCTAAAAATAAAGCCTTTCATTTTCTAAAGCAGATATGCTTACTTCTGATTTGGGGTTGAATTATGACATTTTCTTTGACAGGTACGTCTATACATTGCTTAAAGTTGCTCTTTAGCCCATCTGAATTAGGACATTTAGGCTATCCATCTAATAGTAGCCTACCAAAATCTTATTAACAGTAGAAGTTAAATCTTACTGTAGTCTTCAAATCTAGGTACTGTCTTACGTTTTAAAATCACAAAGGGAGTTTGGTCCCATCAGGCTAACGTGACAGTCACTTAGACTGTCAGACTTATGCAGCTGTAAGGTTTTCTTTCTCTTTTGTTTTTACTAGTGTTGGGTCGTTCATTTTGAACGAATCTTTAATGTGACTCGGGAAGAAAGAGTCGTCTCGGGGAGTGATTCGTTCAGTCGCGCATGCACAACATCCTATAGGTTCTGTACTGGAATTAGTCAAGTAGTTCACCTGGTTCGAGTCTTCAGGTTTTTCAGAGTCGTTCATTCATCACGTGACAGCCCGCAATTAGGGTGTCACACAAGATTGTTCATCTGGACTGTCATGGTACCAAGATGGTCTTTTTTACGAATGGTTTCCACCACCTGCTGTGATCATTAAGAGAAATAATTCACCATGAATGCAGCGCCAGTCGTTCCGGAGTGTTTCAAGCTTTTCTGATGTTTTTAGACCAACCTGGTTGGATGTTAATGCATTAGTGGCGCTGAAAATGAAGCAAATAACACGTTCTTCTCACACAGTAACTTGATGATGATAACTTCATGTAAAGGTTTGTCAGTTTTAAGCTATAAGAAATATAATTATGTAAAGATAAGCATCAGGAAAATATCTTTAATTAGTCAAGTTAATAGTTAATAATGGATTGTGATATATACAGTATATATATATATATAATATTGTTAAATCTAATTTATTATTTAAAATAATAAATATAACAAATAATATAAATAAAAATATATTATTATAATAGTATACAGAAAGTCCCTGTCTACAGCACCATTGTAAAATCAAGTTGACCTGCTTTAATCTTGAAAGAGATCTTTCATCACTCATACATCATGCTAAACTCACAATAGCACAGCAGTGAAGTCATTGTGACTCTAGTGGCAATACAGTAATAGCATGCATAATTAACTACTTCATGACTTAAAAATATCTTTCCTGAAACATCTGCAGTCAGAAGCTGTACTGTCATCTGTTTGGTTGAATTCCACAGAATTTCCAGGAGACATGTCACATTATTTAATGGTCTACCTAGAAACACCTTCATGAAAGAAGAAAGCCATTATGTTTATGAGATCATCAAAATGTAAACTCGGTTCCCTGAGATAAGGGAACGAGTGTTACATCAAGGATGCATGTTGGGGAAAATCCTGTTTACTCTGTTACTGAAGCCTGATTTGTTCATGTTTGTGTAGCTGCACAAACCAATGGCACTCTAGCCTGCCAGAAAGGGCGGAGCCAACCTCTATATAAGTTGGTTCAGAGCACCATTTCATCAGAAACTTTTGACTGAAGCGACAGCCATCGATTCGTGTGCAATAGCACGGCAAGTCAGGCAATGCTTGTTCAATTATCTCAGGGCACCGGGGTTGCATTAGTAACCAGAGCATTCCCTTTCGAACGTTCTCTCCTGTTGCATCAAGGATGCATGTTTGGGAATGCACCCAATCACACTGCGCTATGAGCAGATGCAGAACGAAGCCTGCTCTGCGAGCCCAGCCTCTGAGCACTCGAGTTAAGGACTCTTAGAAAACATGAACAAAGTTGAGACCCAAGCCAAGGGGTTGTAGGCTGAGGACTACAAGACAAACTTTTTCACTCTCAAGGGAAAAATAAGTAGATTCTGCAAACAAAATCCATGCCTGCAGGGCAGGGACGTCTAAGTTATAGAATCTGGCAAAAATGGAAGGAGACGACCAGTCGGTTGCCACACAAATCTCACTGATAGAAATTCGACTGGGCCACGCCCAGGAGCTGGCCATTCCTCTAGTGGAGTGGCTTGAGGATGACGTTGCAGTTGTTAGGCCCAAACTAAAGGTCTGGCTACGCGAGACTACAATGTGACTAATGCAATAACTACATTTTCTAATTACTTAACACACGTTAGATATACAACTATTTAATAAAAACAATTAGTATCTAAAAATATTTGAATTAATTCAATCCCTCAGATGTTGCCTCTATCTTGGGTACGTTTTCAAAAATTGCCTTTCTATTAAGGACATACTGAACATGATAATTGTGGTCAATATAAGTTACCTTAAATGACAGTATAATGTCACTTTCTGCAATTACAGACTGACTTCACATTGGGAGTGTGCCTATGATAGCCCCAAAACTGATCTAGATAAACTGCTCACTAGATTTTGAGACACATGAGCCCATATTTTTTGTGAAGTATTGACATTTGAAATGGATCTTGGGCTCATATCCTGTCTTGCTCCCTTCCAGCAGACACCAATGACATTTGGCCTGTCCTACTCCTCAAGGGAACGGCCCTGTCAGCCATTTGCAGCACTGGAGAAGCATCTATCTATGAAATAAATCTCTCTCCCCCTGAACAATATGAAGTTATCAGCTGATACATCTCTGTCAAAAATATTAGCTACTAGAGCCACCTGGCACATCTACTGTTGTCTTTCTGTCACTGCTGGCAAACAGTTGTTCATCCAGCGTAATATCAGATGTTGGATTTGATTTATATGTTTGACAATTTCCTGCATTATGCGTATTTGGACAGCATCTACCCAAGGTTATGACCATATGACGTATTCACAGCTAAGTCACAAATGTTTTTTTCTGAAGGCCATCGGCATTGCATCCAACAAAACAGAGCAAATATTGAGTTGATGTCAGTTTAAGCAGATAAAGGTTCCAAGGCAGCATCATTACACTGATAGATGCACATTATTAGAGAAAAAAGCATCAATATCACAGAGAGTGTAAAGTTGCTCCTAATTAAGGCTTGAGCTCAATCAAACGAAGTCAAAACAAAATATTCATGAGGTATTATGTAAAACTATAAAGTATCATTACCATGCAGATGGACGGAATGACACATAGACAAAGATCGAAAGACAAATAAATCGAACGGATGGAACGATAGATAGACAGAACGACAGACAGACAGACTACATGAAACAGTGTAGGAAATTGGTTGCCAGGGACAACTGTCAATTATGTAGCTTACAAAAATATATGACACTGTATTTGACCAATGAGTATTCCAGAGGACCGGGAAATAAATTTTAATAGCTGTAGTTCCACAGTGTGAATTGTTTGTGCTGAAATTCAAGCTGAGCCAAAGTGAGACAAACGGCTTTGAGGGTGGATTTCTCACATTATACCTCAAGTAAACAAATATCTGTCAAGTTCTCCCAGGAGAACTATTATTCTCCATTGTCCAACAAAGTCGACATCAAACGTCCTTAGGCTTACATCTAATGGATACGATATATAAGGATCAAAGATACATAAGCTTTTGTGACATCTTAAGGCCAATTTATTTATTTTCCAGGTTTCAAAAAGTTTAAGAGAACACAGGAAGCGCTGGCCTACTGTATTCTCCATTGTCCAACAAAGTCGACATCAAACGTCCTTAGGCTTACATCTAATGGATACGATATATATAAGGATCAAAGATACATAAGCTTTTGTGACATCTTAAGGCCAATTTAATTTATTTTCCAGGTTTCAAAAAGTTTAAGAGAACACAGGAAGCGCTGGCCTACTGCGTGTGATCATCACACTTTATCACACTTCTGAAGACCCATCAAACTCCAGACGGAACAGAACCTGTCATTTTGTAAATGTACAAAAAGCATCCTTGTTTATGTGGGTTGAAGAGGAAGCAGCAGTGTAAACATGTCACAAATGGATGGTGATCACCGCTGGAAGCTCGGGGTTGGTCGCTGATTGCTTTCCTTCTCACGCTCCTGAATCAAAATGTCAGCCAGCATGAGCATGGTGCCCATGCTGTGTGTAATGATAATTAGGACAGCTATGGTCTGTCTGTGTAACTAAACACCAGGCATGAACCAGAAGGCTTTTGCTATGATGTTACACTTAAAAAAAAATTAAATTTGTCTTACTTTTAAGAAAAAAATATCTAAATATCCTTAAAAGAGGACTAGTTTTCAGGGAATGCAATATTTTATTTATACTCTTGTTCTTCTACCTCTTCTTGATTTAAGCATGAATATCTGCAAAATGTTAGATGTTTAAAGGTAACATGTCATGAAAATCTGACTTTTTCTGTAATTAAGTGCTATAATTGGATCCTCGGTGCATCTCCCAACCCAGAAAAGGCGAAAAAGTTTTTGTTTTGAAAAGTTATTTTTTGTTTTGGTAAGCCTTCCTCTGCAACCGAACCGCTCAGATTTCACTCCCCCTGTGATGTAGAAAGGGGATCTTTTTATAATATTACTCCCCCTTAATCTGTAAATTTCCACCAACAGCGTCATCATTTTGTTTTTGCAAGCTGCAACAGTGCACCAGTTCTAACACCATGGCGAAAGTTTGAGCAAAGCATGCTAACTGTTCTGTTTTTTGATGCACTGACGAGCACAGAACACTATTTAGAGTCCCAGCCTCAGAGGAGACAAGAGAGCAGTGGATTTATTGATTTATTTACTGTATATTACTCTGCTGCCACATAGATCTAATATAAACATGCAATTTCTTTCCCAGCTGTTTACCTTCACAGACATAACCGACTGTTTTTGTAACTCATGAGTGTTTTTAACATAAGCTTGTGTGTATTTGATAGTTGAAGTGCAATAAGACATGAAAGAGTTAAGTACTCACATGCCATGTGACAGCTGCTTTCTGTGCACGTGCTTCAGATGTGTGTGCACAGAAAAACATATATCAGAAGTGTAAACTTATATGCTTTAAAATGCATGATTTCAACACAATAGACATAACAGATGTTTTTTGGCTGAGTATTTGAGATACGAGCTGTAAAGGCACAGCTCTATTCTGTAAAAGGGATCGGGGAGCAGCAGCTCATTTGCATTTAAAGAGACATGCACAAAAACAGCGTGTTTCTGCTTCCACTCAAAATAGGCATTTTCAAAATGACATAATAAAAGATCTGTGGGGTATTTTGAGCTGAGACTTCATAGACACATTCTGGGGACACTTGATACTTATATTACATCTTGTAAAAACAGGTATAAAAGCCTTCTTTAAAACAACAACAAAACTAACGTGGATGTTTTATTTAAGCAACTTTGTCTCAGATGTTTCTCTTAAAATTATTTAGGAAAAAAAAAGGACACAAAAATTTTCGTTCACTGTTGTTCAAAATGTTGGGGTTGGTAAGATTTTTTGAAAGAAACAGCATTTATTGATTGAAGAATAGAGTAAAAACAGTTATATTGTGAAATATTATAAAATGTTAAATTAACAAATTTTTTATTATTTTTATATATTTTTAAATGAAATGTATTTATGTGATGGCTAAGCTGAATTGTCAATAATCCATTCTTCATTATCACATGACCATTCAGAAATAAATCTAATATGCTGATTTGATGCACAAGAAACATTTCTTCTTATTAATTTGAATAAATATTATCTTCTTTTTCTTTTTGATAAATACAATTTTAAAAAGCATTATTTGAAATAAACATATTTTGAAACAATAAAATATCCTTAATGACACTCTTGATTGATCATCTTTGCTGAATAAGTATTAAAAAATAACTTTATAAAAATATTACAGTTTTACTGACCCCAAACTTTTGAATCATAGTATAACTAGTGTATATAGATAAAATGAATGATTTGAAGAATTTGATGAAAAATGTTACTGACCTTGCAATCCCTGCTTTTGGATTGCTGGATTTGGTATCTTGGAAGCTATATTGGGCATTTTCCTGTAGAAGTTATTTTAACCATATTTACACTATCTATTCCACATATTTTTCATCTAATCAACAAAAGTACACACATTTTTTCAATGTCAAATAGGTCAGATTGTAGCGGCCATGTGACAGGCCTCACACACAGTCCACAATCCCTGCACATCCAGCAATCAAGCGTTCTCGATTTCCCTGCATCCTGGATGTTAAACATGATATCATGTCAAGTGTGAGTGTGAAAGGTTTCCTCCAACAGCATTACCGCCATTATTACAGTCCCAAAACCTGCACGTGTGGGGTGGCTTTACTCACACAGCGCGGCAAGGCAAACCTTCCCTGCGTGCACAAGGTCAATGAACAAGACCAGCTGACACCTCTGTGTAGTCCTCCCACCAGGGGATCGCACTCTGTCAGAGACATAATTTCATAGCGCAGCATGACTGACTTGGAAGAAACCTGCAATGAATCCAAAGCAGCAGAAATAATCATGAAGTATGTCTGATGTGTCCTATGACGTCTTATCTACTGCAGCCTTGAAGATGCTTTGAGCATCATGTGGCAAAGCAAAGCAGTCTACGGTTTACAGCTTCAGCAGTCTGTCAATCATCTTCAATCAATCCTTCCATCCTTTTCTGCTTTCTATTGTGCCAACCGTCCATCCGTCCCCCTTCCTCCTCCTTCCGCCGGTCTGATTTTGAAAACACCACCTCTGATCAGTTTTAAGATGTTATGTAAGACTTAAAGCTGCAGACATTAAGTTTGTCTGGAGGCAGTGCTGGTTTTCATGGTGAGTCACTTAACCATTTTCACAAGTATTCATTGAACATTTTCACAAATGTGATGCTGTGAAAATGAGAAAATTAGGCCTTACAAAACTAATGTAATGACTTTGCTACTGTCAATATAATCTGCAAGAACAACATCCATTGTGTTACGTAATTCATGACAAATTCGTCTTAGATGTTAAGAGTTCGAGGAGGAGGGGTAAACAACATGGCTATTTAAGTTAGTCCAAAATGAACAGAGATTAAAAGTAAGATGTTTATTCCGTTTGTAACACTGAACAAGATCACAACAGTAGGGCGACTAGTTGAAGGATATTAGTGTAGAGCTTTTGTCTAGCATGTTCTTATACATTGACTGCACAAACTACTGTATGTGCTTCATATTACCTAAAAATGCATAATTGTCCAAGAGAGCTAAGAAGAATTTTCACGCAAAAAAAAAAAAATTTTTCAAAACCTATGGATTCTGACTTCAGAGTAAAAAATTAAAAAGGTATTTGCGAGATAAATTTGGTTTATCTTTGAGATAAAAGTCACAATTACCTTTTATGAGGTGGAAGCATTTTTAACAAATGTCCAATAGTATCATCTTTTTATACAAATATATACAGTGACCAGCAGTTGTCAATACGAATGCACAAACATTTCAGCCATTAATATAAAATTATGTTTCTTCTATATTCCCTAGTGAAAAATATATATACTAAAATGTATTTGAAATACATTTATTTAATGCTAAGTATGCTACAAATACATTTACATATTTATGTACTTAATAAAAAAAAATACCCTGCAATTGTACTTTTAGCGTACTAAACTGGTATTTAAAGTCTCCTATATTGGAACAACTCATTTTGTGCTTAATGCACTTTAATTGTGTGGAAGTAGTGCTGAAGTCCAACTAAAGATATTCTGAAGTATATCTGATTGTGCTAAAGTGGAACTATTGCAAGTATACTTCAGGTACACTTTAAATATCTTGCATTTAAAAGAATAATATTATTCAAAGATCATACAATCCTTATTGATAGTGAAATTATAACACATTTTAGGATTAATATTAAGAAATGTGCATTGTGCACAACTAGGACTCTAAATAAAGTCTCTAAAGACTCTAAACTATATAAACTATACTTAGTATGAAGTAACTGTATTTTAAATAAATTACTTTTTTACTATAGTTTTAATGTTTAAAAGCAATATTTTTGTAAAATCACAACAATTGAAGAAAGAAATTTATTTGAGGATTTTTTTAAATGTTTTTGAAAGAAGTCTCTTATCCAAGGCTGCTTTTATTTAAACAAAAATACAGCAAAATAGTATTATTGTGAAACATTATTACAATTTAAAGTAACTGTTTTCTATTTTGAAATATTTTTAAATATAATTTATTCCAGTATACATTTATTTACAGTAACCTTTAATCAATGTACTGTGTTCTTGCTAAATAAAATCGTTGACTTCTTTCAAATGAACCCAATTTCTTACTGACCCAAAACTTCTCAACAGTAGTGTATACTGATAATTATTCAAAACAAAGGTTGACCAAAAATGAGCACTTATGATCTTTAGCCAAAAATCCCCAGAATATTTGGTTTGGTTTTAGCCAAGAAATGTATTTTTGGTGAAGCGGTCCATAACACTCTGGAATACCACATTAAAACATGAAACATCACAGTCAGTCACGAGTCACGACACATGTGAGAATCAATGCCAATGAAAATACGGGTTTGCAACAGCATAAGGATGAGTAAACAATAACAGAATTTTCTCTTTTGGATGAACTATCCCTTTAAACTCAAGAATTTGCTGAATCTTTTTTTTTTTTTTTTTGCAGTTTACTTTTTTGGTTGCTGTACTTAACAGGACTCAATCCAGCTCCTCCCCACTGTGCTCACAAGATGAACCTCACTGTTCTTATGAGCTGAACAAATGTACCTCTAATTCAAACCTTCCATTCACAGTCATGCTCTCCATCTCTGGTCAGATAAAAAGCATTAGGGCCATTAGAACAGAAAGAGACATACTGATGGCTTATGATTGTACTTCTCCTCTTGATGCTGCTTGAGACAAGCTAAATCATGTTTTTTGTGCGGCCTTCTGAAATAGATTCTCCCAAGCAGGGAGAAAGAACCATTACAGCATGCCGCAGTCATAAATGAAATTGACCTCTGTTTGAAACCTCATGAAAATGGAAGTAGCATAGGCACACCAAACCTCAGCTGTATCAGGTCTGCATCATAAAGATTCTGAAATGTATTCATAATCAAATCACACAGTAGGATGCACGTTAACTATAGATTCACTCCTGCCTTTGCTGGAACGCACTCACGCTGCGTTGCACCAGTTTTACATTGAGCCTCTATGCATAAATGCATCGGTATGTGAATATACTATTTATTGCTATTCAAAAGTTCAGAACAAATGTTTTTGAAAGACGCTCATGTTCAGCAAAGCTGCATTTATTGAATCAAAAAAACAGTAAAGACAGTAATTTTGTGAAATATTATTTTCTATTTTAATATATTTCAAGATGTAATTTATTCCGGTGGTGCCAAAGCTGATTTCTTAACAGTCATTACTCCTATTATCAATATTGAAAACATTTGTGCTGCCTAATATTTTTGTGGATACTATGCTACATTTGTTTTAGGATTGTTTTGACAAACAGAAAGTTCAAAATAACAGCATTTATTTTAAATAGAAATCTTGTGTAATATTATAAAATGTATTAACTGTCAATTTAATGTATTATGGGGGGGAAAGTTAACATTTTATTTTTTACAAATTATAAAAAAAAATAAGTTCTTTAAAAAAAACTCCTCAAACTTTGAACAGTAGTGTATATGTGATGTGGGACATGCCGCAGGAAGATTCACTCCTGCCTTTGCTGGAACGCACTCACGCTGCGTTGCACCAGTTTTACATTGAGCCTCTATGCATAAATGCATCGGTATGTGAATATACTATTTATTGCTATTCAAAAGTTCAGAACAAATGTTTTTGAAAGACGCTCATGTTCAGCAAAGCTGCATTT
Organism: Sinocyclocheilus grahami; assembly: GCF_001515645.1. NCBI lineage: Eukaryota > Metazoa > Chordata > Actinopteri > Cypriniformes > Cyprinidae > Sinocyclocheilus > Sinocyclocheilus grahami. The sequence goes on along the minus strand of NW_015505268.1, from coordinate 889,563 downwards.
ATTGAATCAAAAAAACAGTAAAGACAGTAATTTTGTGAAATATTATTTTCTATTTTAATATATTTCAAGATGTAATTTATTCCGGTGGTGCCAAAGCTGATTTCTTAACAGTCATTACTCCTATTATCAATATTGAAAACATTTGTGCTGCCTAATATTTTTGTGGATACTATGCTACATTTGTTTTAGGATTGTTTTGACAAACAGAAAGTTCAAAATAACAGCATTTATTTTAAATAGAAATCTTGTGTAATATTATAAAATGTATTAACTGTCAATTTAATGTATTATGGGGGGGAAAGTTAACATTTTATTTTTTACAAATTATAAAAAAAAAAAAGTTCTTTAAAAAAAACTCCTCAAACTTTGAACAGTAGTGTATATGTGATGTGGGACATGCCGCAGAAAAGAGAGAGAGAGAGAGAGAAAGCAGAACAGTTGCACTCATTTGGCGTCACTATGCCATGATTCGTTTATGATTCACCTGGTACTGACCCATTGGCAACTGATCCAAAATGCTGGGAAGAATGTAAAGAGGGTAGAACTTCACAAAGAATGTCTTCCTTTCTGAATAATGATCAGCCCTGTGCTTAACACCACACTGAACATTCTGCTCTCTTTTGAGGGAAGGGATCAACACAGCTTCAGACCACCATCTGGACCATTGGACACAGTTTGCACCCTTGTTAAATAAAGTCTCATGACAGCTACAACTGAATCATAAAGTAAACTCCAGTTTCACAAGTCACCTGCGACTTGGAAAGAGAAGCAGAAGAGGCTGTATGGATGCATGTCAGTCTAATTTAGTCTGTATTTTTAGCATTTTATCAGTTTCCTGCACCCAATGTTCAGCAGTAGCATGGCAACAAATAGCTATTATTTGAACTAGAAGCAAGTTGGTTGCGATGTTATTTATTAAATCTTGTCACTTTTCAGTAACAGGTTGGCTTTGACACATGCGGCAATGTAACATTTTCCCTGACAATATTTCAGAAATTGAGCCCCGTTTTCATCTAAAAACAGAACTAGCTCTGTCTGATTCATGAATGAATCATCTTTTGAGTCAGTGTTATTTTAGTATCATTGAGATACTATTATATTTTTTATAAACACTTTTAATGTTTAAATTTTTTTATTTTAGTGTTTTTAATGTTAAAGTTTTTTTGTGTGCTTTAGCTATTTTTATTAGTTTTTGTTTTGTTTAAATATGTGTGTATACTTTTTATCAATTTTAATTTCGGTTTGAGTTTTAGTTATTTTAGTACAAGTTAAACTAAATGAAAGTGAGAAATTTTGCCTAAAATAAAATCAGGGTTTTATTTATTTATTTATTCTATATTATCCCTGTTTTGAGTTTGTTTAAATTAATTCATCAAAAGTGTCATAAAAAAATCACATCTGAGTCTTTTGGAACAGTTTTTCATTCTTATTCAAAGAGTATCTTCATGATTTAGAATACCAAGAGCAGTAATATATAAAATATAATAGGCAGACTCAGAATTTTAATATCAGGTACTAATTTTAACAGTCTCCTAACACTATTTTAAACTAGTTTCATGCATGTTTCATCTTTGACAGTACATATAGCGTTCAAAGAACCCACTTTCTTTTCTCATTAACACAGACACACAGCTACCGGCATTAAACATATTAGATCAAATTACAGCTGCTGTGTTTAATATTTCATATTTATGAAAAATACAAAGTAGATAAAATGCAGCAGGCTACTTTTGCCATTAGTATCTACTTTCTCTAAACAATATCTTTCAACTTGGCTAACTGTTCAGTAGTAGTTGGTATCAAAGGGTTGAGTCAGCTTAGGCTAAACTAAACCTAGCTGGGTCATTCCATGAATGCTCAAATTTTAGATTTTTCTAATATTTTTTTCTGAAAAAAGATAAACATGTATAGTGATGATAGCCCAAATATTAAATGTCATCGATGAATATTTACTGAGTAATCCACTATTTTGTAGAGGGGGGTCAAAATGGCAATTTTCACCTGAGATTCAGAGCCAAATTACAGGAGGTTAAAAATGACTTCAGAAAGATGGCAGCATCACAATGTTATTTTTACACAGAGATTGGTAGGTCTGTTAGTAAAATATGTTGACTTTAGCCATCTTTGTTGCATTATGAGCCAATGGTGACCATTCAAAAATTGCACTTTTCAAGTTTTTTCTCCAAGGTTTGCATGCTTGTAATTCAAAAAGTATTAAAGTTATCTTAATGCCCTTTTAGATATTGGGTCTTAACAAACTTTCATTTTGACATCTTCATTTTTATGGCCCTATTTGGTTCGGTTCTAGAGATATTGGAACTTCAATATGGCTCCAAGAATAAATTGTTAAAATGTACAGATTTTCAGTGGTCAAAAACCAATTGTGGGTCAATTTGCAAAAATATGATACTTCTTTTCTTTTAAAGAGGAATGTCTGAAGAACAAATAATGTTGAAACTAGAGATGTATCTCGTTTAGTTCTGTGAAAACACTTGCATTGAACATAAATATGATTTTTCCAAAGTTTGCATGCCTATAACTTGAGAAATATTAAAGATATCACAATATGATTTAAGATTCTAGTTCTTAATAAACTTTTCTTTTGGAATCTTCATTTTCAGGGCCCTTCATCGTTCAGTCACAGAGATATGGGGGTCTCAATGAGGCTCCATTTTCAGATTGCTGAATATTAAATATTTTAGTGGCTGAAAAGCAAATGTTGGTCACTTTGTATACAGCTGATACGACTTTAGCCATCTTTGTTGCATTATGAGCCAATGGTGACCATTCAAAAATTGCACTTTTCAAGTTTTTTCTCCAAGGTTTGCATGCTTGTAATTCAAAAAGTATTAAAGTTATCTTAATGCCCTTTTAGATATTGGGTCTTAACAAACTTTCATTTTGACATCTTCATTTTTATGGCCCTATTTGGTTCGGTTCTAGAGATATTGGAACTTCAATATGGCTCCAAGAATAAATTGTTAAAATGTACAGATTTTCAGTGGTCAAAAACCAATTGTGGGTCAATTTGCAAAAATATGATACTTCTTTTCTTTTAAAGAGGAATGTCTGAAGAACAAATAATGTTGAAACTAGAGATGTATCTCGTTTAGTTCTGTGAAAACACTTGCATTGAACATAAATATGATTTTTCCAAAGTTTGCATGCCTATAACTTGAGAAATATTAAAGATATCACAATATGATTTAAGATTCTAGTTCTTAATAAACTTTTCTTTTGGAATCTTCATTTTCAGGGCCCTTCATCGTTCAGTCACAGAGATATGGGGGTCTCAATGAGGCTCCATTTTCAGATTGCTGAATATTAAATATTTTAGTGGCTGAAAAGCAAATGTTGGTCACTTTGTATACAGCTGATACTTATTGTATTTAAAGCAGAATGTCTGAAGAATAAGTAATGTTGAAACTAGGAAAGCATCTTGTTTCCTTCTATCAAAACAATATGCACAGAACATACCTGTCGGAGTGCTAAAAATGCACTGAAATTGTCAAGTTGAGGGACATTGTCTTTCTCTCAGTAGTCTATTAATCCTGATCATTCATAATCTGATGTGTCACACTGTACATTCCTAAACCCTGGGTTACTGTTATTATTTGCATTGTCAACAGTGATGACTAGATAAACACAAAACCACATTTGGTGTGAAAATGGGTAGGATACAACAATTTGGACATGGAGCTGCACCAAGATGTAGGATTTTTAAACCATACAGGGCCATAAAAACGAAAGAAACCGGAAATGTAATATTCAACAATCTGAAAATGGAACCTCATTGAGGCCCCCATATCTCTGGGATTGAACAATGTAGTGCCTTGAAAATGAAGATTTCAAAAGAAATGTTTATTAAGAACTAGAATCTAAAATCATATTGTGATATCTTTAATATTTCTTGAGTTATAGGCATGCAAACTTTGGAAAAATAATATTTATGGCACTCAGGTATGTTCAATGCAGTTGTTTTGACCGAACTAATTAGATACATCTCTAGTTTCAACATTATTTGTTCTTCAGACATTCCTCTTTAAAAGAAAAAAAGTATTATATTTTTGCAAATTAACCCAACATTTTGTTTTTGACCACTGGAAATATGTACATTTTAACAATTTACTCCTGAAGCCATATTAAAATTCCAATATCTCTGGAACCGAACTATATAGTGCCTTAAAGGGGTTATATGATGTTGCTAAAAAGAACATTATTTTGTGTATTTGGTGTAATGAAATGTGTTTATGCAGTGTAGCGTCTGGACCAATCCAACACACTATATATTCTCTTTTTATATAACAAATACTCTGTAACCTCAGTTAACAAGCCATATGAGGACCCATGAACCCTTCCCCCCGGAATGCGAAAACGTACTTACGTGAGTCAGAACTGCCATTTTAGTCTAACGTTACTCTTCCAGGAGTACTCTTAAAATGTGCTGCACACATCTAAATATTTGGGTTGAACTGTTCTGGAACAGTGTTGTAAATACAACTTAACCACTGATTTCTAGCCGTGTCCTCTTTTGGAAGACCAAACAAAGTAGTATCACTTTCACAACGACACACGGTGGGCTAGAGTGAGCGGAGGCCGGCTTGAGTGAGGGGAGGTGGGCGGGCTTGAGAATGGCGCGGCCGGCAGGCTTGCGGCAACCACATGTGACGACTCCGGGCTGGACTCCACTTCGTCCACGGTGAAAGCCGATCCGGCAATCCACAGCGCGAAGTTGATGTATTTCCTCAGCGACCAGCACGGGTCAGCTCCAGGCATGACGAAGCAGATATCGTCCTCTTTCGTAAGGCCAAACAAAGTAGTATGGCTTTCACAACGAAACACACAGCGCCTTCACGACATGGCGGCAGCGGCAACAACAATACTACAGCGAGAATAAAAGTTACGCCTTCTTTCTTTGCGTGAACATTTGGGTGGTGTTATGCAAATCTTCCCACATCGTGAAGTAGATATGTGGGGGCGTGTTAGAACGAGCCGTTTTAGGTAGGCGTGGTTGACTCTTAACTTTTATAAAGAATATCTCTTTGGATTTGAGACTTTAGTCTTTGCAACTTTACAGATCTTCTTTATGCACCAAGAGCTTGTAACACTCCAAAGCGAAAGGAAAAATTGAAATCGCATCATATGACCCCTTTAAGGACACCGACAGCAGCTAGTAAATTAGGTGCAGTCACACGACATGGCGGCAGCGGCAACAACAATACTACAGCGAGAATAAAAGTTACGCCTTCTTTCTTTGCGTGAACATTTGGGTGGTGTTATGCAAATCTTCCCACATCGTGAAGTAGATATGTGGGGGCGTGTTAGAACGAGCCGTTTTAGGTAGGCGTGGTTGACTCTTAACTTTTATAAAGAATATCTCTTTGGATTTGAGACTTTAGTCTTTGCAACTTTACAGATCTTCTTTATGCACCAAGAGCTTGTAACACTCCAAAGCGAAAGGAAAAATTTTAATCGCATCATATGACCCCTTTAAAAATTAAGATGCCAAAATGAAAGTTTGTTAACACCCAATATCTAAAAGGGCATCAAGATATACTTTATACTTCTTGAGTTACAGGCATGCAAACTTTGGAGACAAAAACTTGAAAAGTGCTGTTTCCCCATTTTTGAATAGTCACCATTGGCACATAATGCAACGAAGATTGCTAACATATTTTACTAACAGGCCTACCAATCTCTGTGTAAAAATAACATTATGATTCTGCCATCTTTCTGAAGCCATTTTTACCCCCTTGTAATTTGGCTCTGAATCTCAGGTGAAAACTGCCATTTTGACAATATAGTGGATTACCCAGTAACTATGGGTAGTAACTATTTAATATTTTGGCTTTCATCACTATACATATCTGTCTTTCTTCAGAAAAAATATTAGCAAAATCTAAAATTTGAGCCGGGGGACCTCTGGTTGAGTTGACATGGAATGACCCAGCTATATATTTGAATCGTTTTCCCAACATAGTCTGACCAGTCCTGACATTCTGATCAAACCTGTTTTTTTGCCAACTCAGAGCGTGAAACCCACACACTGACATTCCGTGATGAGAATGAAGGTTAATTAATGTAAACTTAATGCAAAATAACGAGCATATGCATTAATCATCCCTTCTGTATTTAATAGGCTTTCCTTGCTTTCTTGAATTCCCTGTGCAGAGCACAGACAAATGACACTCTGCAACTAACATCAAGAGGTAGTAAACACATGGTAGATTGATTGACCATTGTTCCCTTTTAATGGCAAATGAGTCACTGCAGAAACATTTGCACTCACACTTAATAGAGAGTGCACACGTGGGCATTCCCATGGGCTGGGGCGTCAGGCCAAATTTAGAGCAATATGGCACCTCACTCTTGTTTAGGTGCACCTGAGGTCTGTCCCCTGTCAGTATAGTAGCTGGAAGGAAAGACAATGCAGATGGAGGACACATGGGGGCACTAATATAGAGGCCCTAAAAAGTATTTGGACACTATTATATAATTTTAAATCATAACAAATAAAACAAAAATGTTGAACTAATAAAACTAATATTTAATCAGAATGTGTGTTTTATTTCTTTAAAATAAACACCACGGTCACACTTTATTTTAAGGTCCAAATTCCGCTATTAACTATGACTTTTGTCTCAATAAACTCCTAAGTTGCTGCTTATTAATAGTTAGTAAGGTAGTTGTTAAGTTTAGGTATTGGATAGGAGGGATCTATAATATAGTCATGCAGAATATGTGCTTTATAAGTACTATCAAACAATATACTAATATTAGGCATGCTAATAAGCAACTAGTTAATAGTGAGAATTGGTCCCTAAACTAAAGTGTTACCAATGCCACTTTTCATATTTAGCTTGTTGACACTGCTGTCCAAAAGTTTGGAATACTCAAGATTTTTTTTTTCATTTTGTAAAAATTTGTAAATGCTAAATTCTAATATCATTCTGATATGCTGATTTGGTGCTAAACAATTTGTATTTCTTTTTTTTTTAATCAATGTTAAAACGTTTTTGCTGCTAAATATTTTATGAAAACTGTGATACTACTATCACACTACTATTTAAATGTTTGGGGTAAGAAATTAATACTCTTATTCAGTAAGAACACAAAAGTGATAGTAAAGGCATTTATAATTTCACCAAAAAATAAAAGAAATAAAAGAAACAAACATTTTCAGTATTGATCATAATAAGAGCCATTATTATAATAATTATTATAACCAATTTTATAATAATTAAATTGCTGCTCAATTATAACAACTGAGCACCAATAATAACTGAACACCAAATCATCATATTAGAATGATTTCTGAAGGATCGTACAGTATTACACTGAAGAGCAATGATGCTGAAAATTCAGCTTTGCATAACAGGAATAAATCACATAATTTATTATATATTAAACAATTATATTATATATTATTTATATATTATATATATATATTATACCTTAACAATTATTATATATTAAAATATATACAAAACAGTTAAAACGGTTAAATATTTTTGTATTCAGTTGTATTAGTTTTTACTGTATTTTTGATCAAATAACTGCAGGCGAAAGTTGTGCATTGTTGTGCATAAGAGACTTTCAAAAACATCACAACATTGCAATTATTCCAAACTTTTGGCCAGCAGTGTATAATGCAAAGGAAATTATACATTTTTATGTGTGGCTTAAGTGTTTTAAGTGGTTAAGCATCCAAACGCTTTTTGTATTCCATTATCTACAGTCTGAAAGCACTACATCCTTTCAGTGCAATCCTTCATGGCTTCACTGCATCCATGCCAATGCTTATAATCCAGTACTGAGAGCTGGCCATCTGGGTAGGATGTGCATCAGTAATTCAGATGGTGGGAGTGAAAATTAACATCAAATATCACAGATGCAATACAGTGAGCTGTGATAGTCTTGCAAAATCTTGTTTAGAATACGAGACGCTGCTTCGTGCAGAAACAAACCTGCTGGATTCATTACAGCTTCATATGGAACATCTACAGGTCTGAAGCCTGATGCACCACTGACCTCACATCATCTTTCCGCATTGAATTGCTGTCAGGTACGGGTTCTTTCGTCCATTCGTCTGTTGTTAAGCAACGCTAACATCTCATTAGGCTCATCAGAGGACAGTGAGCACATCTAACAGAACACAGACAGGGTTATTTTAAGAGTGTTATAGATATAATTACCTATATACCACGCACAGCTCTAGTGCTTATGGCATGTGCTAATGACCACTCAAGAAGGAACATCCAGGTGTATAACTGTAATTATTGTCTCTAATAATAAAACAAAAAACATGCACCACAATTATCATAGAACACTGCGTGTCACAACAATAGCTTATATGCTAGATGTGTTCGCTGCAAAGGACGCCTGCTCATGGAAGTGACTCATTCTGAAAGTTTGCTGCTAAAACTTTACTTGTAAATCGTGATGCAGGTACTGTACTGACGCATCTGGAATCGCAAGTAGACTTAAAGGGGGGTCTAATGCTATTTCATGCATTCTGAGTTATTTACACTGGTAAAGAGTTGGATTCTCATGTTAAACATGGCCAAAGTTTCAAAAAACGATTTGGACATGAGTATTTCTGTGCCAAATACAATCCTTCCGGGTTCATATAAGTTTCGGAAAGTTTTTTTCAAGCATGGCCCTCCCTGACGTAATTTTGGTGACAAATGTTTTATAAACAAGGCCCAGTTCGACGCTGGATTTGCACATCGTTTGATACTGAAAAATGGAGCGGTCCCAGCGATAAAAGATCCCAGTCATGATTCAGAACCGCAGACGGTAGGTAAAACTGCATCAAATTTCTGTTTAGTTGGCAATTGGCACGCAAGTGCTCCTGACTCTTTAGCTCCGGCCACGGCATGCCCCCAGGAGCTTGGCTGTTTTCTGAAAAAAATCGTAAAGATGTATCCTTCTTTTATAAATATGACAAAACTTAAGACTCTTTGGAGATATGAAGCATGCAATACTACTCTATAGGTACTCAAGATTAACATGAGATTGAGTGAAGCTGTGTGTGTTATGTCCCCTTTAAAGGGGTGGTCACACTGCACTTTTTCATTCCATTGACTTCCATTCATATGCATGTGAATGCGTCTGACCAGAAACACAAGCTTGTGTGAAAAGTTTAGCATCTCTCTGCGTTCCAAAGTTCAAGCTTGGTGAACTCTGACCTGCAAAATGGTATCACAGGAAACCAAATGAGTAACAGCATAACCTCATAGCTAAATTAAAAGAACATAAATTTAAACTGCTGCTCTGCAGGAAATAGGAGTAGATTGTATGTTTTTACATTTTACATGTATTATTATTTGTTATGTGTTGAATTTAAAGTCGGCATGAAACGGAAGTTCCAATTGAAAGAGAGAGAGAGAGAGAGAGAGAGAGCAGAGCAGAGCAAGAGAGAGAGAGAGACTGCCTGAATGACATCCTACATCAGGTTAAGTCATATTCATGAAAAAAAATAAATTAGTTTGCGATGTTCTAAGAGTAATGTTGTCGTAATATCCTAATATATTTTCTATGTTTAAGGGTAACGTACTCCCTTATAACTGGTGTCAGTGCTATAAAGTGAAGCATCAGCTTCAGCTTTTCCCATCGTTTATTCCAAACGCCACTGATGTCATTGCAGCTGCTGGCAGTTCCAGATAGCTCCGCCCTTGCGCCATAGCTTGTGACCGGAAGAGTAGATGAGTCGTTTTGAGGGGGAGGGGAGGCTAACCTTTTTGATTAAAGATTACGAGGGCACATGAATTAAAAAAAATAATGAAGTGCACAGGCAAATTATTTATAATAACCACTACAGTATTCCATTAAAAAAATAAGAATTTTCCATTTTGATTTCATGGTGACTAAGTTTTTTAAAAGATGCTGCAGAGCGTGACATCATATCAGGACCGGGTGTCAGTGCTATAAAGTGAAGCATCAGCTTCAGCTTTTCCCGTCGTTTATTCCAAACGCCACTGATGTCATTGCAGCTGCTGGCAGTTCCAGATAGCTCCGCCCTTGCGCCATAGCTTGTGACCGGAAGAGTAGATGAGTCGTTTTGAGGGGGAGGGGAGGCTAACCTTTTTGATTAAAGATTACGAGGGCACATGAATTAAAAAAAATAATGAAGTGCACAGGCAAATTATTTATAATAACCACTACAGTATTCCATTAAAAAAAATAAGAATTTTCCATTTTGATTTCATGGTGACTAAGTTTTTTAAAAGATGCTGCAGAGCGTGACGTCATATCAGGACCGTTGCAGCGTCCGAAGATATTTCGCATGCAGTGTCAGTTAGTCCAGTGTAGACAGACTTTAGCTGTTGCAGCGTGGTAACTGTCAGGTCTAGTGTAGACACGGTGTTACTGAAAATGCTAAATTACATTAGAAAGGAAGGTCTGGCTAAATTGAGGCTCATGCCTGATCATTAATCTTCTTATTTAATGGACTGTGTCTGCCAAGTACTTTGATCACTAGTTGTAATTCATTATACCCTGATGTTCAAATGGAAATTGTTACTGAGGCATGCATGAAATAATTTATCATCTGACATACAATAAAGCAGCAGCAGCAAAAAAACACACCCTTTAGCAACTGTATAGCAATGCCCTAGCAACTATAATTATCATTATGGTTCCAAATGCATAATCACCTTACCTTATTTTATCCCTTTAGCAAGCAAATAATCAAGTCGTGTCATATGGAGATGGCATATTGGTAGCAAAAAAAGAAAAACACTACAAAAAATACATGATTTTAATATTTAGCTTTGAATTTGTAGCTACACTGTGGTTCCCAAGAGTTTGATTGGGCCTTAAGGGAAGTTTGTAAATATATATATATTTTTGTCTGTACTACCCAGTGGCCTTTCTGCACAAAAAGCAATTTTGTGTGCTGGATGTTCCCTTGAGAGCTGCCCTTTAACACTTGCTGAACCTGGGCTGATATCAGTATTCAAGCTGCGTACAGAACAGACTCTACAACAACGACTAGATTTTGCCAGTGTGGAGGTCTTGATGTGCGGCCTCCAAACAAAGCAGCAAGTGTGGTTTACTTAGAGGGGAAAAGCAGCAGTTATTTGTAGCAAATCAGCTCATGGAAAATATGAATAATTAACCATAACTAGTTATAATTAACTATTCATATTTTAGATCCACTGTAGATATTTAGCTGACCACTCAGGGTCAACCGTCTTGTCAATTCTAAGAACGTTAATTTCCTGGTTAAAGGAAATAACTTTCTTACTGTACAATTCTATAAGTTTGTAACGTAAATCTGCATGATTATTGACTCCGGTTATGAGTAAACAATGAACACGTCAAGTGTGATACAAGTAAGGTTTTATTAACTACATAAACACTTAAACTAGTCTAACATACTACATAAACACATTAAGCCGGTCTAACATACACATACACACACACACACATACAGTTGGTATAGGAAAGGGTTACTGATTATATTCAGAACCTGTTGCGCGCATGTATAAGAGTTACGTAAATGTTTCACATGAGTGGGTCGATATGAATACAATGATACATAACACATAATAAGGCCTTAAATCAGTGAAATGAGGAGCATCGCTCAGATCACCTACACAGTACTGAAGAAGGGGATTTCTTCGCCCAAAATCAGACCGATTTATTCTGGTACCATTTATATGAGCTGCTAATCCTGAGATTTCGTCGTCAGAAAATAGACTTGTGCTCTACTAACACAGAAATTAGGATTTCTTCGCTAAAGTCAGGTTAGTTTCTTATCGTACGATTTAACACATTATAGCACTGAAAACTTCTTACTGCTCGTAGGAAGGCGCATTCAAACTATAATTTTATCTGGTTTTGATCAGGAACTGGTATGCGCATGGAGAAGAAGTTACTAACTTATGAGACAGACACATAAGATTGATTACTGGGTCTGTTTGCAAGCAATGTTTAAAACGACTCCACCGTTCTAAATTACTGCTCGTACTGCCTAAAGTAGGAAACTATTGTTTCCCCAGCAATGTGAATGCCGGGATTTTTCTGGCTAGCTTGTCAAAGTTTCTGGGGGTCACATCATGTGCTGCTGCGGGGATGCTTGGAAGTATTACAGTTCTGTTCTGTCAGTTGTTAAGCAGAAAGTGTTGGCTCTCCCCTTCGTAGCTTGTTGCATATGAGGGAGTTTGCACGGCTGAATGAGGATGCGGGAGTAGGGTGTCTCTCCCACTGCGTCTCTTTTCGCAGCCTGTAGGAGTCCCTGAGTTCTCTTCGGAGCATGTCAAGCTTGTCTTGAGTGTTGTTCAGCTGCTGGATCAGAGTCTCTTGAAATCTATCGATTTCCTCCTGTTTCAATCCCATTAGGTTGTGGGTCAGGAAAATGATGACTTTGGTGAGCTTTTTGTAGCCATAACTCTCGCTTGAGTCCTGAGTCTGAGGTACACTTCTCTCTCTGTGTCCAGTTGCTTTCGGCTCAGTAGGTGGTCGTCGGGCCTGGGTAAAGGGGGTGTTCCTCACGACGCCTGGCCAGCCCTCTCTGTTCTGCATTCTGGGCAGTTAGTCTGAGCATCTGCAACATTTTGGCACACTTGTGTTGAGCGTAAGGGCTAGAGACTACTACAAGATCAAAACAGAGTGTGACTGCTAAAATAGTTTTGGGTCAGCATATGTTTTGCTGAAAAGGGCGTAAACAGGATTTTGATTGATGATTTAAGACTACTGTCAAATTATTGTCAAATTATCACTCAGAATTTGCTGACGGTTCCCCAAACAAGCTTCATCTCTGAGGTATGAAGGAGAAAAGGGAAAAGCAGAAGGAAAAGGAGAGCATTTCTATTCAGATTATGCTTATTATTTGGTAGGATGATAGTTATGCCCTAGTGTTTGTCTAGATGACTTTGTAACAGGGTCTTAAAATTAGGGCACATGTTTGAAAATAAACAAATCAAAAATAGAAATGTCTCTGGTTCCTTTTGAGGTTCAGAGAGAACATCAAGGGGGCATAACATGTAAATGGATTTAAAATTAGCTGACTGCTATTAACAAAACAAGGTAATCATTCTGGTATTAGGAACAAATAGCAGCATTAGTGATTAGTGTGTTACTAAAAGCATCCAATACCTTAATGAGTCTTTCCTCGATAGACAGTTAAGATTTAATTAAATTTAGATTTAATTAACTAGTAACTGAGCAATAGCATTCAGGAAGGATAGATCTAAGATAGTTAAATTCGCTGAGATGAATTGAAGATTGAGAAACATAGAAAAAGAAGAAAAAGAAGGAAGAGAAATGGAAAAATCAGAAACGAGGGATTAGGTTAAATTCAAATTGCTTCACACTGGACACACGCATGCTGTATTTAAGAGCTTCAATTAAAGAGTGTTAACCCCTAATTGTTAAAGCTATTTGGTAGCTTAGCCTAAAATGAAACTATGCTAAGTCGTGTTAGCTTAGCTGCTTCAAATGGTTTGTTTACAAACATGGCGTGTTGTGCTATGTGACGTTAGCACTTCCTGTGACACGTTGTTGTCACGGTAACCAATGCATGCCCGTGTAATTAATGCAGTTTAATGTCTGTCTATGTTAAACAGTCATAGTTTTAGAACGTGGTGCTTTCAGCCTTCAAGACTTGTTTAAAGAATTACAAAACGTGTTTACTGTAAGTTACAACCGGTTTAAACATATATGTAGTTATGTTTGCCTCACATATGAGTACTAAAGTACAGTATTACACCTTTAATTTCACTCAGTGAGTGAAACACAGTAATGACCACCAGGTTGCTCGGCTTATATATATACAGTCAAAGTGTAGATGAATTGCTTCAATCTAATTATAAACTATAAGGCCTTTATGCTGTAGAAAGGGGAGCAGCGCTCACATCTACCTTGATATAACTGTACTGAGATTTCTTCTTCAAAGAAACAATTTAAACAATACTGCAATTTTGTGATTTCTTCACTAAAGCATATTACATTATGGTACAGTTTGGACATGCCGCTGAGCTGAGATTCAGACTTACGCTTTGTCAGGACAGATTTATGCTTTAATACTGAAATTAGGGTTTCTTTGCTAAAATCAGATTAACCTTACACCGATGCCATTAAGCATGAAATACATAAAGACTCTACCAATTATAATAGCGGTACCAATTCAAACCCCCACTTTATCTGCATCTCAACAAGCCAGCAAATAGGGACACCACCGGGCATCTGAAGTCACGTCCTATTTTAACCTGGGCTATCAAGCACACACTTTTTAAGTTGCCAGTGTTTAAACTCATAACTTTCGTTTTATCATGCCCGCATTTTCTCCACCAATCTGTAGCGAATTTAGCTCATGGGGAAATATGAATAATTAACCATAACTAGTTATAATTAATTATTCATATTTTAGATCCACTGTAGATATTTAGCTGACCACTCAGGGTCAACTGTCTTGTCAATTCTAAGAACGTTAATTTCCTGGTTAAGGGAAATAACTTTCTTACTGTACAATTCTATAAGTTTGTAACGTAAATCTGCATGATTATTGACTCCGGTTATGAGTAAACAATGAACACGTCAAGTGTGATACAAGTAAGGTTTTATTAACTACATAAACACTTAAACTAGTCTAACATACTACATAAACACATTAAGCCGGTCTAACATACACATACACACACACACACATACAGTTGGTATAGGAAAGGGTTAAAGTTTAGCACTAGAGAAAGAGACATAAGGAATGACATTTATGGAACCATTTTGCATATTCAGCAGATCTAAAACCTGAGGGAAAACGTCAGATTCTTAGTTCAAACACACCTTTGTAAAAAGGTGTAACTGATACTTAATGCATCAATTAAATCGACTAAGTTTGATACTTGCACGTCTGTATGAACAAAGATTCCTGATGCGATCTTACGGCCCCAAGATCTTGCTGAAGTTGGTTGATGAGAAAGAGCTAGTTTGAGTCAGAATCACTTGATGAATGAAAAGGACTAGGCCGGAGCCTGGCACGAGCTTTGGTATCCTGGAGCGTTTCTCACATCTTCATCTTAGCATCTCCCTGAACCACCGACTGAGGCGGGTCCCCGGAGCCGGGCCTTTTAGGTCGGGGAAGATCTCCGCCTTTCAAGATGGGCTTGTCCAATGAGCACAATGGAATTCCCGAGCGGGAGGTGGCAATTGCTGGAGGGTTTACGACCCTTTGTTCTCGAAGCATGGTAATTTGCAAATGTACTTAAATCGAAATTATTAATGATTCTCAGGGCCCTAATATATATTGCCTATGTACCACCATATAATATCCACGCTTGTTTCGATCATAAGAAGGCACATTCATAGATACTAGACATGAAATAGTTACTTATATGAATGAGTGGTTTATCGTAAGCATGAATAAAAATAGTCTATAATACAACAGATTAAATACAACACAGCAATAATATACACACTGGCCTGAAGAAAATGGGTGTTCATTCAAAGAAGGTTTTCCTATGAATTAATTAGTAGAAAAGTCCATTTCTCCTGTGCATTTGTGTCCCTTTGTTTCTGGAGAAAGCAGAATGAGAGCCGGCTCGCATTCCACAAGGTTGTAAATGTATCGGGTTACCATGAAACCAGGGTCTTGTTCGGCGTCCTGGGGTGTTACAAAGTATTTGTGAAATCTAGCTAACAAAATATATATTGTGTGTTGGAGTGTTCCAGACGCTACATATTCTTCCCAAAAAAAAAAAAAAACGGCATGTAACCCCAACAGAGCGACACTAAATATGCAGCAAAACACCCTCGCAATCAACCCTTATTGTTTCTGCCTGGCCAACACACTTGTCAAAAAAAAGGATTATAATAAAAACGAATGATGCATCTTCTCAGGAGCAAGCATAATTTAGCAGGTGGGAAACATAAAAGAGATACAGATCCTTTTATTTTAGTAAAGCAAGGAATATCAACTCTTTACATGAAAAGAGGGCTAAGGAGCTTAGCTAACTCACTTACATAAATTAACTAAAGTGTCCTGCACCCACAAATGCAAATATAAAAAATTATATCTGGTGTCTGAATAATTTTTGGTTTGACTGTGGATTAATTCTTGTTAAAACTACAAAGTAATTCAGTCAAGAGCAGTAAGTGATTTTCTTTCTTTCATATTCTTGGATTAACATTAAAGGGGTCATATGATGCTGCTAAAAAGAACATTATTTTGTGTATTTGGTGTAATGAAATGTGTTTATGCGGTTTAAGGTTAAGGTACATACTGTACATTATTGTTTCTCCTCTATGCCCCGCCTTTCTGAAACGCGTCGATTTTTACAAAGCACATCGGTCTGAAAAGCAAGGTGTGCTGTGATTGGCCAGCTATCCAATGCGTTGTGATTGTCCGAATACCTCAAGCGTGTGATGGAAATGTTACACCCCTCACCATATTGTGATGATGCCCTGTCAGGCCGGAGCGATGATTAAAAAACATGAAAACCCATTATAAACGAGGCATTCGTTGCATCCAGTGGGGACATAATTATGGATTATAATGACTTATACTGCCTTTTTACGCGTTGCGTTGCATCGCGCCTCGTAAACATAAAACCATGTCTGCATTTGTGATCGGAGAAATGACAAACAACAAGCGCTACTCTACACTGCCCAACTAGAGTGAGCAAAGACGGCGGATTTGACGAAGGAGTGTCCGGTGGGCTTGCGGCAACCACATGTGACGAACCCGGGCTGGACTCCGCTTCGTCCACTGTGAAAGCCGATCCGGCAATCCACAGTGCAAAGTTTATGTATTTCCTCAGCAACCAGCACGGATCAGCTCCAGGCATGACGAAGCAGATATCGTCATCTTTTGGAAGGCCAAACAAAGTAGTTTCGCTTTCACAAAGAAACACACAGCGCCTTCACGACATGGCAACAACAATACTACAGCGAGAATAAAAGTTCCTTCTTTGCATGAGCAATTGGGCGGTGTTGTGCAAATCTTCCCACATAGTGATGTAGATATGTGGGAGCGTGTTAGAACGAGACGTTTTAGGTAGACTTGGCTGACTCTTAACTTTTATAAAGAATATCTCTTTGGATTTGAGACTTTAGTCTTTGCAACTTTACACATCTTCTTTATGCACCAAGAGCTTGTAACACTCCAAAGAGAAAGGAAAAATTGAAATCGCATCATATGACCCCTTTAAGGACACCGACAGCAGCTAGTAAATTAGGTGCAGTCACTTTAAGAGACAATGCATCAATTATAATGATACACATCTGATTTCTTTCTCCACTGTTTACTTTCACTTTAGACATAACCGACAGTTTTTTCGAGGATACTCTACAAGACGGGTATTTTGACAATTTTGTATGTATTTGACGGTACAAGAGCAAGAAGAGGCAAATTCGGTGTTCAAGCGATTTGAGACACGTCTCTCTGCGTGTGCCCTGTGCACACAGAATTGGTCTCTTTCACATATTTTTCTATTTGCATGTTTAAACTGCGATTTGTATTTGTTCATTCAGGTGCATGAGGACGCGAAGGAGAGCTCGGTTCGGTGTTGCTGTCCGTGAGACGCGGCTCTCTGCATGCGCACTGAACACGGCGCACGAGTACTCAGTTGAGTTTTTCCGCTTCTTATGTTTGAATGCTTTAAACTCTTTTGAATGTTTAAATTGGCAAGGCTTAAAAACATGTGCAAATGATAAGCTTTCGTGACCATGCGCAGCAGTGGCCAGTCGGTTGAGATCAGAGAGTCATTTAGAGAGAGAGAGAGAGAGAGAGAGAGAGAGAGAGAGAGAGATGTACAACTCATATTCATAACAATCTCATACCAACACTGCTCATTGTTTGTGCTCTTGTTTTGGCTTAGCTTGTTTGTTTATTGTCAGATTTGCTATCTGCACATTTTATCCTATGTTGTACTGTTTCTCTGTATGTCCTACTTTGTCTTGTTCTCTTGTTCTCTTGTTCTAAAGCAAAAGCAAAAAAAATTTAAAATAAAAAAGGAATCTAAATTAAATTACTCAAAATCTATCTACAGAGTATTATTGTAATACATGAGCAGTGCTTTAACGGAGACATCAAACCTCAGCCGGTGGGATCTAATGAACATGGCTTGATTTGTTATTCCTACAAGAATCAAATCTATACACATAACTTCAGATAAGCAGATTAAGAACTACAGTAGATCACTCAGAATTTGTTAATTAATCCATTACAATCTAAAAAAGTACCACATGCATCTGTGATACAAACAAATAAGACACAGACCTTAGAGAGCTGTCCATGGTGCTCATATGCTATAGCAATCCAATAAAATATAAGAATGCAAATGTATTCACGGTGGAGACACAAGCATGGATCTTCTGGGATTCACTGATTCAGCCTAATTTGGCTCTTATGCCAAAGACTCTCATTAAACAATGATATTTTTAAGTAGGAGCAACGGATATTTTATGTGTTGCTTTTGGTTTGTGTTTCTTCAGATTTATTTGTTTTCTGTTTGTTTTTCCCATGGTCTTCATTAATAAAGCAACAACAGAGGCCAAAATGGGATTCTTAGTCTCAATGCATTTGGATTCTAAATGGAATATAGAACAATCCTGTTCAGCAGCAACAGTCCAATTGATATTTAGGAAAAAACAACAAGTAAAACAGTAATTTTGTTAAATATTATTACAGTATTAAACATATTTTAAAATAAAATGAATTCAAATATATATTAATAGACTAAGACTAAGAATAATAATAAATGTAATGCAAAGGAAACATAGCTGATATTATAAAGAATACCTTGATTTTAAAATTCCACATGTACACGCTAAACAGAAGTAAGAGCTACAGTAAGTTTCTGTAATATTTCTTGAATAATTTACCTGTAAGTCTTAGGGACACATCACCATTTCTGTTTTCATATATCAGGCTCAAAGGAATAAGGCCATGCATTCTGTACGGAGATCTACAACATAAACACAAGCACTGCCACCAAATTAGTCTTGATCCTGTGGAAAAGAAATAGAAGAAAAAGAAAATGTGGATTTGTTGAGTGGACTTTGTTTCAGGGTTCGTGAGCACTGGTCTCTTTCACTCAGGCTGTATACAGACAGGCAGCTGTGTGCTTCTCAGGAGGGAAGCTGCTGGCTTTTGACTTAATTATGTAAAGTTAAACTTCAGTATGATTCAGGCTCAATAACATTACTGTGAGAAATCAAGGTGAGACAGGTAGGGGTTTTCACACACATGAATGGCCTGAAGAATAAAAAAATCCCGCCGAACTGCTCCCCTAAATTCAGCTTCTCCAAAGGCAACCACAATGCTAAAGGGCTAATTCTCACTTTTGTTTCAGTTTATATAAACATATTTAAGGGCGACATATTGGTAGCCTTTTACTAGCTGTAATGGCTTCATGTGGAGTCAGTTATCTTCCATTAAAGGCTTGTAAACACAAAGAATAAAAGCTCTGCCCACTGTAAAAGAGAAAAGTATTTGATTTCACACAGTGCACTTGATTAGATTCTTAGCGGATATATTAGCTGGTGATGCTGTTATAATAGGAATATTGCGATTCATGTCTCTAGTTTATATTTTGAAATTGTGCCACTTTGCAAAGTCACTTTGACATCAGATCATTAACTATATGAAAGATCTACCAAACCTTCCTTACAAAATGTTCACAAGTCCCTTCATACAAAACAAACAGGAAATCTCTAAACAATCTCAAGTTCCGTTTACATATGAAAATTTCAGCCTATTTTTCATCACTTCCTTTGAAAAGGTCACCGCTGAACCTTCAAGAGATTATATTTTCTCACTTCAGGCCCTAAATTTCTAGGGCCATAATACCATAAATATGTACTGCTCCTAATATAACTGTGTAAAGCACAATTCATTTAGCAGTATTACATTTATGAGTTTATCATCATCATCATGGAATGTGTAAACTGATAAAAAGCAAACCTTGAGTGCAATAAATTGCTTTTGGAAAAACGTCTAAAAATGTAAATAAAAAGTGGTTAATAAAATAATACGTATATGAATAAATATACAAATTATAAATTCTGATGAAACAAATATTCAGAAAATGTAATTTAATTTATACATGTAAAAAGCACTGGTCTCTTTCACTCAGGCTGTATACAGACAGGCAGCTGTGTGCTTCTCAGGAGGGAAGCTGCTGGCTTTTGACTTAATTATGTAAAGTTAAACTTCAGTATGATTCAGGCTCAATAACATTACTGTGAGAAATCAAGGTGAGACAGGTAGGGGTTTTCACACACATGAATGGCCTGAAGAATAAAAAAATCCCGCCGAACTGCTCCCCTAAATTCAGCTTCTCCAAAGGCAACCACAATGCTAAAGGGCTAATTCTCACTTTTGTTTCAGTTTATATAAACATATTTAAGGGCGACATATTGGTAGCCTTTTACTAGCTGTAATGGCTTCATGTGGAGTCAGTTATCGTCCATTAAAGGCTTGTAAACACAAAGAATAAAAGCTCTGCCCACTGTAAAAGAGAAAAGTATTTGATTTCACACAGTGCACTTGATTAGATTCTTAGCGGATATATTAGCTGGTGATGCTGTTATAATAGGAATATTGCGATTCATGTCTCTAGTTTATATTTTGAAATTGTGCCACTTTGCAAAGTCACTTTGACATCAGATCATTAACTATATGAAAGATCTACCAAACCTTCCTTACAAAATGTTCACAAGTCCCTTCATACAAAACAAACAGGAAATCTCTAAACAATCTCAAGTTCCGTTTACATATGAAAATTTCAGCCTATTTTTCATCACTTCCTTTGAAAAGGTCACCGCTGAACCTTCAAGAGATTATATTTTCTCACTTCAGGCCCTAAATTTCTAGGGCCATAATACCATAAATATGTACTTCTCCTAATATAACTGTGTAAAGCACAATTCATTTAGCAGTATTACATTCATGAGTTTATCATCATCATCATGGAATGTGTAAACTGATAAAAAGCAAACCTTGAGTGCAATAAATTGCTTTTGGAAAAACGTCTAAAAATGTAAATAAAAAGTGGTTAATAAAATAATACGTATATGAATAAATATACAAATTATAAATTCTGATGAAACAAATATTCAGAAAATGTAATTTAATTTATACATGTAAAAAAATTAAATTACATAAGCATGTACTAAACAGAATTATGTTCTGTTTTTGATATTTCTGATACATTTTCCCCAGGACCAAACACTATTTCTCTGTTGAATTGAAGGAACAAGGTCAAAAACATGAGCACCGCCAGTAAACCAATTCTGATCCACTGGAAAACAGATAGGAGAAATTGAAAGTTTTTCAAATGTCAGTTTCAAGAGTCAAGCAAAAAGGAGAATGATCACTTTTATAAAAGTGAAAATGCATTGGATACCCACACATCAACAGTAGGAGGTGTAAATACAAATGCCACTCTACTAAAATAATCAGAAACTCCCTAATGCCAACTGTCTGGACCATAAAACTTGACAACAGACTTATACTGTGAACAACACGCATCCCAAGTGGGAACATGACACAGAACTGACAGTGAATAATCATGACCGAAATAGCGCTGCCTTGGGTGGATTCGCCACAGGTCTTTTTATCAGGGAGGCTGTGTAATAATAGGCTGAGAAACGGTCCCTGCTGTTACTAACAGGGAAAACAGAGAAGTGGATTTTATCCGAAAGAATGTACAAATCCATGACAAAATCAGGATCATTGAAGTCACCCTACTGAGAGGACAAGTTCATTGTTGAGCTGTCTTACCTATTGCCCCAAGTTCAACTCTAGAAAATGGGATAGAAAATGGTTGTTCAACACATTACCTTTAAAGACCTCAAGAAACGTTTGACATTTTGCACTGAAATTTGGGGCTGGACATATTGGAATCTTGTGCTTTAAAGGAATATCTCACCCAACAATGAAAATGTGCTGAAAATGTATTACCCTGCAGGCAACCTAAGATGTAAATGAGTGTGTTTCTTCATCAGAACAGATTTGGATAAATGTAGCATTACATCACTTGCTCACCAATGGATCCTCTGCAGTGAATGGGTGCCGTCAGAATGAGAGTCCAAACAGCTGATAAAAACATCACAATAATCCACACGACTCCAGTCCATCAATTAACATCTTAAGTGAAAATCTGCATGTTTGTAAGAAACAAATCCATCATTAAGGCATTTTAACCTCATACAGTCACTTCTGGCCAAAATATGGTAATATATCTTACCAACATTCTTCAAAATGTTCTACAGAAGAAAGAAGGTTTTGAACTATACGAGGATGAATAAATGATGGCAGAATGTTCATTTTTGGATCCACTATCCCTTTAATAAATTAAGTAAAAAATGTTGTAAGTTTAATAATCTATTATAAGTTTATTTTTGACGTTTAGATGACTTCAAAAACATAAACTGAAAACCACAAAAAAAAAATGTGTTGTGATGGCGTTTTACTTTTCTAGACGACAAAACTAAACTCTGTGCTCTCTATATCAGAAATCATTATTATGGCCCTGGTGTGCGATGAGGCCAATCTCTGGCCCTGAAAACAAGCTCCTGTGCTACATACAGCTAGATACAGAAATCAATATAATGTTTGGGTTGTGTAACCGCAGAGGTCAGTGGGTATTGCACAGGCTTCGTTAGCGGAACCAATCTCAGGTAATATAAGCTTGATGTGAACAGCCATGGAAGAAAAACAAACCATCACTTAATGTTTACTGCAGGCTCCTTAACTAGCATGCAGTCCAGCCCGTCTGGAGGTCAGGAGGTCTGGTCTTGATTTGAAACCTTTATGGCTGTAAACCTGCACCCTCACTACCCATAAACCTCCCACCATGGGGATTAATTAGTGGTCAGCGAGGATTAGAGGAGGTTTGTGGCTTCATCAGCTGTGGTCGGAAAGATGGGCTTGATAAGGTTATTAGCTGAAGTCACGGTTCATTATGACTTGGGCTGTAATGCCCACAGACGCATGAGATCCCCTGAGGAATATGTGCAGAAATGTTTTTTAACCATTTCATTTAGTGTATTCCTAGAGCCGTTCATGTGAGATACTGAGTGAGACGTCTTAAGTACCCGAGAACCCAATCCAATCAAAATCTCATTTCTATTCACTAATTATTTCTAATATCTGCCTGAGCAAGTGTTCAACTCTTTCCAGAATGTTTTAATGAAGAACTGTTCATCAACTGAGTTGGGTTGATTAGCATTTCATGTCTTATTTGTGCCATTTGACACCTGTCGATGCCGCCTAATGAAGAACTGTTTACTGACAGATTTCCTAACTCCTAATGAGTGACGCAACATTTGAAAAGGAAGCTCGAAAATACTTTTTGTTTTTCATTTGAAGCTACTATGATAATTAAGATTTATTGATTAATGAGTAAATTTTTTCCAGATGTGATTACAGTGCCTCGGTTTCAGGAGAAAAAAAATTTAACGTGAAACTTCAATGCTTGAAATTCTTCATTCTCCAGCATTAAGAGGACATTTTTTTTCTTATTTATTTGAGTGAGACATGCACGTCTCATTTTGTCTACAATGTTTTTGCTCTGATCCAAACAACAGCTGAGAATGAAGCCAGCACAAACTGTTCTAAGAGAATACACAATTACATATTTGTATATTCCTAAACATCTTTAAAAATGAACTCCGATGGAGGTTGTAAATAATGTTCTTTTTTCAGTGAAGACACGGTTTGTGTTTCCAGGTTTTTTCAAGTCTCAATGTCCGCTTGCTGACTGATTTCTTGCGGCACGGTGTGCTTTTCGCAGGTGTGAATTCTGCATGAATATCTTTGCATATTTAAATGTGAATATTCAAATGTGACACATTTTTACTGATTTGAAAATTTGGAAATCCTTGATGAGGATGATCTGGTGTACAAGACAAATGAAGCATACCTAAGATGCTAATAATTTAAAATGCATTTATTTAAAAACAAATAAAATAAAAACTGTAATTATATTATATTATATTATATTATATTTAGGGCTGTCAGTTTAACGTGTTAACTTAATTAATTAGTTCTAAAAAAATAACGCGATTAAAATATTTTAATGCAGTTAACGCACTGGCCCCGCCCCCAGACCTGTACATCATCTTACATTTCATACAGATGACTGATAAATGATTCATGACAGATAAATATGATGCAGGGCAATAACTCCATAAATGCAGTTATGCCCTAAAATTCAAGATATTGGTACAAAAATGTCCCTGTATGTGTTTTTGTCTCATATTTATATCATACGATATCACGAGCAGGGAGAGCAGTGGGCTATTAAAAAAATGGCAAAAAATGTATCTTTAAGAAAAATAGAAGTATTTACTTGATACTTCACAGTATGTAGTCGGCACATATTCTACTTCGAACACAACCTTTAAGTTATGTCGGTGCATTTAGTTTACAGTAGCTTCATGCCGTAAGACATCTTAGCACAGTGCTAAATGAGGTAAAAATGTCATGACCAGCATGGCTGAATTAAATAACATTTGTTTATGCCACGACAGTTTAAGCTCAGATAAGCATACCAGGGGGTTGACATCAGAAACAGAGAACATGTCACCACAAATTATCTTTATTTCTGTGTCACAAAACGCTTCCCCCGTTAATTCAATTTAATGATCTCTTCTTTGGTGCCAGTGTTCCATAACAGCTCTTTATTGTTGCTGTATCCTTATTGCTCATTGATTGCAAAGTCTAGATGTTATTAAAAAAGACAATTATGAGAAAGAGCGATTATTAAAAAGATGATGAAACAATGGCAATATTTTGCACACATTATTTCATGCACTACAGAATAATTTTAGGGGGTTTCATGTCATTAAATGAGCTAATCTTACAAAAACTGTATGTAACTAATTGAACTCCAAAATACCAAGACAAATATTTTAGAAAATGTTATATTTTTAATAAAGAGTTATTAGCTTGAAATTTGTGCAAAGAAATATGCTTAATTGTCACACCGCAAAAATCTTAATGACCTTAAAATAGGCTTAATTTTCTTTATGCAGATATTATTCTTTTTTCCCCATTTGATTTTGGTTTTAAATAGGATTTCATCAAGAGGTGTGATATTAACCTGAAATACTCTAGTATGGCTATCATATTATGCAGATTCTGATCTGGGCACTGATCGTCCGGTTCTTAACCTGTCTGAGATGTAAGTCAGGGCAAAGAGCTTAAGGTACTCCTGTGTCTTTTGAAGTCTACCTCAGCATGTGTCTCCACCCTGCACCTTCTTATTCATGTGTCGCCTTTGATCTGCCTGACATCCACTGATGGAAATCCAAGGAGGTATTAGAGATGACACAGGAAACAGAATAGAGACAAACACATTAATATGTAATCGAGAAGGAAGCGCAGATGACTGAGCCATCTGGCCTGCGAGCGGCTGAGGGACTTAAAGAGAGGGATGCTGGGGAGAAGGAAGGAAAAGGTGTGAGCGAGTGATGGGAAAACTTCCTTCCCTCTCCGTGTCGTCAGCAATCCTTATGTCATGGATGTACAAACTGCTTCAAGTGACAATCATCTTGACATCTTGTTGTGTTTACCTGGGTATTCATTTCAAATAGGTTTCATGTATTGTTTCAGGAAGCTGATACAGTGAGCATGATAGTAATCTGACAGCGTGATTGCAAGAAATACATCTCAAATGTCATAAATAATGTTAGAAGATTGATTTACGAATAAATAGGGGTGTTTACAAACATCAAAATACTTAAAGGGATAGTTCACCTCACCATTTCACAGACTTTTGATCATCTTCTAAACACAAATGTAGATGTATTTAATGAAATCTGAAAGATTTCTGTCCCTCCATTGACAGTCTAAACAACTACCACTTTCATGCTTCAAAAAGTTCATAAAGAGATCATAAAACTAATCCATATGAATTCAGCGGTTTAGTCCAAATTTTCTTAACAGACTTGGTCGTGTTTTATGATGAACAGGCTATTATTCACATATTTACATTGATCAACGCACATATTACTTATGGCAAATGGAAACTCAAGCATGCTTGACGTGTGAGAACCAATGAGGTTCATTTTTGTAATGCAGTGCATTTGAGCTTCCATAAAAACCAATGAGGTATGTTCTTGCACGCCAAGTAAGTACAGTTGATGTTTACTGATCAATATGTGAATAAAAGGGTCAGAAATCTTTCAGATTAAAAATATCTTCATTTGTGTTCTGAAAATGAAGGAAAGTCTTACAGGTTTGGAACGTCATTAGGCAGGTTTGGAACGTCATTAGGCCATTAGCCATTATTTTGGGTGGACTATCCCTTTAAAGTTATAGTTTAAACGTACCACATAGCTACCATACAAAACACCCTAGCAACTGCATAGGAATATGCTAAAAAAGCAGCAAGGATGCAGCACCAACTGCATAGCAACATGCTTAAAACACCCAGAACAGGTTATCAACCACTGGTTAACTCTTTGAAAACCATTTTCATGATATTCCGACAAATTTGAGGATTTTAAAACACACAGCTTAAACATGAGTGACAATGAAACAATTTCATCAAAATATATAGGAGTCGGAAGTAGAGCTTCAGAAATACCTGCACTATAGTGGAAATTCACCTTCAAAGCCACTCAATTTAAAAGGATCCTTTGGTTGAGAGAAAAAATATAAATAAATAGTACTCCAAGTACACTTGGAGATTGACACCAACACAGCTTCGGGGAGACAGAAGAGAAAGCAATAAAAAATAAATCAAATAAAAAGAAAAACCTAATATTGCCTTGTACTTGCTTGGCTGACATAAATGTACCTTATTTCCCCGTGTGAATTCAAAACGTCACCTTTAAATAACATGCAATAGTGATTCAGAATTTGCGCTTTAAAAAAAAAGACCAGCAGAATTAAAATGTTGCCTTAAACCAAACAGTTGAACTTGCTAAGCTTTGCCACAGCACAAAAACTGCATTTCATAAAAAATTCATTATTTTTTTCCACATTTATTAGTAATAACTCTCTCCCAATCTCTTAGGATCTTGTGTTTGTGCTGCGAGAAGAGTGAAGAAAAACAGAGGTGGGAAGGAGAGGCAGATTGAGCCTAAGGTGTGTAGGTGGTTTCTGGAGGTGGAGTAATTCTGGGCCGTGGGATCCAAACATCCCACATGAAAAGAAAGTTTAATTACAAAGCTTCAATACCAGATCAATTGGACAGAGCTGCCAATAATTGGGCATGTGTTTCTCTGTTCTCCAAGCTTAGATGCATATAGGTGTGCAAGGGGGAATTAGGCTTCCCAAATACCAGGCTATACACCACAGGTATTTAGCTAGAGGGATACACAATTTAAAGTTGGCCAAAGTTAAAGCCAAAAATTGTAAGTATTTCATTATAGTATAGCCAGCTATATAACAAACGTATAGGCTACAGATAAACTTTAAGCATTAAATATTTTTTCATTCCCTGCAGCCTTGGATGTCATCATTTGTGTTCTGAAGATGAACGAAGGTCTTACGGGTTTGGAACGACATGAAGGTGAGTAATTAAAGACAGAATTTTGTCTTCTGTCATTTTTTGGTGAACTATCCAAAAATGAAAATGAAAATGAATAGTTTTATTTAGCAAGAACACATTAAATTAAAAAAATGACAGTAATGACATTTATAATGTTACAAATTGATATTACTGTTATTTTGAACATTCTCTTCATAAAAGAATCCTGAAAAAAGTATCACAGCTTCCACAAAAATCATTAAGCAGTACATTTCTGAGACACCTGATTCCTATTCAGGAATAAATACAATTTTAAAACATATTAAAATAGAAAACAGTTGTTATAAATATTGCTTTTTTATTGTATTTTTGATCAAATAAATGCAGCTTTGGTGAGCGACTTTCAAAAAATATATATTTTGAACGGTAATCTATTATGCAAGAAACTTTAAAAAGATTGTTAAAAAACAATGGAAAAGAGAAAATCTGAAAAATATACAGTAGTCTAGTGAACACACTAATCAACTTTGTCAAACCCTCTGTAGACTGCTGGACACTGACCCAGAGATGTAGCCATTTCCGTTCCAACAAAGAGCTTTTCTGAATTATATCTCCTCACGTCACATAACTCACGGCCCCCTGAGAGAGATTCAGGCAATGCGGCCTATTGCTGCTAGTTTTAGTACCTATTTTCAGTGCCATTTATATCCACATGGTGCCACTTCTGAATGAGAGGCTTCTTTACCAGATCTTGTCTTTGAATGGGCATACAGCCAAAGCCATCAAATTTAATACAAAAAGCTATCTTAGCTTCAGCAGACTTATATATATATATATATATATATATATATA